>NC_091638.1:37568000-37871030 GCF_027580195.1 Bos mutus | reverse complement strand
TCTCCAGTTGTTTTTAACCCGTCTCCCTACTGTATTGCTCAGGCTCAGACTGGGTGCTGGCGGGTGCCTTGGTTCCTGCCTCACCAAGAAAGTGCCTGTTGGGCCAGTTGTCATTGGGGACTGGATCCAGGGCTGGGAAAAGCACAAAAGATGTCCACAGTCCAAACATTTGTGGGTCTCTCTGGGGGTTACTTTGTGCATTATCTATCACATTTCATACGTGCAACACTTCTCTCCCTCCCAACCCCATATGCCTCTTAAACCTCAGTTTGAGACCCAGTCTTGTGGCTGCACACCACCAGTTTCTGCTTCAGCTAATCAGCACTTACCTCTCTCTATAAGTGCAGCAGTAAATGTATCTATCCATTTCTTATGTGGTGATCTTCTATAAAACATACATTTCACTTGTGTTTTAGAAGGAAAGCACATGGACTGTCACTGAACCGTTCTTTGGTAACAGAGTCCCTGTTAAGAACGTTTTTACCCAGCGCACAGCGATCCCTTTAGGACACAGTGAGATATGTACTGTTATTCGCCTCTGCACTAAATGTTTCACACTGCCCTGTGTTTGTTTCTCTTCTTGAAGTGTCTAGCTGCTTTTACTGCATCCTTGCTAATACCTTAAACATTTTAGACCTTCCAGATAAGTTGAAGGCTCACCCTACAGTTATATAGCCTTTAGAATATGAGTTAAACCATGCTTCAATCAGTAAAATGTGCAATACAAGGTGATTTTATTCAGAGCATTTTCACATATTTTCCTGTTTTGTACTGTAATATTTTGAAAGCAGAGAAGAGCATATGTCCCCCAATTTTTTATGAGAATATGGTTTAGAAAAGGTACACAGTTACCCCTGCTGTATATGACAGTTTGGGCAAGAGGACCCCTGTATGCTTTGACTACTTTGCCTTTGTGGAGGGTGGTGCTAGAATGGTGGTTTACCAACTGCAGCAGCCCTTTTTCTGGTTCTCCAAGGTCCCAGGCTGACCTGGAGACGGTGAACCTATGAGTGCCCACCGTTTTACTGTGGGGACACTGGTGTGTGGTGAAGGTACCTAATAGTCACCTTGCTCCCTTGCGGCTGTTTTTGTTTACTCTTGCTTTGGAGTCCCAGCATCTTTTTATTTCCCCATAGATAACCAGTCGAGGAGCCGATTTACCCCAGCTCTTCTTCCCATGATTAGCTGGTTTTGAAGTACCTCTTGGAGCCCTTCAGTCTGGCCTTTTTTACTTCCTCAGGGTGTAATTACCACCTTTGGTGTAGTCACTTGTCCTCCTCCCAACCCCTGGACTCTTCTTTTAAGTGATCTGCTCTGTTTTCTGCTATTCAGGTCCAGCACTATGTGAAATTTTGAGAGGAGCCCTTGACCCTTTCATTTAATTAAGGTCTCCAGACTGTGTTCTGTTAACAGTCCGGCTGTATGTTAGGCCCTTTCCCCTCAGTATTAAAGTTTCATTGTCATCTGAACCATTAACATGATCATAATGGCAATATGGTGGTTTTTGTTTGGCCGGATCTTGTAAACTGATAAATCACAAGACTCTTCGTGGCTTTAGAATCTCATTTTAGCATTTAACACTAGTTTTTAAATTGTCTCTCTTTTTCCAATTTGTTCAGATACTGATTTCTACAACTTCTAAACATACTCTGTTAGCGCTAGTCAAAAATGTAATTTGTCTCATGGTTTCATTTTTGCAAACATTTTGAACCTTTAGAATCCTTGAACTTAATTGTAAAGAGTGCTAGCAGAGTAATGCATTGAAAAAATGTATATTTTTTCATTTCTTTGTATTTTATTCTCTTAAAAAAAAAGTTTTAATATACTGAACACAAAAGGAGATTAAATATCCCCTCTTAGCTACTCTTAGTTGCTCTAAGAGGAAATATTTAAAACTCTATTCTCTCCTCCCTCCACTCCTCATCCTGTTGATTATTGTTGTCCTGGTAGTTATAACTATAAATCATTTGGAAATTGAAGTTAGAAAAGAGACCATTTACCATAACATCAGGACAGTTTAAAAGGAATCACTTGTTCAAATTTACTAGCTTCCTGAAGCTAGTAAAGATGTTTATGGTTTCTAAGATTCCTTGTTAATTTCAACCCTACAAGACACTGAATAACACATGTTTAGCCATTATAGATCATGAGAAAGGTAGCTCCCCGAAAAGCTAGTACATACTCTAGGTTTCTGTTTACAACGTAAGTGCCACTGAATTGAAAAATCAGTTGTCACAGTGAACAGCAGTCATGATGCAGTAGCAGGCAGGTTTCTGAGTGTGTCTGTTGCTTTAGCTAACTGCCAGCAATGATCAGCTTTCTTTTCCAGAGCTCTGGTGTCAAGTATTAATCAGCTGTAGACTGGAAAGTTTTTATTGGCTAGCATTTGTGGTGGAAGAAACACCAGTCTGTTTTTTATCTGTAGTCTCTTAGCCATATCATTGCATATGATATCGTCTGTATGGTATTCTTAAAAAAGAAACAGTTCCATTTTTCATCTGTATTAGGAGCACCACAGAGTATGAAAATAGTGAATTTTGAACTTGAAGAATCTAAATTATCTCAGGTTGTGATGCGTCCCAGAAAAAAATTTGCATGTTAAACGCAATTTCACGTGCTGGTGTTTATGTTGTGAACCAGTTCTTCATTTGAAAACATGGTTCATAAAATGATTGTACTATTGAAAGTCTTAAAATACACAAAAGCCCAGAAACGTCATTTGGGTTTTGAGTTTCAATAATTACATAAACTTGATTCTTATGGAAAACTAAAATTCCAGAATCCATATAGGGTTTTTGTTTAATAATTTTTTTCAAGATCACAGGAATCATAGGTGTTTGTAGAAATTTGGGGAATTTCTCAAATACACAGAAGGACATAGAAATTACTCACATTTCTACTACCTAGAGATACCATTTGATGTGTAGTCACATAGCTGCATAGAGAGTTTTCCAATAAAATGTTCTCTGACATGAACACCTAAGAGTAACAAATATTAGAAATGGATATACGTAGTGAGAACCAAGTTTTGTTCATCCCACTGCATTTCAGTGTTACTCTCAGGCTGAAGAGAGGGGCTTCCCCGCTGGGATGGGCCATGAGAACTATCTTGCTCTTTGGCCAGCCTGTCTTGAGGAGTACCAGAGCATCTTTTCCACAGTCTGTAGTGTATCTGCCTGTCTTTATCTTAGTAATTCTTGCCACCAGTTCTGAATGCCTGCTGGTTGCAGAGGGAGATGTTTGGAGTCTGTTGGAGTGCCTTGTTGACATAAGCCACATGGGTTCTTATCAACCTCTTAGAACAATTCTTTAAATCAACTCTTGATTGATCAAAAGAACGCCCCAGTGTTTAGAAATACAGTAACCTCCAGGCTACTCATGCCAAGTGAAAGCAAGGTGGCATGTTTAGAGGATCCCAGGTGATTTCAATTAACATCTAACCTCAAATCCAGTCGCCTTGGTAAAAGAAAAATCTGAAGGAGCTCAGAGCAGATTATGGTATAAGCCTATGCCTGTCCTCTCCATTGGAAAAGAAAAGTGCTAATCTGGTCAGATCTGTTAAAGAGACAGGCGAGGCTGAGCAAAGCAGAATGTTCTCATTCGGCTTGTCTTTTGCCTAGTGCAGAAGAAAGATTTATCCTATGAAAGAAGGAAAGGTCACAGGCAGGTGGCTAGTATTACAAGGTGGTTGGCTTGCTTTCTGTGTGCCTTGGCTAGTGGTAAAGCAGATCCTTTGGTCTGAGAAACTAGCAAAGTGAAGTGACACATAGGTCAACTTCCCCAGGCAGTGATACAGCTTCTAGGTATTTGGCGTGAAAATGCAGTGCTGACTTTGATTCCACACCCTCATCGAGAGGAAACCCAGGGAGAAATAGGAGGAAGCAGCATCTCTTTGTAAACATATTATTTTTGACATGCAGCACAGTCCTACCTAGAGAATGGTAAGTGTCACCACTCCATTCTGCCAGCTGTTTTCCAAGAGCACCCTTCCGTGTTCTCCTGCACTGACCAGTTTAAAAGGTGTCATTTCTGCCTGAGAAACATAAGAGCTTACAGGTAGTGCGTGGTGTGAAGGAATTGCTCTGGAAAATGAATAACCTTTGTGATAACTGCTCACATGCAGAGGAGGGAGATTGCTGGTTTTACAATTCTGTGGTTTGAATTCTTAGTTCTGGCAGGAAGTAGTCCAACTCTAATGGTTCAGGACTTGAATGAAGGGGTTATTTTCAGAGAGCGGAAAGAGTTAAGGGTGACAAGAGGTTCCCATCACCCAGAAATGATAACAGCAGTGGGAAGCCTTTATCACTGCTAGGTCCAGAGGAGCAAAGAGAAGACATAGCATTCATTCCTGGAGTCCAGTGAGGGAGCTGGAGCCAAAGAGGAGGGGCTGTCTGACAGGAGCTATAGTCCCGGAGGGATTTAGTCACTGCCAGAAAATGCATCCCAGACTAGGGAGGGAAGAGAGAAGCAATACTCCCCTCCCCCACATTCTTTCCTCCTCCTTTGATCTCCTTCCAGTGCCTTCTATTGGCCAAACCCACCTGGAAGCCTGTCTGCATGAACCCAGTGATGCTACCCTTAGAGGTCAGCCTTTGGGGCACAGAGCAAGGTCAGAATGGTGGAAAATTTGTCTGGGGAAGGAAAAAGGATCAAAGAGAAAATTACTAGCACACTCTAGTAGCATATTCATAATCCCAGTTTCATCATTTTATCGTATCATCCTCATCCCCCGAAATCCCAAAATAAACCCTCAAGTATATGGACTATTGATAATGACTCAGTTCTGTCTTTTAATATAAATAGCCTAAACAGTTACCCTACCCTTATTAGAGTAATTAAATATTCAGAGAGAGAATCTGAACAATTTTCAGAAGAACTGGAAAATCACTGAAAGACCTTCTGTTGGGGCATTTTGTTCTTGGTTAAAATTAAACTAAGATTTTTTTTTTTTTTAATGCATGTGAACTGTACAAGTGATTTATCCTGAAATATAAGAATTGTACTTTTAATCACACAGTAACAGAATGGATTTTTGATATTAAAATTATGCTTCAAAAGGAAAGCATAACTTTTTTTTTCTTTTTTTAAGTCCTTGGCAATTATCCCTTCAGGTCTATTTCCCTAAGGTAGGATGAAGATTCTTACTCAGGCAATCGAGAAATGTCAGAGGAAATTTTTGGCTGTTAAAAGAGGATCTGTTTCAATCCATAACTGTTGATCATATGGCTTTGAGAGATAGAAAAATAAATAAGATATTTATTCCGCTTTCCAGAAACTTATGGCCAGACAATGAAAAGAGATCCATACCCATTTATGATAATCAGCGATAAGAACTTTAATAGAAGCATCAGCTGTGAAATTAGAAAGAGGGAGAAATGGTTTGTCTTTACCAAAGATTCTCTCATATGGCTCACAAATGTTTATCAGAAGTATATTTGCTGTGACCTAGAAGTACAGACCATAAAAAGATACCAAATGACCCTGACATCAAGGAGCTGGGGTTAGAATAAACATTTTACTACTGTTTCATTACAGGCAGCCAATCTTTTGGTGCCTTCCCATTGCTTCAGTGATGGATGACATCCAGTATCCTTACCATGTTCTGCTGTGGTCCTCTGATCTCGCCCCGCCTGCCTCGCCAGCCTTTGCAGGTGCTCTGGCATCTTAGTTCCTCAAATATGCTTTAGAATCTTGTCTCTTGCCACCTCTTCATTTCATGGAAGCTTTCTCTGACCTTCCAGACGAATTCCAGGGATCTTATTACATGGGGTCAAACCCATTTGTATTCAGGCCCCCTGCTCTTACTCCTTCAAGCACCTTTCCACTTGTGTAAAGGTTCGGTGGCTGTCTTCCCTACCAGGAGGTAAGCATCAAGAGCAGGTACCTGTCCGTCTGTTTCACAGTTATGCTCTTATCGCCAGCCGTGGTGCTTCAAATTGATGCTCAGCAGAGTTGGAAGGAAAAAGAACTGGTTTCAAGCCTGCCCCCTACCATTCACCAGCTTTCTGACCTTTGGTGTTTCACAACTCGGAGCCTCGATTGCTGATCTGTAGCACGGGAACAGTGGTGATGGTGGCACTTTGTCTGTGCCAGGCACTGCACGTTACTGCTCTCATCTCCATTAATCCCCAGTCGGGAGAGGTGAACTCACTTGCTTGAGGTCACACAGTTTGTAAGTAGAAAACCGGATTTAAATCCTGGTCTGATTTCTAAAACTGATTGCTCTTCTCCATGCCTATGACTGTCCTAGCAGTAATTCCAGGAGGCAGGAGCTCTGGATACTAAGTAGCTGGGATGCTGACATCAGTGAGGAAGCCAGCTGGAGTGCTTTTACACCAGTTTAGGGAATCAGTAGTGGGATTAGCTCCATTTGGATGAAGAGGTAGTGACTTCTGAACTGAGCCCCAAAGAAGCTAGCTGGATACAGAAGCAGAAATGTGTGAACGCTCTGAGGCCATCTCTGGGACTGAAGAGTGAATAGCCTTGCAAGCTGGGCGGGGGAGCGGCTTTCTGTAAAATGCTGTAGGGAGACTTCACTGGGTTTTCCTTATTAACTACATTTTGGAAGCAGCGAGTCTCAGTTTGGAGTTCTTTTGAGGGCAGAAGTGTTGGAAGCCCTCTCACTTTGGATCTCTGTAGCAAAGATACATTTTAGCTGATTCTTTCATTCCACTGTAGCACCCAGCGCAACAGTGTTTGAAAAGGGTAAGGGACAGACATTTATGTTCAGTTGTTTGTTATCATACTGTTGTTGTTTGTTCTGTTGTTTTTTTGTGAGAGTAGGTTGCCTAGCCCAGATGCATGGCACCCATACATGAGTTCCTTCACCTCTCTAACCTCAGTTTCTCATTTGGAAATTGTTCTGTTGCTAAGTAGTATCTGACTTTTTGGAATTAGGGACAGTTAAAATAACTATTTCATAGGCCTGTTGTGCTACATCTACATAGCATCTGGCACAAAATAAGCTTTCAGGAAATGTTAGCTGTGATTGTTGTTAATATTTCCTGTCATTCTGGTCCATGCCTCTTAGATGAATGGGCATTGTTTATTTATCAAAGACAGGTTAACTGGGGAATAGGGAATTGACTTTTTTTTTTTTTAAGATTACGATTTTAGGGTTTACAAAGATAGTAAAATCGGCAATGAAAACAGGTAATGGAATACTTCAGCTGGGCAGGCCTACTGTGTCTCTTAGACGCGAGTATGATGAAACGTGAAGCGTGAACACGAGCCAGTTCTTCCAGAATCTATCGTGTGAGCTTGGGCTGTGCTTCCCATGCATTCTCCTTGAGAAGTAGGTTTGATTATATCTGTTTTACAGATGGGAAGTTGTAATCTTTTCTAAGATGTTATCAGACAACTGCAGAAGTAGACGCTAAGCCATGTGCCCTCCAAACCATTTTGCACCTTCAGTATTGTCAAGGCCTGACTTATTTTTCAACAGCTTCAGCAGCGCAGCTGAGAGGGAATAGTGGGAACAGAGCTCTTAATTTTTTTTTTAATCCATTGGATTAATTGGAAGCACTAGGCATATTAGGCTGTGTAGTGCACAGAAGAGGCTCAAGAAATGTTTACTGAATATAAATCTTAATCAGATAGAGTGAGAAAACAATGACAGAGAAAAATCAGTATTAGGTCCTGGTACCAATCTATTTTCTATTTAAAAAAGAGGAGGAGGGGGAGTGAGGTCACCAAAGATTTTATTCACATAGTCTGTTTACACAGACTGATGGTTGGAGTCAGAGGTGAAGAATTTTTCTGTGTGTGTTGCATGGGATTAACTCCAGTTTGCGTGGTTCAGTTTTCAATGGATATATGTTTGCTTCCCACTAGGCGTCCCCACTGCAGAGTTCCTGGCTCTGTCCTTGTGTTCCACTGATTAGTCTCAACGAAGATAAACTAAGTGTAACATTAAAGTATTCAGACCATAAATAGGAAGGTGTAGCTGCTGTCATAGGTCATCATCAATGTATTTCATAGCTAGATCTGATATTTGTGTTTTCCTTTAGCTTAGGTAATTAAGAGCTCACATGAAGGAAGTAGCATTTAATGGTAATAAGGGCGAAAAGGAGGAGACCTTGCATAGAACAGAAAGCATGCCACATTTAATTCTAGATTTTTGTTCCCTGCCCCCAACCATGGAAAACAAACAACTCTATTCTCTTTCTTTCTCCACTTCTCCCAGCCCCCAGAAACTTCATTATAATAAGTCATTTATTGTCATATCAAACCTGAAAGTTTGGCCCGTCAGAAGGCAGTTTGATTACTAAGCATCCTCTTCATGATTTAGCATGTTATGCCGCAAAATGAAGGTATTAATATTTAATGAGATAATTGTGTTGATTTACTGTACAAGTAGTTCATGTAGAAATTTAGAAGTGTCAAACTTGAACAGAGTTTGATAAGCCCCAATTCCCCGATCTTGATTTCTAATACCATTTTCCAATAAAAGGAACCAGACATAATTCTACAGCTGGGGAAGGTAATAAGCAAGATGAGCCTGGAGCATATTTTAATGCCAGAAAGCAAGGAGTAACAAAAAACCCACACAGATGCATAACACACATTGATGGGGTATGTCAAAGGGACACAGGAGCCTAAAAGGGCTGCCGGTGGTCACAGCTGGGATGATTGAACTAAATAATAGTTTTAAATTGTAACTCAAGATATAAAATAAATATAAATAAGATATACAATATACACATACTACATTCTAGTAAAATATATAAATAATAAGTAATATAGCAAAATAATAATATAATTATATAGCAAAATAATAATATAAAACACATACCTTTAAGTCTATACTGATACAAATAAATGACTGAATAATAAGCAAATGAGAGAGACTAAATTTTCGATATGGAAGAGTTCCAAACAATTTTTGTCAATAATCTCCAGAAAGGAAGTGAAGCATAACTGCCCATCCCGTAAATGTGGGCTTTGCACAGTGACTTCCTTCCCCAGAATACAGTATGGAAAAGAGGGGGGGAACCTTTACAGTAGAGAAACCTGACAGATATTACATCTGGCAAATGATGAAGTTAACACAACCAGTGACAAATGAACACTTGATGTGCAATAATGAGGGTTGCACTTCAGCTCTGTGGTCTGCCTCCCCCAATTCAATAATCTCATTATAATTGTGAGAAAAACACTGGACAAGCAATTCAACTCTTTCTCCAAAGTACTTCACCAATAGTCCTCAAAACTTTTGTCAAGGTTATCAGAAACGGAAAGTCTGAGAAACTGTCACAGTCTAGAGGAGTACAGGAAACGGGACAACTGAATGTAATGTCATATGGATGGGATCCTGGAGCAGGTAAAGGGCATTAGGCAAGAACTAAGGGAATCTGAATGAAATATGGACTTCAGTTAATAATAATGTGTCAATATTGATGCATTCGTTGTGACAAATGTGACGGTAAGAGATGAACGATGGGGAAACGGGCTGTGGGGGTATATAGGGATTCTCTGTTTAGTCTTTACAACTTCTCTGTAAATTTAAAATCACTCTAAAATTAATAGTTTCTTTTTTTAAAAAAAGGGTGTTGCAAAGATGTATCTATGGTTCAAGTTTAATTTTCATCATGCTGGGACCCTGAAGTAAATGAAACAGCCTATAGTGTCCTAGGCTGATTAGAGTGGAAAGTGGAGCAACTTCCTTGCTGTTGTCTTGTGAAGCCATGACAGTTTGTTTGCAGAATCAGAGAATGAAATATTTCTAAATGTTCTCTTGTGGAATTTCCTACCGACATGACTTTTTTCCCCCTTTGCTTCTGCCCAGTCCCTTGAGTGGCATTTGCTGTCCTAGTTAATCAGAGGGTAGGAGAAATGAAAAACTCTCCTCTTCCCCCTCCTACGAAGTTTCAATGGGCACTGGAAATGTAGGTCAAATTGCATCACTGTAGGAAGGAGCGAACAGGAAGGTATTTATGAAGCGCTGCCAACCTCTCTTTAGATTCCGAGTCATGATGAACCAGTGTTGAGCCAGCTTAGGTGTGAGATACAGGGAATCAGGGAGTCGTGTTTTTGATGTAGTCCCAGAATGTTACATTTTAATCAGTGATAAAAAGATCCCTGTCTAAAGCCCTAGTGAAAATAACTGACAGTGGCTTCGTTTAATTTGCATCTCCCACCTTCTGAAATTCTTTTTGTCTCCTATTTATTATCAGCATATTGCAGCAATTTATATTAATTTAGCCAGAGAGATGTTTGAATTGTAGAAATGATTGCCTTGTGTACATAAAAAATAAATTTCATATTTGATAATCACATACGTCTAAGAATACATTTTGCAAATTACATATAATCATATGCTCAATAGGATCTTGATTAGCATACAGAAATCACAAAATAGGTTAATAAGTTATATTTGAAGTATTATATTTGATGGCGCTCTCTCTTTTTTTTTTTTTGGTGGCAGAATCTTACAGATTTTAAAAAAAGTCTTTAAATACATGTCCTTATTTTTTATATATTGTATACCACCTATATTGTAAGATATCTGGATGTTGACTGTCAGCGTGGTTCATGTTACTGACATTGACCTGAACAATAAGCATCCTGACAGCAACATCAATTCTAAAACCTACTCTATTGTCACTCTTTCCTAGGTTTTGTCAAGATAATCGGTAGTTCATTTGTATATAGAATGGAAAATTAAATGATGAAATATATTTGCATAGGCTTGGGCGTTATTTAATCTTTTAAGATGAATAAATTGCTCTATGAAACAGATTTAACTCCGACATTTAACTTTTTTTTTTAAACAACTTTTATTTATTTTTTCACTGTGCTGGGTCTTCATTGCTGTGAGGACTTTGCTTCAGTTGGGATGAGCGGGGGCTACTCTTTGCTGCAGTGCACAGACTTCTCACTGTGGGGGCTTCTCTTGTTGCGGACCACGGACTCTAGGGCTTTTGGGCTTCAGTAGTTGCGGCTCCTGGCTGTAGAGCACAGACTTGATAGTTGTGGCTCACGGGCTTAGCAGTATGGGGGATCTTCCTGGATCAGGGATCAAACCCATGTCCCCTGCATTGGCAGGTGGGTTCTTTATTGCTGAACCACCAAGGAAGCTCTAGCTATTTTTCTTGTTTGTTTTAACTTGTAACTTTGAAATAATTCAAGATTCACAGGAAACTGTGAAGGTAGTACAGAGAGGTCCTGGTTGCTCTCCACCCAATATCTCCCATTGATTACATCTTATCTAACTATAGTATGGTAGCAAAACCAGGAAATTGACATTGGTGTATAAAGTATGGGTATAGTTCTATGCTGGTTTATCCCGTGCAGAAGCATGTAACCACTGTAGTGATCAAGGTATGAAACTGTCCCATCACTGGCAGAAATCTCCCTGTTCTACTTCTTTACAGTCAGTCATTCCTGTTATCCTCACAATCACTAACTCCTAGCAACCACTAATCTGTTCTTCAACTCTATAATTTTGTCATTTTGGGAATGTTACATATATATGATCTTTTGAGACTGGTTTTTTTTTTGGTCAGTTTTTTTTTTTATGCTTATAACTTTTATGGGTTTTTTTTTTTTGGTTAATTTATTTATTTTAATTGGAGACTAATTACTTTACAATATTGTGGTAGTTTTTGCCATACATTGACATGAGTCAGCCAGGGTGTACATGTGTCCCCCATCCTGAACCCCCTCCCACCTCCCTCCCCATCCCATCCCTCTGGGTTGTCCCTGTGCACCAGCTTTGAGTGCCCTGTTTTCATACGTCAAACCTGGACTGGTGATCTATTTCACATACAGTAATATACATGTTTCAATGCTATTCACTCAAATCATCCCACCCTCGCCTTCTCCCAGAGTCCAAAAGTCTGTTCTTTATATCTGTATCTCTTTTGCTGTCTCGCATATAGGGTCATCGTTACCATCTTTCTAAATTCCATATATATGTGTTAGTATACTGTATTGGTGTTTTTCTTTCTGTAGGTCAGTATTTTAAAAATAATTTTATTTTAAAAAGAATATATATGTTAAACGTCTGAGCGACTTCACTTTCACTTTTCACTTTCATGCATTGGAGAAGGAAAGGGCAACCCACTCCAGTGTTCTTGCCTGGAGAATCCTAGGGACGGAGGAGCCTGGTGGGCTGATGTCTATGGAGTCGCACAGAGTCAGACGTGACTGAAGCGACTTAGCAGCAGCAGCAGTTAAACGTCTTAAAGAAATATTTATTTTTAAAACAACTTGTGGGCTTCCCTCGTGGCTCAGCTGAGAATCTGCGTGCAATGCAAGAGACCTGAGTTCAATCCCTGGATTGGGAAGATCTCCTGGAGAAGGGAAAGGCTACCCACTCTAGTATTCTGGCCTGGAGAATTCCATGAACTGTATAGTTCATGGGGTCACAAAGAGTCAGACAAAAAAAATTGACAAAAATAAAATAAAACAACTTGTTATCCAGAGTTTGATTCATGAATTTTCAAACCTGTGTTTTTCTAGCTTGGATGTTCTATGCTCTGTGTTGCTATATTTGAACAGCGGCTAAAGTCGCATGTGCCGACCTAATAGCTGATTATAGCATTAACCTTATTGCCTACTGTTAAGGACGATACCGTGAAGTTAAAGGGAAAATTACCCTGGGAAAAGCCAATTCCATTGACAAAGTAAATACTACAGTTGATTACTGAGCGAGAGTAAGAAGCCCAAATATATACTTTAATTGTACCAAATAAAGTAAGTGACCCGCATCTGTATTCCATTTGATCCTGAAAGAACTCTTTAAAGGAGAGAGACTTTTTGAAACAGGATATTTAAATGAACAACAGTTGAACTCTTCACATTAATTAACTAATGTAAAGATTGTTGTACAGGATTTTACTGTATGTGGTTAATGTGAGACGTCATCATAAGAAAGTCTGTGTCTGCATGATGTTAATAAGATTTTTTGGAAATGGACTCCTATGGGTGAGTGAAGGTGGGAACAAACAGCCTCAGAAGGAAGAAATCTTCCTCAGATGCCAGTGTGTTGTTTTCTAACAAAATGTAAAAAAAAAAAACAAAACACCTCTGGGAGCTGTAGGAGGACAGCTTAGTGTTTGGCTACAGCTAACCATACCATGGCTCTAAGGAGCCCAACGTGGGGACTTACAGAACTGTAATTGAGCAAATAGAAGGTGGGTCCCAGGGCACCATTCTGAGCTCACCCTTGGTGAAGGAGTGAGCCTTGCTCCTCGGCTTGCGTAGAGGTCCTGCTCCTGGACAGATATTTACAAATGGGATACTCATGTAACTGGCATTTGGTCTCCATTTGACTATAGCTCCTGGCATTTTAGACAGTCTTCCTCCCAGATAGGAAAATATCCTTTGTAATTAAAATCAGCCTCTATTTACTGACGTTTTTCTTTTTTTCTTTTTTCCTTCAAGCAGCATATGACCCTACTTAAAGTAGCTGTTAGGATGGAAGAGAAGGGAACAATCATTTCTTGACCATTGAATATATGCCAGCCACTGTGCTATGTATGTACAGTCACATATGGAATTACAGTATGGAGAAGCTGCATTCATGACACTCAGTAAGTGACGGGTCTGAAATAAGCAGCGTACTAGGTAACTCTTCAGAGCATATAGGCCTGTTTTCTTGGTCAGGTACATTTAAGAGGCAGTGGCCTGAAATACTATATATATAAATATATAAAACATGTCATATATATATATATGAAACTTCATATATATATATATATATAAAATATATATCCACTCCAGTATTCTTGCCTGGAGCATGGATAGAGGAGTCTCATGAGCTACATTCCATGGGTCACAAAGAATCAGACACAACTAACACTTTGACTTTTTCACTTTCACACACATTGTATAGAGAGATAATTTAAAGAATATATATCTATTAATTAACTTAAATATTTATACAAAGTATGAAGTGATACAGAATTTAAAGATGTAAGATCTCACCTTCCTGTTAGCAGTTTTCTATCCAGGTGAAGAAAATAAATTATAAGTACAAGAAAAACCAACTAAGTACAGGAGTGAAAATTACTTAACCTATCAATACAATGTGTATAATAAGGCAATCTATAATTAATTACTTAATAAATCTTTCAGATTGTAAGTGCTCTAATTGTTCAGAGGTAATGATTATTCATCTCTGACCCTTGATTTTGTTACCTGTAACATGCATATGATACCTATGTCATAGTGAGAAATAAATAAAACAGGCATGTATTGCTCATTACTTAATGTGTGAAAGTGGTCATTGCTGTTTTATCTGACTCTTTGCGACCCCGTGGACTATAGTCTGCCAGGCTCCTCTGTCCATGGAATTCTCCAGGCTGGAGTACTAGAGTGAGTAGCCATTCCACTCCAGGGGATCTTCCCCACCCGGAAATCAAACCTGGGTCTCCTGCATTGCAGGCATATTCTTTACCATCTGAGCCACCAAGAAAGCCCATTACTTAGTGTACTTTAAATAAATTGTAGCTGTGCCATTGGCAAGGAAAATGCTGATGATGTAGTGACAACAATAATACTGTATCAGTGTAGGTTGACTGCTGTCACTACCCAAGACCTCGGTAGTTTAACACGACCCATGTTTATTTCTCACCCAAGTCACAGCTCTGTGTGTGTTGGCAAGGAGGCTGTCACTTTCCCGGTCACTCGGGGGTGAGATTTTGTGGCTTTGCTCACTTCTTGGTGCTTGGAACCCTCTCCATTTGACCAGCAGAGGGTATGAGAGATTGAGGATTAAGAAAAGGAGGTTTCTATGGGCCAAGCCTAGAAGTGGCATCCAACATTTCTGTTCATGTTTTAGGACTCAGTCATATGGTTATACCTTACTACAACGCGTATTGGGAAATTTAGTCTAAGTGTGTGCTCAGGAGGAGGAGAATGTGAGTATAGGTGAGCATTGGCAATCTATCATAGATAATAATTAGAGGAGCTTAATAGAAGAGGAGGGATTTTTTTTCTGGATCTTTTAAAGAGAGATTTGTTATAGACTATTCAGCCTGCCTTTAGGTAGCATTATTTCAAGAGGAAGGATAGAACTTAAAAAGCCTGCAAGCATTGTTCATAAAAATTACGCTTTTGTCCCATTAGCCACTGCCTTTATTGTAGGCCATTTTGTAGTGACCTTGGACAAGCCATCTAACCATTTTAGACTCCTATTTCCTTCCATATTAATATTGTCCATAGGACTGCAGTGAAAATCAAATAAGACTGGGCCTGGCAGATACTTAGCACTGAGTCTAGCCCAGAGTAAACACTCAATGAAAGTTATTATTGATAATGTTAATACGTATGACCCCAGAACTAAATAGTTGCTAGCTGTTCATTTATCTTTCCTAAAGGACCACCTCGAGTAGCAAAGAATGACTTGACTGAGTTTATTTACATGAAGTTTAGAATTCTGGAACCCCAGTTTGGTAATAGGAGATTAATGTTCCCCTGGCAGAATATTAGAGGAGAAACCCTCTCTGTCTCCCCAGGCTTGCATCTTTCCATTTGACTTCACAGACTTTTTATTCCTCTCAGAAGAGGATAACAGGAGTATTGGGCTGTAATTTATTCCTCCTCCCTCCTTCCCAGATCTTCCTCAGCTCTATTGTGAATTTGTCTGGGAAGAGTGAGGTTAATGTCAGAAGAGCTACTTTTTGCTCAGGCCTGATGGCAAGTTCTTAGCAAGAGAAGAACATCCCTCCCAGGTCCGTGTTACTTTCAGTGGAGGGATAATTGTCAGAGCTTGTGGTTCCATTTAACCCAGTTCTATTCAGCAGGTATTTATTAACAGCCCTGGGGAAACAAGATTGAAATGTTGCAGACCTTGCCTCTAAGAAACCCCCTTAGGGAGGTGAGTTTCTTGAAAGGTAAGAAGAAAGGAATTCTAGGTGGCGGGAAGAGCAGGTCTGGAAGAATAGAGGTGGGAAGGGATGACACAGGCTCACCTCATGGATGCACCTGCCTCAAGTCTGCCCCTTGTTGGCCTCTCCTCACAAGCCTCAGTTTTCTCTCTGTTAAAGGAGTAGAGTAAAAGTTCCAACATCATAGACCTGGGAGGATCAAGTTAGATGACACACATAAGTGTTACTTGCTCAGTCGTGTCCAGTTCTTGCCTGCCAGAGTCCTCTGTCCATGAAATTCTCCAGGCAAGAATACTGGGGTGAGTAGCCATTTCCTTCCACAGGGGAATCTTCCCAACCCAGGGATTGAACCCAGGTCCTCCCGCATTACAGGCAGATTCTTTACCATCTGAGCTACCAGGGAAGTTAATGATGTGTTAATAGTACTGGGCACATGGTAAGTGCTTAGTACATGACAGCTGCTACTATTGTTACTGTTTTTGTGTGCTTCTGTAAATCAACCTGTAAATCCACTGACTTGACCAAGGATTTTTCACAGACAAATTAGGGCACTGGGAATTCTATTACACTTTTGGTTCTCTCTTAGGGTTCTGGTAAAATAGTGTACTGTAGTCACCATTGATGGAAAAATGGCCTGCTGACGCCTGAGCTAAAAGGATAGAGAATCCAGTATATCTCAGAGAGGTCTGGGAGAGTTGGGACTTGAGATGGAAGAGCCATGAGACCTGAAAGGGCAAAGGGAATGAGGAATGACTATGTTGAACCCTTTGGGGAAGAAAGAGGCTGAATGTGGGTGTATAGATAGAAGCTGTCAGAAAACAGAGGGTCTTTTAAAAATGTTAAGACTCCACATAAAGAGTTTCATGGAAGGTCAGGAAAGCCCACAACTGACTGCAGGGCACTAAGATGTGTCCTTGAAACCTAGGCAGAGGTGCTGCAGTTCTTCTAGCAAGTGGCTTCAGCTCCTCCTTTACCAGTTCTGTTTTCAGGCTGTTTTGGTGTTCACTGGAGTGAGCCTTAGTGAGTCCCTGTGGCTCAGGAGTTACAGAAACTTGACGGTGTCCATGGGGGATTGGGTCCAGGATTGCATTGTGGACCATCCAGTCCCATGGTATCCACTGGCTCTGCATCCACAATTTCAGCTGCAGATTGTAAACACAGTGTCAGATCAGATCAGTGATGGTGGAATCCATGGATGAGGAACCTGCGGATGAGACAGTCAACTGTGTAGAGTTTCATTCTTAAATTTGTTTTGCCAGGGAGAAAACTGGTCAGGGTGAAAGCGAGGTGGAGCTTGGGTCGGAGGACAGCTGCTGCTGCTGCTAAGTCGCTTCAGTCGTGTCCGACTCTGTGTGACCCCGTAGACGGCAGCCCACCAGGCTCCCCCGTCCCTGGGATTCTCCAGACAAGAATACTGGAGTGGGTTGCCATTTCCTTCTCCAATGCATGAAAGTGAAAGGTAAAAGTGAAGTCGCTCAGTCGTGTCCGACTCTTCGCGACCCCATGGACTGCAGCCTCCCAGGCTCCTCCGTCCATGGGATTTTCTAGGCAAGAGTACTGGAGTGGGGTGCCATTGCCTTCTCCGAGTAAGTAAACTAAGGACCCCATTTAAATCATGTTTTTGGAGAATATGCCCACAGTTGACAAACAGCTTTAAAATTTTTGGTTTATGGTTTTTCAATTGGGAGACAGGAAAGCAACAAATGCTCAGAGTCACAAGCTTGGCTTCTGACAGGGGACAAGCCTGGAAGGATAATCAGTGATGTAGCCAAGCTGCGTACTTTGGGAGGTAGATGCTCAGTGACAAGAGGCAGCCCATGACATGGCATCGCCCCATGCAGGAGAGCTAGCCTTAGTAGCCACGTTTTTGGAAGAGAAAGTAGAAATATGGAATTTTAAGTGGATTTCCCCACTTTTTAAATATTACCAACAAATCCCTCCCCACCCGGAGAGCTAGCCTTAGTAGCCACGTTTTTGGAAGAGAAAGTAGAAATATGGAATTTTAAGTGGATTTCCCCACTTTTTAAATATTATCAACAAATCCCTCCCCACCCTTTTCCTGTAAGATCACTAAACAGACAGACAAAACAGTGAACTATTTTAGGCCCATGGTCTTTGGAGTGAGAGTTGAAGAATGGAGAGAAGAACGTGTAACCTAGCAGGCAGCTCAGATTCATACACTCCTGGATCCTGTGCTTTCGGGGCACATCACTGGGCACAGGGCACATGCTCCACACGTTTTCACTGAATAAATAAACCTGCTGGGGTAGCCCTCTGCTGAGACATGGAGAGTGAGGAGTCGGCCTTCCCTCACCTCCAGCTTAGAAGAGAGAATCAAATCAGAACCTTTGTGGTCCTCCTTGTGGGCCTGCTTTTGCAGCCCTTTCTCTTCTCTTTCACAGCCTCTCTGCAAGCACCTGGGGCACATTCTTACACTAAAGCTCCAGAGTTTGCCTGGAAGTGAAGAAAATTTAAGAAATAAAAAGAAAGTGTATACTGTCATGCTTAAAAACAGGTCCAACTCAGTGTAGCGTGTATTTCCTTTCCTCTATCAAGGTTAGTGCAGTTTTGCTTAATTTTGATAGACTCAATTATATAACAAGAAGTGATCCAGATTATGCCTTAAATTGCAACAAGGCTCTCAGAGTCTTAAAAGGACATAGAAATGTTATTCCTAGAAAATGAGTTCTTTTCTTTAAAACTGATAAGATGCTGCCCATGTAACAGTGTGGGCTTTTTGCTGTTTAAAGTTAATGAGAAGACTTTTCTGAACCCTTGGGCATTCCACAGGATCCTCTTTTATATAAAATTCTGCTGGATATCTGCCTATTTATTTATTTCGTAGTACAAACATATTACTGTCTTTTCTGCAAGATTATTTTTGTTGCAGTTATCAGAAATCAATTCCAAAAATTTAAGCTCAGGTTAGGGGGCCATTTACCCTGCAGGTCCAGGGGATTCTTAGAACGCTACAGAGGATGTGCTTGGATCCTCTGGGAGACTATATATGGGACAAGAAAACCCTGGAACCCCTTGGGCGGAAACCAGTTCCTTTTTTGTCCTCGGGGGTTCCAGGGCCTCCTGGGGCTGGTTTACTCTGAGCAGCATCTTCACACATCAGTCTACTCACTGGTCTTTTCCTAAACACTGAGAGCACATGGGGGAGCTTGCAGCATAAACCAGAATAGACCCTGTTCATCCCAGTTTCTAGTTCTCAGGAGAACGAATTGAATGTCTTAGTTTGGATCATGTGTCCAACTTTGGCCAAAACAAGAGGAGTTTGGAGTCCCATAGTACGAACATGACTTGGCATTGGGAAATATGGTGCTTACAGAATCACCATGGGCTCAACAGCCACTCTAGACAAAAGGCATCGTCTACAATCTCCATCCCCACCCTCCAACCAAAAGAAAAAGAAAGTAAATATATGCCTCTCAGGACTTTGGAGAACATTCAAATTATGTCTTGTCTTCTTGTTTCATGTCCTCTCCCACCTGTAATGGGCTGTCACTTTTAGAAAATCTTTAAAAATTATATTTATTGAATGCTTGTTATGTAATAGGTGGTGAATGAGTAAAAGCTATCAAGTTTTATGTTTCTATTGTTCGAAAATATTCTCCAGTCTTCCTTTTAAATTATCTCTCTTTCTCTTTGCAAAACAAAATAAAGCGGCTGTTTAGACAGTTTGGTGTACTGAAAAGGGAACTAAATAGCACCAAAGGCCTCCGTTCTGGTTCCAGTTTCAAACCATTTATTTACTGGGTAATCTTGAGCAAATTATGACCTCTCCATTTGTTTCCTCAGTAGTAAAATGGAGATCATAATAACAGCTCTTTTGAACACAGTGTTATTGTGAAGATAAAGTGAAAGAACATATACAAATGTGATAGTTTTTTTTTTTTCTTTTTTCCTATTGAAGAAAGATTTCTGACCCCTATTCTGAGAAAAGTTACTATTTTTAAATGCTTATTTTTAGTAGCTGCCACTACCATTTTTTCTCCAAGAATAGGGTTTCTCTTAAAGCATTTTTACAGTATTCAGGCTAGTAAATGGTGAATTCTTTTAAAGGCAAACACTATCTTGGGGGAGATTTTACAGCACTCAAGATCTGATGACTTCCTTGAATACTTGGAGATATAGATGAAGTATCCTGATGGAAAATTGAAAGCTAGCTTGACCTGGAGAAGTAAGGTCAAGCACATACGATGCCACTGTTACTCTGTCTGCGTCTCCAGCCCACCTTGAAGGAATAACCATTGGGGAGGTGGCTAGTGGCTGCTTCTGTCCTGGGAATTTGTAGGTTCCCTTGGAGTGATTTGGCATAGCTGTAAAATTTGGCATAGCTGTTTAGGATGCAAAGAAATGAATTTTGGCTCAGGACACACATGTTAAACAGGATAGTGGCTTTTATTGGAAATAAGGCAGAAAAGAAACACTAAAATAGAAATCAGAGAAAAATTTTTAAAAGGTATGAGACTGGGATGCAATTAGAAATCTGAGAAACAGCTGGCTTATAAAGATTGTAGGAATGATTACATTGCTGAATAATATTCTGTGAGTGAATAAAACAAACAGTTTAAAAAGGGAGAGGGGAGGGATATGATCCAGGAGCAACTTAAAAGCCAATAAAGGTAATTACGAATAAATGTTCAAACATGGCATAGAATTTCAGCCACTGAGTTTTGCAGAAGCTTTATTAGCACCTCAAACCTTAGAAATATTTGGCTTGCCATCTTCGAATGTATGATAATAAATATGAGTTGAGGAAAGCAGTATTCCTGCCTCCCGACCTTGATGAATAGCCAGTGAGGATTATAGGAAGAGAAGTGTATTTGCTAGTGAATTTTTCATATGAAAGCAGCCTGCCTTGTGCTTTATACTTGAGCAGCATCTGTGCCGTAGTTGTGTCGTTGCCCATATTTGCTGTTCCTTCTCTCCTGCTGCCTGTCAGTCTTGACACCAGCTTAATTTCTAACTCTGGCTTGTTAATCTCCGGTCCCTTGATTCTGTACCTCAATGTCCACCCCCCCCCCCCCCCCGCGCTCCCAAATTAATTTGAATAGTACCCACATTCTACTTTAAATGTGCATGTATGCAAGTACAAAAATACATAGATAAGGGAGTGGGTTTGTGTGTGTGTGTGCTTTTTAGAAAGATGGTTTAACTGAGCTTTTGTTTCCTGTCTGTACTATTATAAATTGCTTTTATAAACTGCTGAATGATAAAGGACAGAGAGAGCTCTCCAAATAATATTCTCACTCAGTGTGTTGTGTGTGTGTGTGTTTAAATCTGTGATTCTGACAGGTTTCATAGGAGCAGGCTTCCTGAATAGCCATTTTAAAAATTAAGTGAAAACTCATTAGTGGCAAATTACACACAATGATTTTAAGCCCCAGGAGGCTGACTCTATGTACATATTGAGTAGTCATTTGTTCTTAGTTTATTGTGTAAATATAGCCAATTAAATTCTTTGTAAAAAAAATTGAATTGAGTTTGTTGTAAAACTGGTACAGTGCCTCGCATTTTAACACTTTGACATTTTAAAGCACATATCATAATTTGGGGACACTGGCAGCTAATGAGACTAGATTTCTGATTCATTTTATCCTTTGTTTCATCGCTTTGCCTGTTTTTTTTTTTTTTTTTTTTTTGTAGGTCTGAACAAAATTAAGAAGAAAGAGCTGCTACAATCACAGCAGATGAAGATCCACTAGTAAATTGATCAAGATTTTTGGCCAGCCCTCCAAAGAAAAGGTAACTTGCTCTTTCACCATCAGATCAGATCAGTCGCTCAGCCGTGTCAGACTCTGTGACCCCATGAATTGCAGCACGCCAGGCCTCCCTGTCCATCACCAACTCCCGGAGTTCACTGAAACTCACCATAGCAGGGCTGAATACTGCAGTGCGTCTGATTATAAGAGTTTTAGTTCTACCAAAGGATGGTAATTTTTAAAATTTAAGGTATCTGAGTAAGATCTTCAATTTTAAGCATAACCCCAAATATGATCATATTAATGTGAAATGATAGTGAATTTTAGAGTACAGTATTTTTAGATGTTTGTCAGATTAAAATCTTCAAAATAACCCTCCCTCCCCCAAATTCAGTGAAATTTTTGGAATACTTTGGAGATAGGAAATCCACCCCCCCCCCACCCCCATCTATAGCCACCTTTTCCTGTGAAGCTGTCTAAAGATGTGCTCTTGTATTTTGTCCTGTTTCACTTTGCCAAACTCCTGTTTTCTTCTCTCTACAAGCAATGTAGACCCAGCTGCCCAGGGCAGGGGAGAGTTTAAGGAAATTGTAAAATAGGCAGGAGGACTTCAGGCGCACTTCCTGGGCCCAGGGCCTTTGCCCAGCCTGCCAGAAAGCTCTCTGCTCGTGAGCAGTCCCAGATCTTCACAGAGATAGCAGCCACCGTTGATTGAGTTTCTCACTACACGATTGTGATTTTCCTCCAACTATCTGGGGAGGAAGGTGGTAAGTTTCAAATAATGTGAAAAAGGAGAAAAATTGCCGGAGGAATTTTTATTATTAAAAAAAAAATAATAAAAGATCTATGCTCCCATCTACTCTTAAAAGAAATGAGGGGGCTTCCAAGTTAAGATGCAGTTTAAGATGAGTCATTGAAGAATAAACCTGAAAAGAATCCAAACAGGAAAGACCAAAGGAGTTTCAGCATCTGAAACTGATCAGCTTACATATTTAGATGACAAATTGCAGTGCTTCCATCAGGTTATAGGCATCTGTAGCAAAGATAGAACCATTGTGGACAACATGAACATGTATCTTGACCATGGCGAAGCAGAAACGGGAGCTTCTAGAAGGATGTGGTAGTTCTGTTAAGGTGTTTAGAAGAACATAAGACTGGATAGCTATGCAGTCTCAACCTTCAAAACAGGCCCTTAAAATTTTTCCGGCCCAAAGCTGAAAGGCCAGTAGTGCAGAGGTATCTTTCAGTGATCATCACAGTCATCACCAAGGATGTTATTCTCTGTGGAATGTCTGGAAAGTGCCAGAGAAGAGAGAAGCAGGACTTTCCTAGATGGTGATCAGCAGCTGGCAGGGGTGGGATATGAGGAGGTGAGAGGAGAAAGTAGAGAGAAAACATATCTGACAGAAATGCTAAAGGAGCTCGTTAGTCCATAATTGTTTATTGAGCTTCTACTGTGTGCAGGATTGTCCCTGAGGAGGAAAAGAGAGCAATAGGAGGTGATTTTCACAGACTACTATTCTGATGAAGAATAAAATACAATAGGATTGTTACTGTTCAGTTGCTAAGTCATGTCTGACTCTTTGCAACCCCATGGACTGCAGCACGCCAGGCTCCTCTGTCCTCCACTATCTCCCGGAGTTTTCTCAAATTCGTGTCCATTGAGTTGGTGATGCCATCCAACCATCTCATTCTCTGCCGTGCTCTTCTCCTTTTGCCTTCAGTCTTTCTCAGCATCAGGGTCTTTTCTAATGAATCAACTCTTTGCATTTGGTGGCCAAAGTATTGGAGCTTTAGCTTCAGCATCAGCTCTTCCAATGAATATTCAGGGTTGATTTCCTTTAGGGTTGACTTGTTTGATCTTCTTGCAGTCCAAGGGACTCTCAAGAGTCTTCTCTAGCACCACAATTGAAAAGCATTAATTCTTTGGTGCTCAACCTTCTTTATGGCCCAACTCTCTATACTGAACTGTGTTGGCAAAGTAATGTCTCTGCTTTTTAATTCAGTCTAGGTTTGTCATAGCTTTTCTTCCAAGGAGCAAGTGTGTTTTAGTTTTTGGCCGCAGTCACTGTCTGCAGTGGTTTTGGAGCCCAAGAAAATAAAATCTCACTACTTCCACTTTTTCCCCTTCTGTTTGCCATGAGGTGATGGGACTAGATGCCATGACCTTATTTGTAATGTTGAGTTTCAAGCTTTTTCACTCTCCTCTTTGACCCTCATTAAAAGGCTCTTTAGCTCCTTCTTGCTTTCTGCCATCAGAGTGGTACATACAATAGGGCACCAGGAAGCCAATGACAAGGGGTTAAAGAAGTATCGGACTCGGGTCTGCAGGGGTCAGATGTGTGGAGGAATGAAATGTACCAGGTAAAACTATGAGAAACTATTAGATTCATGACCAGTCGCAAAGGGCTTACCTTTTCAGTACCAGCTGACTGTAGGCCCCAAAATCCATTCAGCAAGTATTAATGGAGTGCCTGCTTACATGCAGTGCTCTTCTGGGCACTGAGTATTAATTAGTAAATAAAAGGAACACAAGCCCCTGCCATTGTGCCACTGGAACAGATAACAGGTAGCAAATATAATAAGTAAATACAGTGATCTGCCTTCTATTTTAATAAAACCACTCTGGCCACTCTATGTATTCAGTTAGGGTATACAGAGCAAGGGTAAAAACAGTGAGAGCAGTTAAAACTGTGGTTACTGAAATAACCCAGACCCATCAAAATGTTAAGAAAATGGAAAACCTAACCTTAATGAATTTTTTTGATTGTTTTCAAAGTCAGCAATGTAAGAAAAGAATTTGAGTCAGCCTAAATAAGTCTGTGGGATTCTGCCATGTGCTGACACTTGCTGCTTTGGGTATAGAAGTGATAAAGGAAGTAAGAGAAAGGTGAGGACTTCGGGACAAGGCTAGCTTGGGAAAGGTTAGAGTGGATTTGAACCTCACATGAAAGCTTGATTTTGATTATCGCATGAAGCTGAACAAAGGGAAAAAATAATGGCGTGCAACTAGTCACAGAAGTAAAAAGGTGGAAAGAACCCGAACGTCCGTCAACTGATGAATGGATCAGTAAATGATGATATATCCACACACAGTGAAATTTTATTCAGCCGTAAAGTAGAAGTTACAGATATGTGCTCCAACCTGGGTGAACCTTGAACCGTATGCTAACTGAAAGAAGTCAGACACAAGAGGTCACATACCGCATTGTTTCAACATTGTGAAATATCCAAAATAGGCATATCTATTGAGAAAGAAAACATGCGGTTTCTAGGGGCTGGGGGAGGGATGGGAGAGGGGGAGTGACCACTTAATGGGTACAGGGTTTCCTTTCAGGGTGATGACATGTTCTAGACAAGGCTGTGAGTATGATTGCATCACATTGTGAGTGCACTCAGTGTCACTAAGTTGTACATTTAAAATGGTTAAAATGGTGAATTTTATGTTATGTGAATATTACCTCAATTTTTTTAAAAAAAGGATGGCATGTGGAAAAGTATTTGAAGGATATGTGTTTTACATCTTGTCTAGCTAGAGTGGAGTCTTTGTAAGGGGGTGTGACAGATGATAAAGCTAGAAGAAAAAAAAAAAGGATGTTGAGTCAGATAGTGAAAGTTGTTGACTGCCAGGCCAGCAGTTTAGATTCTCTTCTGTTGGCAGCTGTAAAACCCAGCAGGGTCCGCTCCACAAGTTCTTAAGAAAGAAACTGAAGCAAGGTTGGTGCTTTGGGAATTGCAGCCTCTGGGTTGCAAAGTAAAGCAAGCAGTGCCTGGCTTTATCAGTCTAGGATATTTCTGCTCACCTCATGGAATTTTATGATACTCTCATGGAAGTCTTAAACAAAATTAATTTAGAATTTCCTAATCTTTAAAAAAAGCATTCTTATTATAGTTCCTGATTATGAATGTTTGCTATTAAAAAATATTAGGTAACTATGTGAGGCGACTGATATGTCAGCTAACCTTGATTGTGGTAATTGTTTGGAGATATATGTGTGCATGCTTAGTCACTGTTGTGTCCAACTCTTTGTGGCCCCCTAGACTGTAGCCCGCCAGGCTCCTCTGCCCACGTCATTTCCCAGGCAAGGACACTGGAGTCGGGGGCTACCTCCTCCTCCAAGGGATCTTCCCAACCCAGGGATAGAACCTGCGTTTCTGTGTCTCCTACTTTGGCAGGCAGGTGAATTCTTTACCACTGGCACCCTCAGTGAAGCTCTATGTATCCATATCTGTGGATCTTTCTCAAGTATCTCAAATCTTCACATTGTACACCTTAAACATACATAATCCTTTGTGTCAATTATATTTCAGTAAAGCTGGGAAAAATGTAAACATTATATAAACCCCAATAAAAAGCCCCTTTAATTACATTCCTTCCCTCTCTACTACCTGTAAGTCTAGAGTTATCTACTGTTTTCTATACATAGATTTGTTGTTGTTATATTTATTTTCACAAAAGTGGCACATATTATGCATAGTATTTTGTATATCCCTTAACAATATTTATATCTTGGCTGTCTTTCTTCTACTTTCTTTTGGATTGCTGTATTACATGCTAGACCTCCATTTGTAAAGACAACAACAAAAAAAATGAAAAGCAAATGCCATTTACCTCTTATTACAAAGAAAATGCAGTGTCATAAAATGTAAAAGTGACCAACACGATGAGCTCTTACTATTTGCCAGGCATTCTTCTAACCATATTAATTTGCTAACTCCTTGTAACAACCTGATGATGTAGATATGGTTTGATCCTCCTTTTGCAGAGAAGTTAACTGAGGCACAGACAAAATGTGTCCTATTTCATTTTGGTAACAGGTCAATGGATTGTCAGTGGCAGAAACGGGCTCCAAGACCAGCCTCAGCTCCAACTTGTTCAACTCCATCTTGTTATGAGGACCTTGTGGTCAATGGTATGAGATCATAGAGATTTTTCAAGAGAAGTCAACCTGAAATTTTGTGTGAAATTTTCCAAATTTTAAGGTTGGCTTTAAAAAATAGCTTTATTGAGATGTAATTTAAATGCTGCAGATTTACCATTTGAATCATTTTTAATACATTGACAGTGTTGCACAGACAGCACCTCTATATAGGTCTAAAATTATTTCATCAGTCCCAAAGGAGACATTGTTTCCATAAAGCAGTCACTTTCCATCCTTCTCTCTTCTCTCTAACCAGATCCTGGAAGCCGCTCATCTGCTTTGTTTCTGTGGATTTACCTGTTTTGGATATTTCACATGAATGAAATCATGCAATATGTGACTTTTTGTGTCTGGCTTCTTTTACTTTGCGTGTTTTTGAGGTTTATCTGTATTGCAGCATTTATCAGTATCTCATTCCTTTTAATGGGTGAATACTACTCTATTGTGTGGCTATACCGCATGTATTTAGGCATTCCGCAGTTGGTGGACACCTGGTTGCTTCCACCTTTTGGCTTTGTGAAAAATGCCCTTATGAACCTTGGTGTACAGGTATCTCTTTGAGTCCCTGCTTTCAGTTCTTTGAGTGAACATCTAGAAGTGGAATTGCTGGATCATATTGTAATCCTTCGTTTAACCTTTTAAAGGACTGTCAAACTGTTTTCCACAGGGGCTGCACCGTTTTACTTTCCCATCCACAATCTACGCTGATTCCTCCACATCCTCACCAACACTTGTCATTTGCTGTTTTGTTTGTTTTTATTTCCTTAGTGGCTATCCTAGAGGGTGTGGTGTGATATCTCATTGTAACTTTCGTTTGTATTTATCTTACGACAAAAGATGTTGAGCATCTTTTCACGTGCTTATTGGTCATTTGTATTATCTTGTGTGGAGAAATGTCTATTGAGAACTTTTTGAATTGTGAAAATTGGATTATTTGTCCTTTTTAGTTTTAGATGTAAGAGTTCTTTATACATTCTACATACAAGTCCCTTATCAGGTAAAGGATTTACAAAAATTTTCTCCATTCTCTGGGTTCGTTTCAGTTCCTTCAAGGTGTCCTTTGAAGCACAAAAGTTTCATGATTTCAATGAAGTCCAGTTTATCTATTTGGCCTTGTTTTGTAAGAAATACTTAGTAAGTTGGATTGCAGCCTTCTAACCATCCACTTGTGACTGCAGCTGCGCTGCCCCTTTCCCCAGAAACCGATGGGGAAAAATGTTCTGTGAAAATACCTGTTCTCTGGAGTGAAGACAAGAAGCTCTGGAAAGCGGCAAAGTCGAGTCTCACCAGTGGTGGTTTTGTTCTGGTTTACCTTTTCTGCTCCTGAGGTTCCTTCACTTTGAGCAGTTGGGTGGAGAGGAGGATGCAATAGAAAGTGGAGAGCAGGATCAAGGTCTATGTGTCCTGCAGATATTATGCTGGTCAGAAGCATAAAACTGGTTAAAATAAAAGGTTGAAACTTTGCCTTAAGTCATAGATGGTGCCATTTAAAATCAAAGTTGCCATGAGAATGAAGTAATTGTGTCTTTCTGGGAAAAAGGGTTTAGGGACCATGAAATCTAGAGAGTCATTTGGGTTCAGGTCTCTCCCTTTGTATAAGAAAATATTTGTGTGGGTTGGGGATTGAAGATAGGGACCTGTATTCATTTGCAGCCATTCATTCACATGTTAGTGAAATGTAGTTAAATCTGCATGCTCTCTCTCTCTACCAAGGAAAAGAAGGTTTTATGTTAGAGGTGGAAAGGTTCCACAAAGGACCTTTGTGGAACAGTCTGTCTTTGGGGAACCCAGATGGGTTCCTGAATCCATGTACACGAAGGGTGTGGCAGTTAGGGGAGTTGTGTTTGCTGGATCTATGTCTTTGCTTAGGGCTGGAACTTTGCTGCAGAGAAAGGGAGAAAAGAGCTGTGTTATTCCTTCCTGCTTGTGCTATTACACTTTCAGTTAGTCCTAGAGTTCAGCCCTAAGGCATTTTGCTGACCAGCTTGGGGACCTGGCCACCATACATCTTACAGTTTGTGAGGAGGTGGTTTCCATGTTCCAAATGACACTCTTACGTTGGGAATGCAAACTGTTAATCCATGGGAGACTAAACATATATTTCATTGCCACCATGATTTCAGGACATATACTACCCTTAACCTCGGTCCAGGAGGTCCAGTTTAGATTTAGAGGTGTATGAGATCCTGTGAGCTTAGTGTGAGAGATCAGGAAAGATTTTGTTAAGGAAACAGAACGTGAAGGGGGGATGTGACTGTAGGATTTTAGCCAAAGGAGAGTAGTTTTATAGATGGTGTGATCCATGTGAACAAAGACTTGAGAGCTGGGATGTGGAGGGGGAGCATACTCAATACTATGATTTGGTCATTTTGGCCAGACTGTAGGGTACCTGCAAGAGGGAACACTGTAGATGTGGCAGAGCTGGGCCTGGGGCCAACTGTGAAGGACCTGAAGTGCTATGAAAGGAGTGGTTATGAGTTGAGGAATTGGTGCTGAGCCCCTGAAAGTGTTGAAGCAAAGACTGACATAACTGACGCCATGCTTTACCCTGCAAGAATGATGGCAGCATAGCATGGCTAGAGTGGAATTGGGGCTTTCTATGTGACAGACGAGGTGCTAGCAATAATAGCTGTAGAGTAGGGTGTGGTGTATGTGTGCTCAGTCGTGTCTGACTCTTTGCGACCCTATGGATTGCAGCCGCCAGGTTCCTCTGTCCTTGGAATTTTCTAGGCAAGAATACTGGAGTGGGTTGCCATTTCCTTCTTCAGGATCCAACTCACGTCTTTAGCATTGGCAGGCAGATTCTTTACCTCTGTGCCATCTGGGAAGCCTGTAGGGTAGGGTACTTTTGTACTGATAACTTTCTTAATACTCCTCATAAAGTAGATGCTCTTGTTTTACATCATTTTATAAATGAGGAAACAGGCCAAGAGAAGTTCAACTTTCCCCAGGGTTATACAGTAAATAAGTGGTAGAGCTGGGATTCAGCTTGGGCGTATTGGCTGTAGAACACATCCTCTTAACTGCTGGGCCCAAAAGATGGTGATAGTTGACCGTCTTCAGTGACAGCTGATTGGTACAAAGGTGACATGGGGAATTATTTTTAACAGTGGGTTTACTCTTTGCATTTTATTGCATCTGAGGCAGTGTGCTAGGACTATGACTATACAGTCAGCCTCTTTTTATAGCTAAACATTAGTCCAGTTTTTCCATTCCATTTCTATAACTTAATCCTTTTCCTCTATTTTTAAAAGAACTCTTTAACCTTAAGGCTCTAAATAAAGATTTTAAATGAAATTTGTGAATCATTTAAAATTACAGGCTAGTATCAAATTCCTAGAAACATTTGGGTGTTATTCAGTTTAAAGTTATGTGTTAATACCTTCTCTATGTGTATTGTTAAATTTTCTCTCTTTCAAAGCAGTTTACTATTATTGATGGATGATTCTTTGGGAGAACTTGTACGAGCTACACTCGTATGATTAAGAAAACAGACCAAAAATTTAAAGCTTTGCACTTTTGGGCAAATGACATAGTCTATAGAATGACTACACATACAGGTTAAGTCTTTTATATATAATTTTGAGTTGGTTATTTTTGGCTGTGCTGAGTTTTGTTGCTGCGGGCAGGCTTTCTCTAGTTGTGACGAGCTGGGGCTACTCCCTTGTTGTGGAGCCTGGGCTGTAGGGCACATGGGCTTCAGCAGTTGTGGCTCGAGAGCATGGGTTCTGTAATTGTGGGGCGTAGGCTTAGGTATTCTGCAGCATGTGGGATCTTCACAGACCAGGGATGCAACCAGTGTCACCTGCGTTGAGAGGCAGATTTCTAATCACTAGACCACTGGAGAAGCCAAGGTTACGTCTTTAAAAAGATAATTACCTTCATCTTTAAGTCTCCACTTTTTCAACTGTCTTTATTATTCCTAATTTTGCACTTGATTTTCAGCAGTTCCAGCCACTGAGCTGATGAATTCAATTTTTTCCACTGTTCTCCCCCTACTGGAATACTCATGTATCCATAACAGGCCAGAAGGTATTTCATTAGAGGGAGCACAGTTAAGGAGAGGCCTGGCCTGGACATACCCCTTATGCAGAAGAGAGCCCTGGCTCTGTCTGGAGAAGAAAAAAGGAAAGAAAGGTGGTCAGAGAAGGGAGAAAGGCTGTAAACAAAGGCACAGCCAATTTTAGGAGGAAAGAAACCCATGGCAACACATTCCTAATTCAGTAGTTCCGAGTTTCTTGTTACTCAAATGATTGCAGTCCTTTGGGGTTGATGATGGAGAATCTCTGTTATCAACCCTGTAATTTGCACACATAAATATACTGTAGTTGCTAGTTTTCAGGTTTATTAAAATGTTGTATTGGGACTAGTGGTTCTTTTCAAACAAAAAGATTGGTCATGTGGGGTCTTGCATCTTAGAAAAGTTGTAGACAGTTTCAGCCATTTTACGTTAAACTGGATTTAAAGATTGTTCTGTTGTTTCGTTTTGCATTTAGTGATGCCTTTGGCCTTTGAACAAAGCATTTTACAAGTGAATCTGCTGTGCAGAGAATCGTTTTTGTAAAGAGAGACCTTGTTACCCTTGGCACCTACTGGGAACGTCCCTAAATTTGGATGGTGAAGTAAGGCCACCTTTTAAATACATCCCTGGAAGGGATGAAATGCTCAAAACTTGGCAGCATTTCACTTCTGACGGCCTAGTTCTTAAGCCACATACAGTCTAATTGGTGGTGACAGCTTTTTCCATAAGAGCATTTTGATGAATTAAAAAAACTTCTCCTACTTCTCATGTCCTCAGAGAAATTACTGTGTTGTGTTCAACCCGGTGCCTAACAGAGCACCTGATACGTGGTAGGTAAGCAGAACCTGTTTGATGAGTTGAATCTTCATTACTCAAACCTTATAAAACCTATCATTTATCTGTGCAGACAGATACTGAAGATCTTCAGAACTGAAAGAGCATCAGAAGTATACTGGTAGAACTGATTGATAGCATACAAGGAACACTGTTATATGGAAATAATAATAAATGAATGTAAATTGTACTGCTTATGGTTTTACATATTTTTTTGGGTGCAGAAGAGGGGTGTTTAGGTAAGAAGTCATCAGGTCATCCTTATTATCAAACCAAGTTTTTGAATTTCTGTTGTAATCTTGGTTATAGGGAGTGTCTTTGATATAAGAACACTTGTTAAATGTTGCCTAAATTTGAGTTTCAGAACACTGTACTTTTCTCAGCTAGCACTTTTGGCTTTTGTTGGTTACTCATTCAAACTATTGGGAAACCCAAACCAACTCTGGATATCAGAAACTGCGTGTTCTAGAAGGAGTTAGGACTTTTCATGGGTGAAGAGGATCTGGTAAAAGGCACTGGCTGCAGGGAAAGAGAGATGGCTAGAAATTGCCTGTCATTCTCTTGGTGCTCACATCTTCAACTTGGTAATGCAGTTCTCAGATAAGAATTTATCTGAATTGCTCAATGTGATATAAGATACCTGTTTATAGTATTTGTTTTGTCTTTTTTTGTGCTTTCCATGTATCTTTTCATGCAGTGCTCAGAAGGAACCTGGCTTTATCTCTGTTTTACAGGTTAGGAAACTGATGGTCCAAGTAAGTTAGGCGACTGGCTTACATTACATAGTTTGTAAGTGAAGAGCCACTATATGAACTCAGAAAAAATTCATAGGGACTGGCTCCAGAGCCCTCCCTCATTTTCCTCATCTGTAAACAGTAATACAACTCCTGCCTTACACAGTTGTGAATATTAATAGAGATAATGCAAACCTCCAACAATGCTTGGCACCTAGTAGGTACCCAATAATTGATAGCTGCTATTAGTAACCATTTCTCTTAATAACTATCATAATGCTAAGAGGATATTTAGTATTTTTTTATTTTAAGCCCTGTTGTGTTTTCTTTATTGAACCAGTCAAAAAGAGGGGGAGGTATGAAACTGGAATAAAGAAGGAAGTTGAAGTATTACAAATTGCCATATTGACCCTCATTACCTTGAAGTCATATTAGTGAATCTTGAAGTATTTTCACATGTAAAAAGGGGGAAAGCGAGCAGTATCTTGAAGCAGGGCTGTCCTTCACTCTTCCCCTTATTTTTATTTTCATCCTGTACTCTCAGAGATCAGAAGGGCTGAACTCAATAGGCAAACTCTCTTTGGAACCTACATACCTGGGTGGCCCCAAGCTTTTCTTTTTAATGGCATCTCCAAATGCCATAAAATTCAAATTTTTGTTTTTCTTAAATGTAGAATATTGCAAAATACAAAATAATCCATAAATTGTGTGCTTTAGTCGCATAAAATCATTAAGTTAGGTGTTTTTTAAATGTATTTCTGTAATTCTACAGATTTTTCAGTCATTTGGATGAATGAAAAACTGAAGGTCTACATTGGTGACATGAAGATTGAGGGCCTTTGTTACAAGTTAGGTAGTGAACTACTAAGGAAATTATGTTTTACCTACGCATTTTTTCTCACTGATCTTCTTCTGTTGGAAATTAAAACTTTAGAAATGATTTTTTATACTACCAATCATTTCTACTATTTTTGGTTATTCTTTTTTTTTTTTTTCCTCTGCTTCTTAGATAAGGACAGGAAGCATCCATAACTTCACTTTTGGGAACTTTTGTTTGCATGTCATCCAGGAAAAAATTTAGACTTATTTCTAAACATTTAAAAAATAAATTCACATACATATGTAATTTAAAATTTTTTTTCCACTAAAGCCCTTAAATTTTGAACCTAAAATAAGCACTTTCCGCAGGAGCCCTGGGTTAAGTTTAGGATGCAATAACGTTTCATTATTTTTTAATCTTCTTTAAATATCTTTATATTTCTGAGGGTTGAACTTTGTTTCTTTTACAGATAAGTTGGCCACCTCTGTAACATCAGATGATCCAGATTAAGAAAAAAAAAACATGAACAATAATTTTAAAAAATGAATAAGCCTGCTTTTTCCCCATCTAAAGAAAGCCTCTCTAAGCAGCTATGACACGCGTGCCTCAGGAGTGCGGATATTACTGCTATGTGAAACATGCTGATTAAAATCATTGTTTCTGTCTCAGGCTGCAGATTTTTCACATCAGTTTGAAGGAACAGTAATGCTAAGAACACTTAATTAAAAGCGCTTGATGTGGTCTGCTACTGTTTCAAGTACTTCAGGTGCTTTAGTTCATTAAATAGCCGTTTATTTTACCATCTTTACCCATCACTTGAGCAAAAGCTTTACGCGCAATGTGTGTATTGCGGAAGGGTGCTAAGTTTTGTGGGCCAGTGCTTGAGTGAACAATATCTAACAGAAAACAGTATTTTCTAGGAATGCTGTACATTCACCTAAGCCCTAGCTTCTCGCCCTGCCCAGGCAAAGAAATTATAAAGAGGGAGGGAGAGACCAACAGCTTGAATTAAAACTAATTAGACTTGGGGGTGGTGGGGTGGTGAGGAGGGGATGGGGGTGGTAGTGAATGAATCACTTCCAGGAGCATTGGAAAGGGAAATACAGAAATTTGGAGTCGTGTCTCTAAAACATGTAAACGGATTCGCCTCGGTCTCTCTCTCCTCCACTGCATCTTACACTGGTTTCATGGTCTCCTCTTTGCTGAAGGAGCTCAAGTAACCCGGGAGCACGCGCTGATCTCCCGTGGTGGGCTTCGGGCCGACACCTGGGACAGCACCTGGGCTGCATTTTCTCGCCTGCCAGTGGTTTCCTCCGCGCTAGGCGTCCGCTCAGCGGCGGCTTCCCATTCATGCTTTTGACAGCCGCGCGGCCGCTCGCGAGCTGAGAGCGAAGAGCTCCTTGAACCCGCCCCTGCTGTCCGGATCGGACCCGGGCGGGAAGGCCCGACAGCTACGCCGCCCGCTGGTGCCCCGGGGCCGGCCGGCCGGCTGGTTCCTCCATAGGTGGCTGCGTTTCCGACTTCGCCCTGGCTCCACTCCGGGGGCTTGACGTGCAAACTTCGCCCGAGCGAGCTGAGAGGGAGGGACCGGCAAGGGGGAGGAGGCGGCGGGAGGCGCCTCCGCTTAAGGGAGCCGGCCGGGCGCCGCCGCTCGGACGGACGCGCGGACGGAAGGAAGGAGCGGGGCCGCCGGGCCCGGCCCAGGGATGCGAGCGGCCTCAGGGTGGGCAGCCTGGGGGCCGGGGGTGCGTCTCGGGCCTCCCCGCCGTGGGCCGCCGCGGCGAGGCGCGGGGCTGAGGTGGGGGCAGCTCTGGGCGCCGGCCTCCGCGCCGGGTCTCCGCGGCGGAGGCTGGCTGGGGACCCTACGCCGCGGTGGCGGCCCGCCGGCTCTCGTCCCCTCCCCCGAGGGGCACTGGAGTCGAAAGCGAAAGCGAGCCCGCGCCGCGGACTTTGCGCCCAAGGCGGGGGATGGGGGTGGTTGGAGGAGGAGAGCTGGGGGTCTGGGCGGCCGGGGGCGCTGTCAGCGCGCCCCACCCGGCCCGCGGGCCGCGCACGCCGCCGGAACTCCCCGGCGCCTCCTTAAAAGCAGCCCCCGCGCGACTCTTTTCCCCCTTTTTTTGTTACATTGTAGGAGCGGAAAGAATGTCGGAGCGGGCCGCGGATGACGTCAGGGGGGAGCCGCGCCGAGCGGCGGCGGCGGCGGGCGGAGCAGCGGCCGCGGCCGCCCGGCAGCAGCAGCAGCAGCCTCCGCAGCCCCAGCGGCAGCCGCCGCCGCCGCGGCGCCTACGGCCGGAGGACGGTGGCCCTGGCGCCGCCTCCACCTCGGCCGCCGCCGCAATGGCGACCGTCGGGGAACGCCGGCCCCTGCCGAGTCCCGAAGCGATGCTGGGACAGTCGTGGAATCTGTGGGTCGAAGCTTCCAAACTTCCTGGGAAGGACGGTGAGTGTCCACGCCCTCCTCTTCCCCGCGCAGCCCCCATTCCCCCATCCTCAGACCCGTCTCCTCTCCCCCGTCCCGTGGCCCGCCCCCTCGGGGGTCAGAGATGCTATCGGCCGGGTTGGGGAACGCGGAGGTGCCCGCACCTACTCCGTGCGTGCGTGAGCGTGCGTCACACTCTCCGCAACTGACCTGCCTCTCCCCTCCTCCTGTGTGTATCTCCTAGGGACGGAATTGGACGAAAGTTTCAAGGAGTTTGGGAAAAACCGCGAAGTCATGGGGCTCTGTCGCGAAGGTGAGTCCAGCCCTCTGATGGAGTTTGTACAAGTCCAGGGAAAGTATCCTGGCCGGCTGGCCAGGGCGGTAGCTTGAGCCCACCTGAACCACTCCGCTCCTCCCACGCGAGGATGCTGTCTGATAAAGAAGGGGAGGATGGAGCGTTTGGAAAATCCGGTTTCCGGGGGCTTCGTATATCCGGGAGCATCGGGAGCCCTTCAGTGGAGGCCTGGCTGGGTGCAGTTTAAGCGCATTGCTCAGTGATGCACTCTGGGACCAGTAGTGAGTTTAACCCAAATCTCTTCAGGTCTGACCCCTTATGGAGAAACGCGAGGAGTGGAGGGAGGAATTCAGCTTCCAAAAGCGTCTCCACGAACGGCTTAGGGGGTCTGGAAAGGACACCTTGCCACCTGTAATTGTCTGCCAGCAATAAAAATGAATTTTAAAAAAGACAGCACTTTACCTGTACAGCCTATTTCCATAGGATTTATGTTACAAAGGTTCATCAAAAGGATCATCACAACCAAGGAGCTGTTGATCGGATTTTTTTTCTTTTTTGTATTTTTATGAAAGTGTCAAAATCAGCGGGGGTGGAGGGGTCACAGAATTTTATCTGGTGAAAAAAGCTTTTGGTGCGCTTAGGTAGTGAAATCAGAGTCTAATTATTGGTCAGTTTTTAATAAAAACTGGTAGAAGGAAATAACTAACTAAACGTGTATCTCTAAATGAAAGATATCTAGGAACTGTCAGACTTTTACTTCAGGTTTTCTTTTTCTTTAAATAGTCCCCTTTGCTGTCTCTAAGGCCTGTGTCGGTCCTGGGCACATGGTGGTCAGAAAGGTCTAAAGGAGTCCAGTCATCTCTAGACTGAGTTCAAGCTGTTCCTTCAATAGTAGTATGGACAAGGACTTGAGTGAGGTTTGGTATCCAAAATATTGAGTTTATATTCCCAGCAGAACTTTATTTCTCAGTGTGGCCATTTATTTTGGCATTGTTATTGTCAAGGGCCCAAGAATAGGTACAGCTTTGGCAAGTGAAACATTTTAAAGTCCAGAGTTGGCCCATTGTTACTCTGTCTCCACACTTCTTGTTTTTAGTACCTGTCTTGTTTTCATGTTCACAGTTTTGGTTTTTTTGAACTAGCTTTTTGTTGGCTCTTGGCACTAGGAGGAAGAGTAATACCAGTGGCAACTTTCTGAGAGCTTCCAATTGTAACAGATTAGAGAGCAAATTAGTTGATTTTGCAAAGGAGAATTGCTGTTTGAGAGCAAAGGAAAGAGAGAGAAAGCACAGGACTTGCTGGCGATGTTGCAATAGGAAAAATCAGTTGTTAGTCCGGTTTTAGTGTTGAATTGGCAGCCTGCCTGGGCTTAAAAAATTTTAAATCACTAGGTGGTAACTCTCCTTGGAAGCAGTTGGAGTAGAGCTTTAGAGGACCTGACCTGCTCCTGTTCTTAGTTTTTCTTCTCTGGGTGTGGATATATTTCCCATAAAGAGTTTCTAAATCTGTGTGAAAACAGGGTGCTAATTATTGGTAATTCCCCTATAGAGGTTGAATAAGTATGTTTGTATTTCATTGCACTACTTGGTCTGGATAGAGACCCAACCTAATGTAGTTGTCTGGACCCACTTTTTGCTGTATTTATTATTTTCCCTTTGGGCATAGTCATTGGTGTATTTTACCAAAAGAGATCTAGGACCTCTTAATTCCTGTCTTGAGGCACAAAGGGATCATAAATTTGGTTTTCTGTGCTTCTGACCTATCAAATTATTAGTGGCTGTTAGCGATACCATTTTTTCCCCTAAGCTTCTCTAACTATTCAGAAGATGCTAAAGCAGCCAGGATGGCTGAATTTCTGCCTCCCAGTTTTAAGTAGAGACTGAAATTTCTAATTCAGTCAGTTCTTGATTCATATGTGACTTTGGATTTTCTGGGATAAGTATAAGGATGTCCAGCACTTTAGACAGTGGGCCTTTGTTTTTCTAACAAATAGTTCATGTCAGGCTGTTTAAGCATGAAAATACATTTTAAAATTATCAGACACTTATCCTTTGTCTTTGATTGAGATTATCTCCAACCAAGGAAAAAGTGTTTTGGAGTTAAATTCTTACTAATTCTTCTTGTCAACAAAGTTAAATTGAGAAGAAATATGTAGGTAAATTGATACTATGAATGAAGCACTAAGTCAGAAACTCCTTGTCTTGGAAGATATTTAGGAATATTGACCAGACTTTTTGAATTCTCCAGTTTATGATTGTGCACCTAAGAGTTAGAAACCTAGGTTTGAAGTTGGTAAACGTTGCATTTTACCTTTCAGAATCTAAATTCCTCTTTGTCAAAGGAGATGATAATACCTACTTCCCATGGAGGTTGTAAGGGTTGAAATTAAATTAGATAATGGAAAATGACTCTATACGCATTACTTCTTTTCAACCCTTTCAACTGCTGATAATCTTAGGCCTGATCTCCTAATTTGGTATTTATCTAGGTCAGAAATTTTTAACCTGGGGCTTGAATTGGCTTCAGGGGATTATGGTTGTCCTGAAATTGTATGCAAAATAGTATGTTATGTCCACTTATGAGGGCAGGTGTCCCCAGCTTTTCCTGGGTTCTCAAGGATTGTTCGCTTATCGTTACCTTCAAAATTTCTAAGTTAGAATCTCTTTTTTTTTTTCTTTTCCTCTCTTTTTGCGCTTGTACTTTATTTTGTCTAATTCCTTCATGATAAGACTGCCCAAGAGTTAATGCTGTGGGAGAGATTGGAACCTTTGACTTAGGTGGAACTGAGATGATCTGTGGTTTAGCAACTATATCATCCCCCTGTTTTCCTTTTAGCACAGTTAGATAAATGTTAGGATAAAATATCCCTTATCTTTCAGAGATCAGCCTGTTTTTCATTTATATCATCAAATTTTTATTGCCTTGCTTGTTTTGTTCTGTAATATGTAATTTTATGGCACAGTTGGTTTTACTGGGAAAAGATGGATAATACATTTTTAACTTTCAAAAGACTAAACGCAGAAAATTATCTTTTTCTTAAATATGATTTTTGAAATTGTATAAATAACATTAATTATGTTTAGATGGAATTAATTGGTATGAGTAACTGATTAAGGTTTTCATATTGGTACCTAAGCTTGGTACCTAAGTCCTTAAGTGTAAAAACATGACATGCCTTCACTTGACAGCAAATCACAAATAAAACATTGTAGGAGTCGACAGTGAAAATAGGATGTTTTCTTTGGAAAGTCATTCCTAACTTTTCTTAAGCCCTCCTCTTGTGCACTATCAAAGTGCCCCATATTTTTCCTTTGTCTAAACTCTCTTCCTATCACCATATGAAGATGTGTGTTATGTGATGGCTCTTTTATTAGAGTGCACGCTGCTAGAGGACAGGGTTGTTATTGACCAAGAAATATTTAGCTCTTGCACATTGCTTGTGTTCAGTGAAGATTTGCCCCCAAAATAAATGAACTGGGCTACTAGGAAGATTGAAGAGTTCAAGTGACCAACTTTCCATTGTGTTGTGACTTAAAAACAGGTACCTATTCTGTGGGGGGATGTGCTTTCTGGCCAGGGACTGTTGCTGAGCATTTCCTGTGTCTCTGACCTGAGTTTAGCACTTTTCCAGAAAGAGTGCAGGCAAGACACCACCTTTTTTATCACTGATATTTAGGCGAGTGAGTAGGAGGGTGACCTCGAGTGATATCCACAGTTGATGACAGGTGACCTCCCTGTCAAAATAACAGGGACCTAATTGAGCCTAGGTCAAGATGGAAGAGGGGTTGGTTGACACCTGCAGGGAGCTAGGTACCAAAGGAAAAAGAGAAACTAGGAAGGTAGGTAGCCTTAATCAACAACAGATTGAGTCAACGTACCACCTTTTCTTTCCTGGGGGTAAAAATTGTTCATAGTCAGCTAACTGAAAACAAACAGGTATTGGTGGGAAGGGCTATTAAAATAACTGTATTATGGACATAAAGCCTCTCTGAAATAAAGAGCATCTCTGTTTTTCTCTAGGATTTCTCTTAATGTCCACCCCCTGCCCCGCCCCAACTTTTCTGATGCACAATTTCAAATACACAGAAGTAAAGATAGTATTTTAATGAGCCTCCTGATGTCTTTCCCACAGCTCATGAGTCCCTGCCCAATCTTGTTTCATCTCTGCCACACTCCCCACACTGCAACATGTCTCAGACACCATATTTCTTTTGGTTTTCTTTTTAATGCTTGCATGGACTTCAGCTTGTCTCCTGGCAAAATGGAGCCTTCCTGCACTCCGTGTCTTCTTTTGAGGCAAAGCACGCTTCCATGAGCCTGTAAGGGTTCTGCAGGCAGCAGGGCTTGCAGTCTGCTGACACCTTAAGTAAAGACCCAAAGTAAGCCTCAGACAGGAATCAGTGTGATCTGGGTTCACTGCCTCCAAATTGCACTCACACACATTCAAGGAGGGCGGATGGTGGTGTTGGAACGCCCACACTTGACGCTCCGTGAATGAGCACTGTGGCTCCAGGAGGCAGTGTCCTTGCTCACAGTTCGTGCTTGTAACTCTCTACCTATGAAGTCTGCACTAACCCAGGAGTGAGAGGGCCTGAGTAGACCTAGAGACACTCCTAAAGAAGCAGTCTTTCCCCTGACCTGAGCATGGCTCCTTAGCTACGTCACTGCAGATCGCGGCCTAGCTAAGAATGCTTTTTTTTTTTTTTTCTTTTTAAAGAAGTTTTGTTACTTATATTTATTTTTGCTCTGCTGGGTCTTCGTTGCTGTGCAGGCTTTTCTCTAGTTGTGTCGAGTGGAGGCTACTCTAGTTACGGTAATGTGGGCTACTCGGTAGGATGGTATCTCCTGCTGTGGAGCATGGGCTCTAAGGCATGCAGGTGTCAGTAGCTGCAGCTCCCAGGCTCTAGAGTGCAGGCTCAATAAATGTGGCACACAGGCTTAGGTGCTCCGTGGCATGTGGGATCTTCCTGGATCAGGGAACCTGTGTCTCCTGCGCTGGCACGTGAATTCTTTATTACTGAGCCACAAGGGAAGCCTCTGAGAATGCTTTTTATATTGTTGAGTGGTTGACACAAAAACTGTAAAAAGGAGATGTTTAGTTCCTGATTTGTGGGAAAATATGTGAAATTCAGATGTCAGAGTCCATGAGTAAAGTTTCACTGGAACATAGCCACAGCCGTTCATGCACTTAATTTTTTTCTGTGCAGCTTTTTTCTCTATGCAGTGCCCTGTGGAGTTGAGGAGGTGTGACTGAGGCCATATAGCCCACCAAGGCCAAAATTAACCATCTGGCTCTTTACAGAAAAAGTTTGCCATCCTTGTTCTAATGGGTTTCTTGGTTAATGAAGGGAAACCTTTTCTGCAGAATGTGATTCCATTACTCCTTGAACATTCTGTTTTGAGGGGGAAAATCTTAAAAGTAGTAAAAAAAAAAAAAGCAAAAACACTATTCACCCAAAAGTTATTTCAACACTGAAGAAATACGTTGAGGCAGAAAGAGAGATACATGTGAAGGTGTAAGGTTTTGTGTGAGAAGGCTCCTATTTGTGTCACTTTCGTCACTCGCTGCCACTGTTCTAGGCATAGACCTGTGTCTGGGCAGTGCAAATATAGGACGTCAACAGAGCTGGTACTGTCTCAGCTTTGCAGAGCTTTGGGTGTGAGGATGGGGCCTGGCTTCTGTTAAGCTCCTGGATTGTATATACATCCTTGGGAGAAGGGATCTGGAACTTTCATGGGATTTTCAAAAAGGGACCTGGCACAGATTCTTGACAATTTCTGCCCTTGAGTTGACTTTGGGCAGCTGAAGCCCCGTGAGAAGCCTTGGAACTTGGCTCATAAGGCAGATTCACCAGGAAACACATCTACATTTTGATTAATGAGGAGGGCATCCCACATCCTTCCATCTCACAGCTTTGATTTTGTGCTTGCTGAGAAGTGTCACACCTGACACAGTCCATGTTGAGTTCCTCAACCCAGAAGACTTCACAGTAAAGGAAACCATGCATGTTTCCTATATAGGATGCAGCCTCCAAGCTGAATGTACTCCTTTTAAAGTTTTGATTAGTTCTTGTGAACTCTGATCTCAGGAGGGAAGCATAGGAAATTTATGCCTCATTATTGAGTATGACCTATTTGTTATGTGGTCAGATGTTTCCCTTATAACAGCATGTTGCTTCCTCCTATCCACATCTGACAATGTTCCGACATGTATGATGGCAATTCAAGTTCAGTGAGAACTTTTACTCAGTGCCAGTACAGGTTTTACCTTATGTATTTTTCACATCTGTTCAGTGATGCAGGTATTACCATTATCCCCATTTCACAGATGAGGAAACTGAGGCCCAGGGAAGTGAAATACTTCACCAAGACCCCAAAACATGCAAGAGACCTTGGGACTCACATATGTCTAACTCCAAAGCTCACCTGCTTAACCCTCTGCTGTGTTGTTGGAAAGATCCCCTGGAGAAGGAAATGGCAACCCACTCCAGTACTCTTGCCTGAAAAATTCCATGGACAGAGGAGCCTGGTAAGCTACAGCCCATGGAATCGCAAAGGGTTGCTGTGCTGAGCCCATTCCAGGATGTGCATCCACAGCACAGGCTGCTGTGACCTTTGTTTTCCTTATCTTTGGCTAGAAATACTGACTTTTATCTCAAAGGGGGAGACCTTTTTTTTTTTTTTTGGTAAGTAAAGCTATCAAGAGCCCTTGCTTTGGTGTGTTTTACAGCACTCTCTATGTTGTGTTTAGCAGTTCTTTTTAAAAATCTTTTCTTTGAGGGGGAGGGAAAGTATGCACAGTTTGCATTAGAAATAATTGGATTTAAAAAAAGATTAGGTAAAAGCTAAAGTTGCAGCAGATAGCATACACAATCATCTGGGATTTGTACCATTTTTTAAAAATCCTTTAAAAAAAGGAGAAGTGAAATTTTACTGTTTAGCATTTCAGTGCAAGATTGCTTTTAGTCACATTGATATTCACAGTTTATGATGGTATTTCTAATAAATGTACCCATCTGATTATTAAAATATTTTTGATTGAAGTTCTAAGAAGAAAAAGAAGCCCGTTAGTAGACCTAACAGTTGGAGTTACTGTACTTTTGAGAGGAAGGCAGAGGATTACATTTATATTCATCGTGTACAGCAGGGATCATATAAATGAGCTGAAGAATGATTTTTGCATTTCAGGCATTCATAACAAAACTAGATTAAATGTTCTTGTTCCTCTTTGTAATAAAGACCCTGCTAACATGAAATACTTTTTCTCTTATATATAAATTTATGGCAGGGAGAAAGTAATAGTTCATTATCAGTTAGAGTCGTAATCTTAAACATACAAAATATTCCCATCCCAGGTGATACTGATGTCTTCTATAGTCCTGAATTCCAGTAATGCAATTAGAAAAAAGGAATGCTTTTAACCAGTGGTCCCAGGCTTTTATATATCAAACCAGAAAGTTTCTAAAATATATTGGGGCTCAAACAAAGGGTTGCTAGCATTTTAGAATATATAAAATTAAACATTTTAATATATATAATTCTTACCATCATAAAAGCGTGAGGGCTGTTGTTCTGGAATAAAGGACAGTTCTTTAAATTTGAAGAAAATTTAGGTTTAGGAAAAACTCATTGCATTTTCTTTCTTTTTCACGTTTCCTTGTGGACTTTTTGAAGATCGCTGTGTATTTTGATATTTGATAATCACTGCTTTAAATTAGCTTCCCAAAATGTCTGTCTTGTAGCCCTGCTTCTGTGTGCTGTTATTAGAAGGTGTTATGGAGAAAATAGGATTCCATGTGGTAAACTTGCAAATGGTAGCTTTAAGTAGAGGCTATACTGAGAACTCCAGTCGAGAGTTAAACCAACCTGGGTTCAAATCTCAGCTCCATTAGAGGAGTCACTTGAGAAAAACTTTCATAGCTTTGCTCAGCCTCAGTTGACCTACCTGTGAAATGGGAATCGTAGCAGCACTTTATAGTGACTGGGAAGATGAAATGATGTAATAGCGTTTCAGCCTTTTGTATGTTATCTGGCAGAGTAACTGTTCAATAAGCATTACTTGCTAGTGTTGTTAATTTTATCAATCATGAAAGCGCAGTGTTGGGAGCATGCCTCAAATCAAGTGGTTAGCCAGGACTCTCAGGAGAGCAGCAGGAAGCAAAATGCCAGGTTTTCATTTGCAGGCAGTCTGTAGGCATGAGAAGAAACCTCAGAGTGCTCAGGACAACAGCGTGAGCGTAGCAAGTGAACCCCAGCTCCCAGCTTTCATGAATGTGAGTGAAAATGAGAAGTGGACACTGACATTGCTTATTTCTGCTGTTAGTCGTCTCTTTTTGGACTTGTGGAGAGAAGCCCGGTGTGGGGTTTGACTTTGTTCTGTTGTATAAAACCGTGCTTGCTTCTTTCCTGGAAGCCCGTAGTTGCTGTCTCTTCTTGGAATGCTTTGCAGAGTTCTTTCTGCAAGAAAGGTAGGCAAGAAAGGTGAGTTACAGCCACCAGAATAAAGCCCTCCTAGGTTGGGAAATGGGTCAGAGATAACTGAGGCTGCTACTTTTAAGATTTTGTGTATGCTTAGTGGTAGTCATGGGGTTTTCTGTCTGATGAGGGAATTTTAAAATTGCCTTTTCAATGCTTGGAAATTTCCATTTAAATTTGAAGCAGTTCTCCATATAAATCACCTTATTCTCTTTGGAAACTGTACCTGCAGATACATTTTAATGGAGGAGGGGAGTATTATTGAAGTTAATACATATTCATTGTACAGATTTTACTAATAATTTTACTAATTTTTTTCCATACTAATGATAGTATGAAATATGAAAGCCATCATTCTCTGTAATCTCATTCTAGGCCAATTTTTAAATCTTCAGTTATAGGATTTGGACTTGGGACAATTCATACCTGATCAAGGACATCCATGTAACTGCTTAGGGCTCTTGGTAACAGGCAGGGCTCCTCTTTGCCAGCCTAGTCGTCCCAATTCCTGTCAGAGTGGGCAGGCCTCAGGATATCTTGTCCAGCAGTGATTCCTGCCTTGAGACTCCTCTGGCTGTTTTGCCTTCGTTCATTTGCTTTATCCCTCAGACATTTGACAGGCACGTTCTCTGTGCTTCTTAATGGGGTTAGAGTCCGAGGGTATAGCTCGGTGGAGTGAAGGCACAGTCCTGACTGGCAGGCGGTTGCTTAGCAAGTGGTGATAGAATTAACCTGCTAAGTGGTAGGTTCTCTCCTGGGTATTGGGGTAGAGTGACACACATCAGAAACAGCCCCTAACCTTGAGTGAAGTGAGACCCAGTCAATACACAGATGTTTCACAGGAAGATTGAGTGCTGTAACATCAATAAAGTAGGCTAGTGAGTTGATGGCGGAGGAGGGGGTTCAGGCTAACATGATCAGGAACAGCTTCTCTGAGCTTTAACATTGGAGCTGAGGTGGGAATGGTGAGAAGCAAGTAGGCACTGAGTTATCTGGAAGGAGGAGCAAGAAAAAGCGGGTATGTGGCCTCTCTGAGATGAGCATGGAGCACAGTGGAGGGAAAAGAGGCTAACAAAGGCCAGAACACAGAGGCCAAGTTCAGAAATTTGAATTTATCTGAACTTTAGTGAGAGACTACTGGGGGGCGGGGCAGTAGCTTCATCCGGGTAGTGGGTGGATCTGGTTGGTTGGTAAGTGGATTGGGGGAAGGGTGTAGGGACCAGTCAACTAGGTGAGAGGTGATAGGGGCTTAGATCCTGGTGATGGTGCTGGCAAGGCAGAAAGGTTGTCCTCTTATGGACTTGTTTTGGAGGTGGAGTTGATGATTTAGTGAAGAATCAAAAGTGGGTGAGGGAGGGAAATGAAGATGGGGATCTGAGATGCGAGCAGCTGCGTGGTACCATCTAATGAGCGGAGGAACGGTGAAAAATGGGGAGATTCAGGGTCAGGAGCTGGTTTTGGCCACAATGTGTGAGGTCGTGGGCATCCGTGCAAAAGTTGAGTATACATCCCAGAGCTGGAGGAGCAGCCTGGGCTGAAGCCGCTGGGTGAATTTGTCTTCATTGTGCAGAGGACAGGGAGAGCTGGGCGACAGGCGAGTTCTCTTGGGTTCGAGGGTCAGTAAAGTACGGAAGAAGGCCAGCGGCTCAGCCCTCAATAAGGGGATGTGAGGGTAAGGAGTCAGCAGGAGTGGTGAGGAATCTCCAGTGAGGCTGGGAGGGAAGCCAGGTGAATGTGAAGTGTGTAGGCTTCCAGAGAAGAAACAGGTAAGTGAGGAGTGATGGCCTGGGTCCCCTGCTGTTGCGAAGTAAAGGCAGGCCAGGGAATTGATCTCTGGCTGGGGCAGTGTGGAGGTTAGTGCCCCTAATCAGGAGAGTCGGGGAGCCACATGCCTTTTTGGAGTGGGGTTAGATGACCAGAGCTGGAGGAGTTGAGAGGGCAAGGGTGCGCAGGTCTTCAGATGGTTTTGCTTTAAAGAGAATGGAAGAATAAGTTAATAGCAGGATGGAGACATAGATAAAGGCAGAAAAGGGAAAGTTTGTTTTATTTTGTTTCATGTTATTTATTTTGGATAGTATTAGGGCACATTTGTCTGCCACTGGAAATTATCCAGGAGTGAACGATGATTGATGACGTGTGAAAAAAATGGATCATCATGAAGATAATACCTTCAGATGGGAAAAGGCAATGAACGGGATCACAGCCTAAGTGATTCAGTTCTGGGTCGAATCACAGACTTGTTCCTGTTGTAATGAGAGAAGGAGCATGTGGATCAATTGTGGGTAAGAATGTGGAAAGTTGGGAAGATAAGGTAGAGAATTCTTTCCTGCCATTTTATGGAGTAAAAGAGAAGAAGACGGGTAGAAAGAAGCATTTTGTATGTCTTGTTCTCAAAGTATCCAGACTGGGCTGGTGGGGAGGTGTTAGCCAAGTAAACGGGCAGTTACATAACCTTTAGAAGCCTCTTTCTGTGGGCTTCCCAGGTGGTTCAGCGGTAAAGAATCCACCTTCCAATGCAGGAGACACAGGAGATACAGGTTCCCTCCCTGGGTCAGGAACATCCCCTGGGGGGAAGAAATGGCAACTCAGTCCAGTATTCTTGCCAGGAAAATCCCATGGACAGAGGACCCTGGTGGGCTACAGTCCATAGGGTAACAAAGAGTTGGACACAACTGAATGGCTGAGCATTCATGTGCACACACACAACACACACACACTGCATTTAGAAGAAAAGAGCTTTGCACTTTGTCCAGAGGGTGAGCCCAGAAACAATGTCATGGTCATAGTATGGATGGTGAGTTGGCAGTGGCTGAAGTATAAGTTGGGGGCCATGGGACCTATAGCATCCCTCCTTAACGTGAAATCCTCAAGGGTCTGCTGCTGCTAGGTCCCTTCAGTCGTGTCCAACTCTGTGCAACCCCATAGACAGCAGCCTACCAGGCTCCACCGTCCCTAGGATTCTCCAGGCAAGAACACTGGAGTGGGTTGCCATTTCCTTCTCCAATGCATGAAAGTGAAAAGTGAAAGTGAAGTCGCTCAGTCGTGTCCGACTCTTAGCGACCCCATGGACTGCAGCCCATCAGGCTCCTTTGTCCATGGGATTTTCCAGGCAAGAGTACTGGAGTGGGGTGCCATTGCCTTCTCCGCCTCAAGGTTCTAGGTAGGAAATGAGATTTTAAAATGTAGCTTTTAAATGTAAAGTGGATCATTTCTCCATCACGAAACTCTTCAGTGATTTCTCTTTGTATTCATTCATTCATTGAGTCAGTGTGTATTTGTTGAGCACCTACATTGAGCTAGGTATGGTTCTAATTTTCAGAAAAATAGTAAACATTGTATAACTGCCCTCACAGAGTTTCTACTTTAGTGCAGGAGATAGACAATTTTTTTTAAAATGTGAAGTGTGTGTGTGTATATATATGCTAGTTGGTGATGGGTGGTCTAGAGGATTATGTTAGAGGTGTACAATTTAAAATAGGTTGGGGAAAAAAAATAGGGTGAGAAGGAGTTTTCTGAACAAGACTTTCAGGGCATGAAGGCTTGAGTCACGTGAACATGGTGGGTGAGCCTAGGGCAGAAGAGAAGGAACAGCGAATCCAAGGGCTGTGGTGGCAGAGGGTGCTGAAAGGCTGAAGAACAAACAGCAGGGGGCAGGGTCGCTGGAGGAGCGTGAGCCAAGGGAGTGAGGCCACAGAAGTCAGCAGCTGAGGGCTTGGGAGGGAGTTGGGGAGGCAGATCACTCAAGGGCCTCATAGCACATTGAAAATCCAGACCCCTTCGCTTTGGCCCACCGGCCCTGCTGGGTCTGGCCTCTGCCAGGCTGGCCAGTACCAACTTCTGCTATCCCCTGGGCCCTAGGCGCAGGGCCTCCTTCCAGTTCTTGCACCCTGGGCTCTTCGCAGCTTCTGAACCTTTGCATGGCCTCTTTCCTCTCCTTTAGCCCTCACCCCTTCCTTAAGTCAGGTATCATCATCATGAAGGAATCCTCTACGTCACTGTTGCTTTGTGACCCTTCTCAAAAACTACCTGTTAGTATCTTACATTGATAGAAAGTAAGCCATCATTACTATGAAGATGAGTCATTACTGTTAGATTTGGTGTATGAATGCTGGGAAGAAGGAATTATGGCCAGTTTTTACATAAGTCTCGGCTAAATTTGCAAATTTGACCTTAAGGGGAAAAACAGTATAGAATAACCACTAATGATGTTCTTCAGCCTCTGGTTGGTAGTGTTCGCTGCAATCACATTTCCTTTCCCTGTTGATAATAAAGTCCGATAGACCATTGTCCATCTTTATTCCCAGTATCCCAGCACCCACTTTTTGGTTGAGTAACAATATGCTGTGAAGAGAGAAATGGTTTTGGTTTTAGAATGACTGGTTGTGTACGAAGAAATGACAATGTGCCCGAATCCTCCTGTTACATCACTGGGGTTTTCTTTCCCAAGATAAACTCTGTGCTTTTTTCAGCCTCTGAATAGGAAATTTATTTTCTGCCTTCCCTTTATTCCTGTTTCTAGGCCTTTTTCTGTCTCTCTGAAGCACCACTGTACTGGGGACAGGCTCAGAGTTTACTGTAGACTTTGTGTGCTACACTTTCTATTCCTCTTATCTCACTAAGCCCATGTCTCATGAGCTTTTCATTGTTAACTGGCAGCTGCAGTGACTGTTCCTTTAAAAGATCTTGTGTTTGGTAGATGTTTTCTTAAAAGCTGGTGGCTGTTGCTGATAATAATCTGTGTTGTGTGAGTGTATAATCTATCCATGAATCATAATCCTCTCATTGAACAGAATTATGGCAGGGTAACAAGTAAAACAACTGATTTTTTTTTTGTTTTTTATCATCTAAAAATCAAACCCTCCAGATAGATCAGTAAAGTTGGTAAGCTCTAGTATTCATTAAGTGCTGGGTAAAGTTAGGAAATACTAGTATTTATCAAGATCTTATAGAAATTTCAGAGATTCTTGTTTCTTTTCACTAGTAATTCTGAAATAAAAACAACTTCCGTAAAAATAAGAATTCGATAGATGGCGCTTAAGATTTAAGAAAATATGTTGAATCCTGATAGCAATGGGGTTTGCATACCAATTTAATTTGAATGGGATTTTTAGAAAGTGTTAAGAGAACTTGAAAAACGCTTGAAAATTTGAGTCACTAATTTTTATTCTCTCTCTCACCAGACAATGTCCTGCTTGACATTAAGTCGCTCAGTTGATTGGTCTGAATTCTTTCTTTTTCTCCCCATCTCTGTTTGTCTGGATGGTGGTACTTCCCCAAAAAGGGAAATAGGTTTCAACAACAAAACTTTGCGTCACTTATTTTTCTCTGCTCTGGTCGTATTGCATTACTGAGGCCTTGCCTCCGTGTGTGCACAATTGGCACAAGGCAAATGGGAGTTGGCTCAAAGGCCAGCCAGCCTGCTCTTCTTGGCTGTGGAGCCTCTCACAGCATGCTGGCCTCTCTGCACACAGTGGGTTCATGCAGCCTGCTGTCGGTGAAGTGCCTGAAACGTCGTGGAGAGATGACTGAGAGGCATCCCATCCATCCATGGCGACTGGGAATTACTGGCTCAAGAGCATCTGGCAGGAATCATTTGAAATGGTTATGACCTAAATTGAATGTAATTTAGGTTTCTTTTTTTTTTTTTTCTACAGAAAAAAATAGGTCTTAATGTATATTTCAATGGTTTTTGAGGAGTATGGGTCACATTGGAGAGGTCAGACTTCAGTGCCTCATTTTGGTAAAATTCAGCAGTCCCCTGTTCAGAGACAGCTTTTCCTTCCGTTTAAAAAGATAACAAGTTTTTCTTTTTACTCTCAAATCCCCAAGAAATGTTTAAATGCTGTCAGCTTTATGAAAAGGTAATTAAGGAGTGAGTGGGGAATATGTCTTGCAAGCAGTTGGTTTGGCATCATCACTCAGGTTCTTATTTGCTGATGAAAATGTCTTCTAATAAGATCCCTGTGCGTGCAGCCCCTCCACAGCTTTCCCTGGAAGTCCTTGGCCGTAGTTTCGTCTGTTTGTGGGCACTGTCAAATGAAGAAAGGAGCCAGGGTAGAAGAATAGCCGCTGAAATCTTTATCAAACCCACAATTTAAAATTAGGGGTGGTTCGAACATGCCCCTGTTGCTTTAAAACCTTTGTACCAACTTCTAAGGCTGCTTCTGTGGAGATATAGTAAAGGCTTGCTTGTAGATTTTGTTCAGTCTGGCTGTTGAGTGTCTTATGAGGCTCAGACAGTACAGTGGTGCTGTTGCAAAGAACTGTGAGGCGTTAAAGTGAAGCAGGGGTCTAGAGAGCTCGGGAATCAATGAAATGCATGGTGGAAGTTCTAACTTCTTGTTTCAACTGTTGATCTTCCTTATGAGCAACCTCTGCAAAAGGAAGGAATAGTTGTAACTGAGCTCTGACAAAGGTTTGGTGAGTGGTACCTGTGGATACTCATGTGTAGGATCAGTTTTTATTGGGTGTCTGGCCTTGATAGAAAGTCCCTGAAGATCAGAGAGGGCGCTCATGGACTTTCTCCTGCTGCTGAAAACAAGCCTCCTCCCTTGCCTGTGAGGCCAGTGACAGACCTGGTCAGGGTTCCTTCTTCCTTGAAGCCTTTTTGCCTGCTCTTCAGAAAGAATATACATCGATGCCTTTTTTTTTTTTTTTTTTTTTTGCTTTGTTTCCAATGCTCTTGGCTGTATATCTTCAGTTTAGGTAGTCTCCTTTGTGAAAGTGTTAGTCACTCAGTCATGTGCAACTCTTTGCAACCCCATGGACAATATGTAGCCTGCCAGGCTCCTCTGTCCATAGAATTCTCCTGGCAAGAATACTGGAGTGGGTTGCCATTCCCTTCTCCAGGAGATCTTCCTGACCCAGTAATTGAACCCAGGTCTGCCACATTGCAAGCAGACTCCTTACCATCTGAGCCACCAGAGAAGCCCTTTGTATATCCATACCTTCTTTGAAATGACCTCGTACCCCTTTAAGACTTACTTTAGGAAAATAATTCACATTATATCTTGCTTTCTTTTAATGTCTCTCATCTTACATCATGACGTGGGTGCTGGATGTAAATAGTGACTGTGATAAGCCAATGTCAAGAAAGAAAAGCCTTGAGTGTAGAAGTGGAAATAGACACACGCAGAACTAATTTCTGGTCTTTGGAGTTAGAGGTTCTCAAACAGGGCTTATTTGAGCCGTGTACAGTCCTTGAACCCCTTCATAGGTTTGTGCAGAATATCGTCTATAGTTGTGTAAGTATGGTTTTCTAGAGACACGATATACATGTCAGCAGATGTTCAAAGACCTTCATGATCCAATAGTGTTCAGCATCACCAATGAAAGTACCCAAGCTTATTTTATAAGATCTTAGAATGTCTCCAGTATTATTTTCTTTGTAGTTAAAGCAGGTTTTGTATTCCAGTTCCAATATTCAAGATACATAATTTTTTTAAAATTTCCCATTCAGTCTCTAAATGTTTTGCTTAATCTTTTCACAGCAATATTATTTTCTATTAATATAATTTTCCTTACAAGCTTGTAGTATTCTGGCTCCATTAAAGGTGAAGAGTCATAAGTGGGCCAGCCTGAGAAGATGGCCATGTGGAGCTGCTTTATTTCAGATAGAAAGAGTGATGCAAATCCTGACTGAAGTCTTATTCCTGAACCTGTTTATAAATCAAGGATAAGTGTGGGACAGACTTGAACATGAAGTGGCAGCCACAGTGATGTGTGTGAAATTCACACCTAATAGTGTTCATTATGACTTAGATGATGGGCTCTTGAGTAACTGACTTCACTGATTGCTCTTGCTGTCAGCATGAAGCTAACGCTGTGACGGCTGCTGAGTAAGGTTCTGTTTGCCTTGGGCCAGCCCAGCACCCCGCCCCCCGGCTCCTCCCTCCAGATTCTGTGCTGTTCCCCTGCGGGGACACTGCCACCTGTGCCCGGACACCCTCGCCTCTCCTTCTTCCTTGTCTCCCCTAACCCTCTTCCCCAATAGAAGAAAAACTGACCTTCATCTCTCAGGTTCAAGCTTCAGCATCAGGTCTTCCAGGCAAACTTCCTGGACCCCTGGGCTGGCTTTATGTCTGCCGTGTGCTTTTTGGGTTCATCCACAAGGACATCTCCCCATGTCATTGCATATAATTCTGCCTGGGTTTCTTTAGTGCATAGTATTTTGTATTATGAATATACTATGGTGTGTAGTCAGTCAGTCAGTTCAGTCGCTCAATCGTGTCTGACTCTCTGCGACCCCATGGACTGCAGCACGCCAGGCTTCCCTGTTCGTCACCAGCTCTCAGAGCTTGCTCAAACTCATGTCCATCGAGTTGATGCTGTCCAACCATCTCATCCTCTGTCATCCCCTTCTCCTCCTGCCTTCAATCTTTCCCAGCATCAGGGTCTTTTCAAATGAGTCCATTCTTCACATCAGGTGGCCAAAGTATTGGAGTTTGAGCTTTAGCATGAGTCTTTCCAATAAATATTCAGGACTCATCTCCTTTAGGATGGACTGGATGGATCTTGCACTCCAAGGGCCTCTCAAGAGTCTTCTCCAACACCACAGTTCAAAAGCATCAATTCTTCGGTGCTCAGCTTTCTTTATAGTCCAACTCTCACATCCATACATGACTACTGTAAAAACAATAGCTTTGACTAGACAGACCTTTGTTGTCCGAGTAATGTCTCTGCTTCTTAATATGCTGTGTAGATTGGTCATAGCTTTTCTTCTAACAAGAAAGTGTCTTTTAATTTCATGGCTGTAGTCACCATCTGCAGTGGTTTTGGAACCCCCCAAAAATAAAGTCTCTCACTGTTTCCATTGTTTCTCCATCTATTTGCCATGAAGTGATGGGACCAGATAGTGATGGGACCAGATGCCATGATCTTGGTTTTCTGAATGTTGAGTTTTAGGCCATCTTTTTCACTCCTCTTTCACTTGCATCAAGAGGCTCTTTAGTTCTTCACTTTCTGCCATAAAGTTGGTGTCATCTGTGTATCTGAGGTTATTGGTATTTCTCCTGGCAATCTTGATCCCAGCTTGTGATTCATCCAGCCCAGCATTTAACATGATGTATTCTGCATATAAGTTAAATAAGCAAGGTGACAGTGTACAGCCTTGATGTACTCCTTTCCCTATTTGGAATCAGTCTGTTGTTCCATGTCTGGTTTTAACTGTTGCTTCTTGACCTGCATACAGATTTCTCATGAGGCAGGTAAGGTGGTCTGATGTTCCCATCTCTTTCAGAATTTGCCACAGTTTGTTGTGATCCACACAGTCAAAGGCTTTGGCATAGTCAATAAAGCAGAAGTAGATGTTTTTTTGAAACTCTCATGAGTAGTATGAAAAGGCAAAAAGATATGACACTGAAAGATGAACTCCCCAGGTTGATAGGTGCCCAATATGCTACTGGAGAAGAGTGGAGAAATAACTCCAGAAAGAATGAAGAGATGGAGCCAAAGCAAAAACAACACCCATTTGTGGATGTGACTGGTGATGGAAGTAAAGTCCGATGCTGTAAAGAACAGTGTTGCATAGGAACCTGTAATGTTAGGTCCATGAATCAAGGTAAATTGAAAGTGGTCAAACAGGAGATGGCAAGCATGAACATCGACATTTTAGGAATCAGTGAACTACAGTAGACTGGAATGGGCAAATTTAACTCAGATAACCATTATATCTACTACTGTGGGCAAGAATTCCTTTGAAGAAGTCAACGAAATAGTCCAAAATGCAGTTCTTGGATTCAGTCTCAAAAATGACAGAATGATCTCTTCATTTCCAAGGCAAACCATTCAGTATCATAGTAATCCAAATCTACCCCAACCGGTAATGCTGAAGAAGCTGAAGTTGAATGGTTCTATGAAGACCTACAAGACCTTCTAGAACTAACACCCAAAAAAGATGTCCTCTTCATTATAGGGCACTGGCATGCAAAAGTAGGAAGTCAAGAGATACCTGGAGTAACAGGCAAATTTGGCCTTGGAGTACAAAACAAATCAGGGCAAAGGCTAACAGTTTTGCCAAGAGAACATACTGGTCGTAGCAAACACCCTCTTCCAGCAACACAAGAGAAGACCCTGCACACGGACATCACCAGATGGTCAATACTGAAATCAGATTGATTATATTCTTTGGAGCCAAAGGTGGAAAAGCTCTACACAGTCAGCAAAAACAAGACCGGAAGCTGACTGTGGCTCAAATCATGAACTCCTTATTGCCAAATTCAGACTTAAATTGAAGAAAGTATGGAAAACCACTAGACCATCCAGGTGTGACCTAAATCAAATCCCTTATGATTATACAGTGGAAGTGAGAAATAGATTCAAGGGATTAGATCTGATAGAGTGCCTGAAGAACTATGGTCAGAAGTCTGTGACATTGTACAGGAGCAGTGATCAAGACCATCCCCAAGGAAAAGAAATCAAAAAGGCAAAATGGTTGTCTGAGGAGGCCTTACAAATATCTGAGAAAAGAAGAGAACCTAAAGGCAAAGGAGAAGAGGAAAGATATACCCATTTAAATGCAGAGTTCCAAAGAACAGCAAGGAGAGATAAGAAAGCCTTCCTCAGCCATCAGTGCAGAGAAATAGAGGAAAACAATAGAATGGTTATGTAAATCCAACCTTTCTGGATGGACACTTCTGTTGACAGTTTTGCTGTCTTTACCAACAGTGCCACATTTGAAGTACTTCTACAAGCTTCTTAGCACTGGTCAAGTTTTTATTTGCTTGTTTTTTTTTTTTAATAAATAGACAAACGGAGAGTATGTTTAAGTAGCTACTGCCGAAGTGCCCTCCGAGAAAGCTTTTCAATTGTCAGTCCATCTAGGTGAGAAAGTATGTTGATGGCTTGGGGGTGCAGTTTCTTCTTTCAAAGTTTGTCTCTCCTTAAGGAACTGGTAGGATGCAGCTGTTTTCCCTGTGTTGCTACTCCCCATGTTTTGGGCTGTTGAAATTGCATTCTTCTGTCCTGTAGACATTTAGAGCTCTGTGATTTGAAAATGCAGTGTGACATTCAAAGTGTTGTTAAAGGAAGAATCAATTGCAGGCTTCCAGTTAACAGAAAGGTTCATCATCTGAGATTCACAAAGTACTACCTAAGGTATTCACTCTTTATTCTACACAAAATCCAGGGTACAGATTTTGCCACATTACTGTTGACTTTCTTCATCTGCTCTTTAAGCCCTGGCCTCTGCAGTCTCAAACAAAGGCAAAAGCTGCTTTCTACCTCCCTTAAGAAAGTCCATGATGAGTGAACATCTCATAACAGGGTTTGGGGTTGAATTCAGAACAGAATGTTAAGTGACTGCAGTCTAAACTATTTTTCTTTCGCAGAAAAAGAGGAACTATAATTTCCCTGTGATTGATAATCTCCCTTGTTCTCCCTCTTGATAAGGTGATATTCTTTATTGGGTATTGAAATAAATTTACACAAAGCAGTTGGTTAGATGGCCTTTGCAGGGAGAGGGTGGTGCTTGCTGCTGAGGGATGACGATGTCAGTGCCTCACAGGTGCCTGGTGCCTAGGTGACTTTTGTTTTTCCCTGTATTTGACATATTACCATCAGTTTTCCTAAAACAATGTTTTAAAAAAGTTTTTCATTAAAAAAAAATGTTCAGAATTCTTTCATAGATTTAGTGCTTAAAAAGTTACTGATACTCATCCATATTTTCAGAATCATCAATTGCCCTAACTCCTTTGCAGCCGGTGGTCAACACTAAATTCATATTGAGATGCCAAAGACTAATTCCTCTAGGAGCTAGGAAAGCCCGAAAACCACCTTCTTATATCCTGTCCTTTCATATTGGCCTGCCAGGTGGTGGCTTCCCACCTCCCATAGCCTCTTCCTTCCTGCCTACTCCGAGGCTACGATTGAGTCTGGCTTTCTTGGCTCTCACCCTTTTGGGAAGAGGGTTCACAGAGAGAAAGAATCACCTGGTTCCCTCGGTTCTTGGGCCAGGGAATGTTTTTGTTTATGCTAAAGGGAAGCACACTGAGCAGTGGAGAAATGAGGGATCAGACAGTCATGTACTCACACACCTCTGTCTAAAGATCAAGATGAGATAAGGGAGCACTGGGTGAGAGACAGCCTGCGTGAGGGGCAAAAAGGGAGTACTTTTGGATGGGAACTGCGGGAAGAGAGGGTGAATGAGTATTATGCCCTGTGAGTCTGTTTTAAGTACTTCTTCTCTGGGTTTCTGTGATCACATCAAGAATTTTGCAGGGTGCTAATACTTGTTGCACAGCATCGCATTTCGTTCTATAGAACAGTCCCTGTTCTGTAGCATCTCTGGTGACCTTGGGAAAGCTCTGTAACACCTCCTGACTCAGTTGCCTCACAGGTGGGTATGGATCAGAATAGTGTTTCTCCCATAGGGTCGTTTTGAAGGTGCAGGGTTTCTCCGCTGACATTTGGGGTCAGGTCGTTCTTTGTTATAAGGGGATGTCCCTTGCCTATAGGACGTTTAGGAGCGTGTGGCTTCTGCCACTGGGTGCCAGTACCACTCCTCCCTCCAGTTGTCACAAAGAACGTCTCCAAACTTTGCCAGGGTCCCCAAGAACCATTGCTGTAAAGCCCTCATTCAGTGCTTGGCATATAGAAATGTTCCTCAGTGTTAATGCATAGGAGGTGTGTGATAAATGTGTGAACGTGTGAATGCGTGTTGGTGTTGCTGGTGTTATGGAATTGGAAGAGTGCTAGCTCCTTCTATAGAAGTCACGTGGAGGAGGTTCCTAGGTGATTCTTGTGGCACTAGGGTAACTGAGTTCTTTGGGGCCAGCTACCAAGAGGAGCCCTCCTTCCTCATCCTGAGTTTCACTCGTGTTGCACAGTGGCCCCCACGAAGTGCCCGAGTAGCTCTTAATGTATACGCTTGATTCCAAGATGCCTGTTTTTCTTGTGTTTCGTTATTCCTGAAATCAGAATGGATTATGAACTCATAGGGTACATTGTTTTATTCTTCCCCAAAGGCTGGCATTCACACACACTTGATGGCAGCTTTGAAATTAAGGAATGGGGTATTTCTGTGTGTGTATGGGCTTTGCAACTAGATTGGAACCTCTTTATGGGTAGAGACTGTCTTACTTGCCATTTCTTCCAGTGTGCAGCGCAGTGCCTCATATAGTCTCCAACGTTTGAACAGCCTGCACTTTCCACTTTTCTGTGATGATGCTCTTAGACTGCCTTTCATGTGGGTTTGGACCTTTACACAACTTAGGACAAAAACCATTGCAGCCTCGGTACCAAGAGTATTATTTATTTATTTATTTTTTTCAGTAGCCGCTGTTGTGTCCTTGCAGCAGTCTTGAGTGGTTGAGGCTTTACTGTATTTTGCTTACTGTAAGGATGAGTATACAGAAAGAACTAGTTTTCCAACACTGGTAGTAAGAAACAGATGTCTCAAACTTTTATAGGAGGGTTGCATCATAAGTGCTTTCTAAGTTATGTGAATTCTACTATGTGATGGTACAAAAGAGAATAATGGCGTGGTGAATTTCACTAGTCATTCAGTGCATATTAACCTGAAATGTGTTTGAAGTAGGAGGTGTGAATCAGCACAGACATAAGTTCCATGAGAACAGAGTTTTGCTCACTGCTGTATCTTCAGCATCCTGAAAGAATGCTTTGAATATAGTAAACACGGAGAGAATTATGGAATATTGATTGCTTTCCTTTATTTAGTCACAGTTCCTGCAAGTGTCTCACAGTGTAAGCATCTCATTGTCCTGTGATTGTGGTGTTTAATTACTTGGATTTTTCCATACAAGAAGGTCCCTAAACACTAGCCAACTATTTAATCTGGTAGAAACAGCCATCTGTTCTGACATCAGTGACATAACTGACTGTGTAGGACTTACTGGTCGGGCTCCATGTGGTGTCTGAGAAATTTTCAGGGATGATTTTTAAGTGACTTTAGAGACTAACCAACAGATTCCTCTCTTAAAATGGAACTCTCCACCATCACAGTTGAGACAGATGAAGATCACTAGGCATGCAAAAAGCGACAACTCAGGTGGGCTTCAGCAGATCAAGGACTGTTGTGTTTACCTTAGAAGAGCCAGAACTCTACCCTTGTAGACAGTCTTTCAATGGTGATCCCTAATTAGAAATTTTGTGGCTTTTGGTGATCAGTAGTGGATTCCATTGATCTTCTCTGTTTGACTTTCTCATGTATGGTTTTGGGTAGGAAAGAAGGAGACTGCCTGTGGTAGGTTCTGGGTAAATATTTGTTGATATGTCAGATTTCACATGATGTCAGATTTCACATGATGAAAGAGATGAAGGTCTCTCTGGAATAGAGCGTCTATTTCTTCATTCACAATTCTGCTCAGCCCATAATTTGTGCCCTTGACTGGTGGGTCAGTTTTCTCTTCTGCCCCTTTCATTCCCAATTGATGGTTCATGCTGAAGTAGTGAAGAATGGAAACAGCATCATTTTGTAGTGACCTTAATCTGATTTGTGCATGTTTTGCAACTCAAACCCATGTAAAGAAAGGCAACAGGCCCTATGATAAGAAATCACAGGAAGAGTGGAAATTTTCCCTCTTTAGCTCCTGTAATTATTTTTGCTGTTCAGTTGCACAGGCAGGCTGCCAGAGATAGGGGTACAAATTAATTAACCAACTGTTTGGAGAGATACGGCCATGTCATTACTGATAAGTGTAGATGTAAGTAAGGCAGTGTGTCGGCTGTTTTTCTAAAATGTGGGAGGACAGAAATATGTTACCTCAAATAAAATAGACCAGATGCTTAGTTGGGGGGTGGGAAACTATACTTTCTGTGAGTTTCCATTTATGAGCACATATATTTCTTTCCCCTTGTTTTCTAAAGTGCTTCCTAATGTGCTGAATGCAGGGAGAAAGCGTGGATTGTCATGTTAGTCTTTTAAAAATACAGTTGAATGTACTTTACCTCAATTGAACATATTTGAATTCCACTCCCAGCCCACTAAAATTATTTCCATTATAACTTTAATTCACCATAGTTTAGAGTAATTGGAATTTGATAAGACAGTGGTGAATTTTAAGTAGTAGTGTGTATAAAGTATGTATTTGTATGTGAACAACCCAGACAAATGTCTTAAAGGAAACAGTTCTCGTGGTATAAGCAGTTCTGTAAGGACTGATTCTGTTTGTTTCTTATTTAGTCTTCCTCAGAGGTGACTCTACTAGGACCCCCAGTTCATAGCTGTTGGAGCAAGAACTGAAGCTCTGTGACCAGTGACATGTCGTTGCCTGCTGGTTAGGGACTGTGCTCTGGAGTCAACTGGATTTAACCTTTAACCCCAGCCCCACCTCTTGCCAACTGTGTGATCTTGGGCCAGTTACTTAATCCTTCCACACAAATGTTTCCTCCTGTGTAGACTTGGGCTAATAATAGCACCTATACTCCTGGGTTGTTGTGGGGATTATGCAGTGTACAGCATGCAGAGCCTCGGCACACTGTCTGGTCTAGTGAGTTCTCCATAATCGTGTGACAAGATAGCTATTGTTATTATGTTGTATTTTGAACATTTGCCTGACCTTTTACTTTGGAAGCGCTCTAGAAACCAAACACACAAACAACTGGGGAGACATGGGTTTTGAACTCGAGGCATCACTCTGAACTGTGGCTGCGCGCAGGGTGTTATCTGCCAACCACATCTGTTTGCATATGGTTTTGGTAGGTGAGCTTTGAGTTCTTTGTTCAGGTATGTTGACCAGTTTCCTCTGGAAGGACAAGGAGTGAAACTATGAAGTCTGAAGAAGCAAAACTGAGATAAGAGAATGCATAAAACTTTCCTGTGAAAGTGTTGCCCATTAGGTCAGAAACGAGCTAACAGTCAAAACAAACTTGAAATACTTTAATGTTTCCCAGTGGGAACAAACTGCACCTCATCTGTTTTAAACAGAACAGACCGTTGTAACATTAACAGATATTAGGAGTAGAAGTAATTAACCAGCAGTCAACCCTTCCCTTTCCTCCCCTAGGGTTCCCTTACACATCTAACCCTGCCCAATTCTGACCAGAAAAAGCAGCTGTACAAGTGAATTTCGCGCATGAAAGAGAGGCCTAACAGAAAGGATTACAGAACAAAAAAACTATGATACTCTGACAAGTTGGTGTTGAGACCAACACCAATTCACACTGCAGGGACCTGGTCTGACCTATTCCCAGCTGTCTCCTAGGTCTGACCAAGTGCTGTCAAATAGGAAGCAGTTGAGTATTTATGGAATGAGCGGAGGCATGAATGAATCTGATTGATTTGTTTTCACAGGCATCAATGAAAACGGTAAAATGATGTGTGCAAGAGGGCAACAGAATCTTTTTAATCACAGGCAAGATTTATCTTTACTTTTATTGTAGCTTCTCTTTAAATAAAGCTGCCTTTGGGGAAGCTTTAATTTCTTTGCACATAAGCAATGAATAGTTTCAGACATTTGTGCATGGCTCTTACCATTCTTGGAGCCATATTTTTAATTCCTCGGTGACGTTGAATTATTGGCATTTAGTATACAAGCCTTGCCTTCCCCCCCACACTTCATATAGAGGAAATAATGTTTTAGGAGTTGATTTATAAAACATTTCTCTAAAACTGGGGGAGAGTCTTTAAGATGATGGCTTCCTTGTTATCTTCTTGGAAATCTCAGAGGCACCTGGATTTCAAATGTTGCCAGTGTATGTTCCTCATTCTCAAACCTGGCCCTCTTCCAGTCTCAGAGACTGGTCCCACCCATCCATCCTGTTCTACAAGACAGGAAGCTTGGCATCATTCACTGCACCACCCTTGTATCCAGGTCATTACCAAGTCATGTCAGCAGTTCCTTCTAAATATCTGTGAATCATTTCTGTGCCATCTTACTGTGATCTCCAGGTCCAAGGTGCCCAGATCTCTTACCTGTACTATTGCAAATGCAAATGACTGGCCCTCTCACTTTTGAAGCCTGAACTTCCCTTCTGTTCTGCAGTCTTTGAGTAGGGTTGAAAATAATAAGTCTGATAATGTTATCCTCCATTCCAGAGAATATTTCCAGGACTTCCCAAAATCTTTTCTTCTATAAAAATAGTGGGAACACTGGCAAGAATTGACAAAATTAACTTTTTCAGAATTCTAAAAATTAAAGGCTTGCAGGATCTAGTGAGCATTTATACAAAACAAAGAACTAAATCTCTGTAAATACAGGCAAACTCTGAGGTATTTTACCTAACTCTATTTTAATGCTGCCACACACCATACCATGCCGAGCTCCACAGTAACTTTGAAAACCTGTAAACCTCACAACTGTGGTAGCTGTGAAAACCAGTAGTTTAGAACCTATTAGACTGGAAAAAATAGGTTTGAAGCTTCCCTAAAGCTTTGTGCCCAGAAAATTGTCACTGTTTGAACTTTCTAGTGGGTCCCTAAAAAGCTCCATTCTCACAATTTGTCTGTATCAGAGCTCATTCTGTACCCTATCCCTAGGGCATTTGTTGTTGTTGTTGTTTTTTTTTTTTTAAAGTAGCAATCATTGTACATTGCAGTTGTCTAAGGCAGTGATATAAGTTGAGTCTGACCAAAAAACTAAATGAGATGTCAACTGAGGGTTTTGAAGGGCCCCAACATTTTCAAGATTCCTGAGAATCTAGAAAACCATGTGTATTAAATCAACTATGCTTCAATTTAAAAAAGAGAAGAAAACAGCATGCATGTATAGGGTTATCTGCATGTCCAGGAATGACCTGAGAAAACCTTAATCTCTCACCTCTGGCTGATTTTGAGTTTCTATACAAGCAGGAAATGAAGCCTAAGGTAGAGGTCTACATTATTGCTAGAGCATTGAAGATGTCCCAGCATATGCCCAGAGCCACTTGGCAAAGCCTGGGAGACTCACTGGTTCAAAATATTTAAGGAACTCCCTGTGCAATACTTAGCTAACTAAGCTCACACATAACAAAGAATACAGACTTTACACAATTAGACCAGGTAAATCAATAAACAAACCAAAAAGGAAGGTGGATCTTATTTGTGGAATGCCACATTATATTATCTATATTGTCTAGTTTTCAACCAAAAATTACAAGATAGTCCGAGAAATGGCAAAATACTGCCTATATGTTGGGGATGGTTTTGGGGGAGCACAAAGTGGAGCCCTGTCTAAGCAGAGTATTAATAAAATTCTGTTGAAATTAAGTTGATTTTATTCAAAGTACATTATCTGAAGTTAAGATGTTAATTGTAATCCCCAGGAGAACTACTAAGAAAATAACTTAGGTAGAAGATAGTAAAAGAGAAGAAGGGAAGTTAAAAAAAGTATATTCAGTTCAGTTCAGTCACTCAGTTGTGTCCGACTCTTTGCGACCCCATGAATCGCAGCACGCCAGACCTCCCTGTCCATCACCAACTCCCGGAGTTCACTCAAACTCACGTCCATCGAGTCGATGATGCCATCCAGCCATGTCATCCTCGGTTGTCCCCTTCTCCTCCTGCCCCCAATCCCTCCCAGCATCGGAGTCTTTTCGAGTGAGTCAACTCTTCGCATGAGGTGGCCAAAGTACTGGAGTTTCAGCTTCAGCATCAGTCTTTCCAAAGAACACCCAGGACTGATCTCCTTTAGGGTGGACTGGTTGGATCTCCTTGCAGTCCAAGGGACTCTCAAGAGTATTCTCCATCACCACAGTTCAAAAGCATCAGTTCTTTGGCACTCGGCCTTCTTCACAGTCCAACTCTCACATCCATACATGACTACTGGAAAAACCATAGCCTTGACTAGACGAACCTTTGTTGGCAAAGTAATGTCTCTGCTTTCGAATATGCTATCTAGGTTGGTTATAACTTTCCTTTCAAGGAGTAAGCATCTTTTAATTTCATGGCTGCAATCACCATCTGCTGTGATTTTGGAGCCCAGAAAAATAAAGTCTGACACTGTTTCCACTTTTCCCCATCTATTGTCCATGAAGTGATGGGACCAGATGCCATGATCTTCGTTTTCTGAATGTTGAGCTTTAAGCCAACTTTTTCACTCTCCTCTTTGACTTTCATCAAGAGGCTTTTGAGTTCCTCTTCACTTTCTGCCATAAGGGTGGTGTCATCTGCATATCTGAGGTGATTGGTATTTCTCCCTGCAATCTTGATTCCAGCTTGTGCTTCTTCCAGCTCAGCATTTATATTAGAATCTATCAATTCAAACAAAAGGATGTAGTGACAAATAGGGGAACAACAACAAAAAAAGACGTGTATTAAACAAATAGCAAAGTCATAGACTTAAATCCTACCTTATCAGTAATTGCATTAAATGTGAATAGACTGAACACTACTCAGCAGGCAGAAACTGTCAGATGGATTTAAAAAAATCATGATTTGGTGATACGCTATGAACAGGAGGCATAGTTCAGATTCAAAGTTGGAAATATATTGTAAGTAGAAAATATACAAAGAAATAGTAGTCAAAGAGAGCTAGCCTCGCTCTACAAATATTAGACAAAATAGATGTTTTTTAATAAAGTCATTAAAAATAGGATATCTTATAATCATGAATGAGTCAATTCATCTGGAAGAAATAGCAATTACAGAGATGCATGTGCCTAGCAAAGCTTTGAAATATATGAAGCAAAAAACTTACACTGTGAAAGGAAAAAAAGGACAATTTAATAGTAATAATTGGAGATTTCAGTAACTCACTTTAAAGCCTGGATACAACAGCTAGGCAGAAGAGCAATATGGATGTGAAAGGTTTGAAAAACATAAACCAGTTAGACACAACCAGCATTCTTTTGGAAGTAGTCCATTAGCATTCTTTTCAAGTGCAAATGGAATATTCTCAGGATCATATGTTAGGCCACAATAGAATAAACCTAAATAATTGTAAAAGAATTGAAATCGTACAGCATTCTCTAACCACAATGGAGAAAATCAGAAATTAAAAACCAAAGGAAATTTGGTAAGTTCACAAGCATGTGAAAATTAAACACCACATTCTTAAATAAAGTGGGTCGAGGAAGAAATCACAAGAGAAATTGTACTTCGAAATTAATGAAAATGAAACACAGCCTACCAGAACTGACATACTGTGATTGAAGCATTACTTAAGGGAAAATTTATAGCTGTATAAATTTTTTTTTTCTGTATTAAGAAATAAGAACCTTCCTTCCTAAGAAACTAGAAAAAGAATAAGCACAAAGCAAGCAGAGCAAAGAAGACAATGAATTATTATATGTGAACTAGACAATAGGAAAAAAAGGATAAAAAGCACTGAAACCAAAGGTTAGTATTTTGGCAAGATTAGAGTACTTTGATTATGATAAAATTGACAAACTTGTAGGTAGATCTCACCATATTACTCATATTATTAAAATCAGGAATTAAATATGTAATGTCACTACCCTCCTGACACAGATACAGTTATAAAGGGATACTGTGAATGACTCTATGCCAGCACATTGAATTTACTAGGCGAAACAGATAAATTTGTAGAAAATACGGTCAAACTATCAAAAATGACTCAAGAAGTATTAGAAAATTTGAATAGACCTAGTACATGAATTTGCATTAGTAAGTGTAAGATTTCCCCACCCCCTGCCCGCCTATGCACACAAGCTCAGGCCCAGATGGCTTCACTGGTGAATTTTGATAAAACCATTAGCACTCACTCTGCACACATTTTCCTATAGAAATGTTTGAAAAGAGAACTCTTCTCAATTCATTCTATAAGGCCAGTACCAAAACCAAAGACATCACAGTAACTGGAAACTACAGACTGATTAACTCAGTATACATTATACTTGGGAAGCCCAAGAATACTGGAGTGGGTAGCCTATCCCTTCTCCAGCGGATCTTCCCAACCCAGGAATTGAACCGGGGTCTCCTGCTTTGCAGGCAGATTCTTTACCAGCTGAGCTACCAGGGAAGCCCATACATTATACAGTGTGTATTTATTATATTCTGTAATGTGCAAATACTAATTATAGTTAAGCAAAAATGTTCAATATGCCTTTAATAGATGGATGACTTGGAAAGAGTCTGGATAATATATGAATAATTTCTCCAGTTTGGTCACAGTTTTCAAGTTTCAGTCCAGATTAAATGATGTTTTGTTTTCTACACTTGTCAAACATGTATGTAAGTCACTTGGGAATCTTGATAAAATGCGAATTCTGATTTTCTGGGTCTGGATTGGGTCCTGAAATTCTCTAATTCTAACCAGGTTCTCAATGATACAGAAACCGTTGTATTTTAAGTAGTGAGGTTTTATATTGAGGAGGAATATAGAGTTGAGTGTACCTTTCTTTTCATTGTGACCATTAGTATAGAAGATCTGAGGAGCGTCTTCCCTCTGACTTGAAGAATCTGAAACAAACTCAAGACAGTTATTAACGTTTTAGCTTTCTGTTCTGCATAGAGTTCTGCATCTTCTGAGGCATGCTTTTTGAATCAAATCTTCTGAGGCATCTTCTGAGGCATGCTTTTGGTAAGATATTTAGAGACTTTACAAATATGAGATAATTATAACATCCCTTTTAAGGAAGTTATGAAAGATATAGATTTCATCATAGCCACATGGCTGTTGGATAACACTCAGCTATGCCATAAAGCAAATAACTTGCTTAACATGCCAGCTGAAGGCTAGCCATTTGATTTTGGTTTTCATGTGTTCATTGCAAATATATAGAAATAAAGTTGTTTTTTTATGTTGATCTTGTGCGCAGATTGAATGTCTGAGTCCCGTTCCCCCTTCCACCCCGCCTCCACACACAAAATCATGTGTTGAAATCTAACCCCCAGTGTGATGATTTTTGGAGGGATGAGGCCTTTGGGGAAGTAGTTAGGTCATGAGGGTAGAGCTCTCATGAATGACATTAGTGCCCTTGTAAAGGAGGCTTCAGAGAGCTCCAGCACCTCTTCCTCTATGTGGAGGACACAGTGAACAGAGGACTCAGAACCAGAAAGCAGGCTTTCACCAGACACTCAATGCACTGGTGCCTTCATCTTAGATTTCCCAGCTCCCAGGACTGTTGAGAAATAAATGTTTGTTGTTTGTAAGCCACCCAAACTACGTTATTTTATTAAAGCAGCCCAAATAGACTAAGAAATTTTGTGTCCTCTGATGTTGCTAAACTGGTAAATTCTGGGAGGTTTTTTGGTAGACTTTTGTGGTTTTCTGCATAAGACCGTCAAGTCTTCTGCATATGCAGAAAGTTATATTTCTCCCTTTTGAATCTGGATGACTTTTGTTTCCTTTTCTTGGCTGATTGCTCTGGCAAAAACTTAAGTGCTTTGTTGAGAGAGAGGGTATCCTTGCCTTGTTTCTGACCTTAGGAGGAAAGCATGCAGCCTTTCTCCTTTAAGTGTGATGTTAGTTAGTTGTAGGGGTTTTTGTAAATGTTCATTATCAAGTTAAGGAAACTTCCTCTATTCTTGGGTCTCTGAATTTTTTTTTTTAAATCATGCGTATTTTTTCTGCATCAACTATTATGATAGTATGGTTTGTTTGTTTTTCTTCTTTAGCCTGTTAATATCACAGGTTACATTGTTTGGTTATGGATTATTTGAAGGGTCTTATTTCTGTAAATTTTCTAGTATCTTTCTGTTACTGGCTTCTAATTCAATTCCATGTGGTCAGAGAACATACTTTGTATGATTTCAATTTCTTTTAAATTTGTTGAGGTTGGTTTTCCGGGTTAGGCTATGGTCTATATAAAGCTAACCACTTGAAAACAGGCAGCTAGGTTAGTAGGTAATAGCATTCCATAGTTAATGCTGTTTTTAGTTATGTGAAGAGTTGTGGGTTTGGGTTTTCTGCATAGAAGATATTTGGCAGATGTTGCGTTGCTATATTGACTGCCTTTTGAAGAAAAGAAATCATGAGTTTATAACTGTAACGTTAACAGTAATAATAATGATGATATTGACACTACTCTTTATTAAGTCCTTACATACACTCTGCTTACTATGTTGAGACAGATTTAGAACTAAGCATTATACATGGGTTATCTCATTCAATCCAAAAATCTCCTGACATAGATATCATTGTTTTCACTGATTTTCAAATACAGGAAGTGCATTCTAGAGGTAAGTACCTCTCTTGAGGTTATACCAACTAAGTGGAAAACTCTCTTACAGCCCATATTTTTTTATAGTCTACAAGCTTAGCTGAAGGATAGTCATGCAGTAAAGATTCCCTAAGGGTTTTGGAAGGTGCTTCTAGATTTAGGACACATTTCAGGTTTGGTTTCTGATTGAAAAGTTAGAATTTGTTGGCAACATTTTGAGGAGCTAAAGGTACCCATGAGGCGACCTGTCATGTATGTCCCCTCTATAGCCCTGCCTGGCCTTCCCTAACCCAGATCCCCTAGGATTTTGATATTTGCTTCCTCTCTTCTTTGCCAGGTCCTGTATCTCATTTGCAGTACAAGTAGTGACAAAAGCAGCACTTACAGCTTACCTATGGAAGGTCACTGTAAGGCTGGCCACTTTTAGCCAGGGATTAATAACTATTAGAACTGTTTTCTCCTAGCTTTTTGGTCTTTTGGTCTTTGGTTGGTTGCTTTACATTTTGGCAGGTTGTCAACTGACCTTTTTGTGTGTGTGTGTCTGATTGGTTCTGTCATTTAATGTCTTATGGTCAAAAGAAGGTGCAGATCCCCTCTCAGAACAGAGAATATGAATTTGGGAGAAGTTTGTATAGAAGGTAGAAATAAAATTCTGTTTTATTTGTGTGCAGTTAAGATGTTAAAGCTCATGTCACAGCAATTCAAAACTTTTTTATCATATCACTGACATTCCTTTTGATTATCCAGAATTGATAGTTACCATTTGAAATAAATTTGAAATTGAACATAATAAAAGCTCAATTATGTGCAGACCAGCCTTCCAAGTCAATCCATCAGGTTACTTAGAAGTGTTTCAGACACTAATGGAGCTGAAAATCCTAGTATCTAAGGAAACCATTGCGTAGCAGAGAATCAGACAGTTCAGAGGTAACATGAGAAGTCTGATGTGCGATAGGATGTCTTGTTGACTCTGATTGGACAAGGTGGGAGACGGGGATGGCCCTGGGCAGTGCTGAGGATCTTGTGAGGTGGTGGAGAGCACGTACTTGAAAGTAGCCTACCTTCAGCTCTCAGCTCCTCCAAATACTGGCTCTGTGACTTAAGGCGGATAATCTTGTTCCTCACTTGCTTCATCTGTAAAGTGCAGATAGTGACCCTGTAAGGTGGGTGGTATTGTGAAGAGGAAGTGAGCTAATAATACTCAGCACTGTATCTGGAACATAGGAAGTGCTTGGTAATTAGACTCTTGTTATTTTTGTTGTACGTACTGCTTCTCAGGTGCCGTTGCTGTTGTGATTTTTTGTTCACTGATGTGTACCCAGAACCTTGAATCACGTCTAAGCATAGTAGACATTCGGTACATGAATGAATGATGTATGTAGAGTATTTGCCATGATACCTAACATCCAGTGAGTACTTAATACAATGAGTGTACAAAAGATGGTAGCCGTAGACCAGCAAAGTTTAGAAACCATGGCCAATGTAACCCACTGACAGTAAAAATGGAAATATTCATAATCATAAGAGGTAAGATGGTAAAGAATCCACCTGCAATGCAGGAGACCCCGGTTTGATTCCTGGGTTAGGAAGATTCCCTGGAGAAGGGATAGGCTACCCACTCCAATATTCTTGCTTGGAGAATCCCCATGGACAGAGGAGCCTGGCAGGCTACAGTTCATAGGGTCACAAAGAGTCAGACACGACTGAGCATCTAAGCACACAGCACAGCACATGCTGTGTGCCAGACATGGTTCTCAGAACCTTGTGTATGCTAACTCATTTCATCCTCGCAACTACCCATTAAGGTAGCTACTACTGTCATCCCCATTTTACAAATGAGGGTCCTGAAGCCGAGGACTTGCCCAAGTTCATACTCCTAGCGAGTAATAGCATGGGAGTTTGAACCCAGGAAGTTCAATCCAAAGGCTTTTCTGAAATTCTTTAGTTGAGAACCTAGTGTGTGCCAGGCATTGTGACATGCAGACGCGGCCACTGCCTCTGGGGATTTATATCTTAGGGTTATAGCCCAAACACAAATTATAAATCACTAATGAGTGAAGAGAGAGAAATGTCTGAAGAGATAGGGTCCTGCTTTAAATTGGGTGGTCAGGGAATGTCTCTTAATGGAATATAAGCCAGCCAGGCAAAGCATTCTGTACAGAGGGAACAGAATTAGCCAAGGCCATGAGGTGGGAAAGTACTTGGCCTTTGGGTATAACTGTCGAGGAGATAGAATTCTGGTGTGGATGAGGAGTGACCGTGTCTTATGGTTGCAGAGATCAGGCTGGGCCTTCTACGTATTGATTTTCCTTCTGACTACGTTGGAGTAGTTTACATAGTAAACTATTAAAGGGTTTAGTCTGAGTAGGTGATGTTTGTGATTTAAAAGCATCACTGCTTACTGTATGTGTATGGTTGGGGAGTTGGAATAGGCAGAGGGGAGAACAGCCACTATTTAGATCAAAGACCAGAAGACAGTTATTGGAAGATGATAAAAAATGGCTCATGTTTACAAAGTACTTTGCGTTGTTCCAAGCATCTTACATCTGTTCATTAGTTCTTCCTACAACCTGTTAGATAGGTGCTCTTTCTTTTCCCATTTATAGATGCGGAAATGGAGGTAAAGGCTACCGTGTGACGAGGCTGGAATTTGAATGCAGTCAGTGTGGTTCTAACAGCTGTGCCTTTAACTGCCAAGCTCTGTTCCCTTAGCAGGCTGAGTTTTCCCATCTGTGTCTCCCACCATCCGTGCAGCCACAGTAGCTGCAGTGAGCGGGGAACAGACTGCAGCCCATCTTTGGTTTCTTCCACTCTGCCTTACCCCTTGGATGGCCTGGTCTCCCTCCCCGGCTCTTCGTAGAGTTCTCCAGAGCATGTCTTCAGTCTCCTCTCTCCCATCTTCATCACTACTTCCTGTCTTGCTCTGATTTTTACATCAGCCCTTGGGGATCGCCCTCCTACATACTTACCTTGGTCGATCCACACTTATGCCAGAATGACCTTTTGTATCATGTGGCTTCCCTCCTTAAAACTGTGGCTTCTTCCATGCTTTCAGGGTAGAGCTTAAGCTCCAAGACTTGGACTTGGATCTTCTTCATGGGATGCACCCGCAAGTCTCTTCCACCTCTCCCCTGCCTCTCATTGCTTATAAGGTGGAGCAGCAGGGGCTGAGACCCCTGGAGAGTTAAGCTCACATTGTAAAATAGTTGCCATTTGGTGTGTATATCAATCTCCTTAGAGTTTCATCAGTGAGCACTGGGGCTCTTGCAGCAGAACCTTTAGTGTGTGTGATGTTGTGAGTTTTTGTTTATTTTGCTGAGTGTTCACTATGTGTTCAGCACGGAATGCTCTCCACGGATTAGTTCATTTCATCCTCACCATAATACTGTGAAATGTAGGTCCTGTTAACTCTGTTTTACAGATAAGGAAAGTGAAGTTCAGAGAGGTTAATAATTTAATGGTGTTCACATAGCTACTAAGAGAAAGAATAGGGGTTTGATCTCAGTTGTCTGACTCCAGAACTGCTTGGAGTTACTGCGCTGCACACGCTAGCAAAAGAGAATTTGCCAGTGTGCGTATTTGAGAATCAGACCCTGAAACACAAAATTCTACCAGAAAGTAGCCCTAGAAATAGGATCATGTGTTCACGGGAAGCTTTCTCACCCTTGAACTTTTGTCTTACTGAGTGGACACCCCGTTCTAGTGGGTGACTGTGTGACATTATGTGACATAAAGGGGCAGTTATATCCTGGACTTCGGTGGCACCACAGAGACTTCATCTAATACTTAGTTACTGTCCACCCATAATGTTAGTGCATGCATTAGTTGTTTGGAATTCATGGCTCAGATGTTAAAGAATCTACCTGCAATGTAGGAGACCCGGGTTTAGTCCCTGCGTTGGGAAGATCCCTTGGAGAAGGGAATGGCTACCCACTCCAGTATTCTTGCCTGGAAAATTCCATGGACAGAGGAGCCTGGTGGACTGCAGTCCATGGGGTTGCAAAGAGTTGGACACAACTAAGTGACTAACACCCTCACCCCTCATCCTTCAGGTTAGGCATTGTTAAGCACTGTCACTGGAGCAGAAAACAAGACAAATGTGGAGCTTAGTCTAGTGGGAGGAGGTTAAGGCTCTCACAGTTAGATGAGTAGTTACAAACGGGGCTCGGTGCTGTGTGGCAAGGCAAAGGCAGGGCTGTGAGAGCAGACAGGGGCCTGACCAGCCAAGTCTCCACGGATGTGACATTGAGGCTGAGACCAAGTGAAGTGAAGCAACCAGCCAGGTGAGGATCTGGAGGAACGGGGTCCAAGCAGAGGGAACAGCCGGCACCATGCTGCTGTGACAGGAGACAGCGTGGTGTGCATCAGGGACAGAACAAAGGCCGTGAGCAGGGCGCCAGCCTTGTCAGGGACCTTAGTTTTTATCCAAAGAACAACTGGAAGCTGTGGGAAATTTCCAGATGCCAGACATTGCTTCACCATCACACAGTGAGAGTGCACTTCTCAGAATCTGCTAAGCAAGGCAAGGGGTCTGCTGTCACACAGAGCTACACAGTCATCCACGTACACGTTATCTTCACAGTCCTCATCAGTGAGTGACAGACCGTGAGGGATGTGAGTATGAGCATAGCTCTTGTTGAATAGTGGGGATTCCAGAAAGAAGAGAGGAAAGCTTTCTTTGCTGCAGGCACAGTTGTATCCACATAGGACTGCAGAGAACAAGAAGGTTCTGAGAAGACCTGCACAGCCTTGAGTCTAGAGCAGGCTGACTCCACCTGGAGAGCTGTGAGGACTCAGGGTGCGAGGCCCGTGCTTATAGAGAAGTAGGTCAGGGTTCCAGTCCCACTTGGCCACTTGGGAGGCAGCAGAGGCGTTCAAGGAGAGGAGTAACTTTATTACTCTGTAGGTCGGTGGCTTTGGTGGCAGAGTGGAGGAGGCTGAAGAGGGTAGAAACTCAGGAACTCCGTCTGGAGCTCTGTACTGGTGTGCAGAGGTCACAGGGCTCTGGCCTTGGGCACCGACAATGGGCGCACATGGGGGAGGCAGCTTCTGGCTGTTTCTGGGAGAACACTGGGAACTGTCTGGACTTTGGGGCCCAGCAGACCCGGGTTCAGATCTTGACTCTGCCACTTACTGGCTTGTGAAATCTCAGTGTCTGGGTGCCTTAGTTGGCTGAGCAGTATGGTGAGGATGCATGACTCCTACCTCCCAGGCTGCGGGGGACATGAGTGAGCACTTCCTGGGGTCTTCTAAAGCCTTTCTACCCTCGGAGGCACCTGGTGTGATAGGTAATATGATCATCACTGTTTGACATACGAAGAGACTGAAGTTCAGAGAGGTTAGGGAACTTTCCCAAGATCACATTGGATTCAGAGTGCTGGGGAGTGGCCCACACTGTTAGCCACTCTGCTTACAAGGCCTGTGACTGAGCGTGGTTGGGGAGGGGCTGGAGATAGCCCTGTAAAGAGATGACAGCTGGGCTGAGCTCTGATGTGTGAGAATGCACCAGGCATCATGTGAAGAGCAAGGGCAGCGCCTGGCAGAGAAAAAGCTTTAGAAGGAGAGAATGGAGGTCAGTGTGCCTGGAGCAGAGAGGGCCAGGGGCTGAGGGGACAGGGAGTGGAGAGCGGGGAGGATAAACCTCTGGCCATGCCTTGAGGGTTATAGTAAAGGCTGGGATTTTATTCCGTAGGAGTGGAAGTTTCTTGGGAAATTTTAACAGTCGTCACATGATCTGTTGGAGAGTGTCAGATTTACTCAGGCACCCATGTGGAAGGGATTGTCAGCCGTATGGGAGATGTCTTCCACGGTGCTCAGGAAAGGTGCTGGGGGCAGGCTTTACAGTGGGGCCTAAACAAGGGAGAGAAGTGGCCAGCGGCAGTAGAGTGACCGGACCTGCTGGTGATATGAGGGAAAGAGGCGTCAGGGGCAATGTCCGGGGTGTAGCTTCCGAAGATGAGAAGGGTCATTGACACAAAACGGGGATGATCTTGGGGTGGGGGGTGGGAGACAGGCAGGGTGGGAAGCACTGCTCTCTTGGACGTGCTCGTTTGATCGGAGATGTATGAAAGGCATCCAGATGGCGGTGTCTGGGAGGCAGTTGGATATATGTGAGTCTAGACAGAGCTCAGGAGCCGTCTGGGCTAGAGACAGAAATGTGGGCGTTGTTGGCATGTGGAAGTCCGGGTGCGTGGGAGAGGGGAGGCGCGCAGGGGACTGCAAAGGTGCAGTGTTTGGCTGCAGCGTCCATTTGGTCGTTGAGCGCAGTCCTCCAGGGAGGGCGGCAGCACCGAAGTAACTGGTCAGGACTGGCTTTGGTCAGAGGGCCGTTATTCTGCACAGAACTGGGGAGGCTCTGCTCACGTGTCCGTGGAACTGGACCCAGTCCTTCCTGCTTTGCTGGCCTGGGGTCTCCAAGGGTTGATACATGATGGCCTAGATGTGGGTGCCGGGCCACTCACTAATTGGAAGGTTGGGATGACCTGAATTCTGAGAAAAATTTCGGACCTACACACAATAAAATCCATTCTTTCAAATTAGGTCAGAGTCCATGGGATCAAGTACGGTTTTAAAACTTTTTATTGTATTTCATATAATGATTTAACTTGTGTATTTAAAGACTGTTTTGTAAACTTTTTTTTTTTTTTAACTCAATAGGAACTCAGTTTAGCTTGATAGGAACTCTTTCTAGATTTCTGTCATAAATGAAGCTTTTTTTTTTTTTCCTTCTTGCATTTGGGCAAGTTCCATATGTTAACTTATAGATGGCTGATTGTGAACTTACACTTTAAAAGTATTGGGAAACTGTTTCTCACAAAAATTATTTCATTTTCTCTGTTACCACAACATTCCACACGCTGTTCCTGTTGCTAAGGCCTCTGGAATGTCTCAGTGCAGAAAAAGGATATAGAACTCCTTTTTTTCCCCCTGAAGAAGACATTTAAATTATTTTGTATCTCCTAGTTTACGTCTAAATATGGATATCTGGAAGAATTTAGAAAGCTAAAATTCAAGTTGCTTTAGGTTCAAAAGTCAAGTTGCTTTGGGTTCTTCTCACAGGAACTTGGTTTCATAGGGTAGCATGAAGTGTACTTCAGTGTACCATCATTTCCACGGGGATTGTGTGAGTGCACATGTGTACACATGCTGGCTTTTTAGGGAGATGTGATGTGCTACTAAGAGCTGAAGAACTGATTTCAGAGATGGTGCAAACCTAAGTTTGAGTCCTGGTTGTACTTTCTTGCTGGGTGACACTACACATGTTCTTGTCTCCATTAGTAAAATTAGGCTCCTATTGTAGGATACACCTTATAAAAAGTGCTTAGTTCAGAACTTACCACATAGTAGTCTCTCAGTAAATTCCATATGATTATCATCATTATTGTCATCATCAGTTGCAAAAAATTGTAAGTTATTGAAGAAATTGAACTTTTTGCAGAAGTATAGATTCCTGGTGCTCACAGGATGACCCCTTACTCTCTTAGTTTTATTAGTGTTTCCGAGTCTCACAAAAGGATGAAAGGAATCAGAACAGAAAAAGAGCAGTTTTCTACATAAGCCTCATTGTGGCCAGTCACATTCTTATTATTTGAAAGGATGGATACAGTTTTTGTATTTTTTTTTTTTTTTTTTTTACAATTGCCTTATTTATAAAGAGGTGGGGGCTAATTCCCAGCAGTATCTGCTTCTCTGGCAAAGTGACATTATCGTATGCACATAGCTTGACATAGAGTGCTGTGAGGCACCACGCAAACCAGGCACATCGCAGAGGCCCAAGTCTAAACTGAATTCAGTCTCAACTGAAATCACTTATTTTTTTTAATTGGAGGATAATTGCTTTACATTGCTGTGTTGGTTTCTGCCATGCAACAGTGCAAATCAGCCATAATTTTTATATATATATATATACACATCTAGAGCCTCCCTTCCACCCCCTACCCCCACCATCTCATCCCTTTAGGTCATCACAGAGCACCAGTGTGGGCGAGATCACTTAATTTAATGCTTTAGCTACTGTTTAATTAATAAAACTAATTAAGTTGATTTCATTAATGAAACTATTGATTTTATATTTATAGACATTTCATATTTCTTAGCTGTAAGTTATGAATGTTATGCCATTTCTGTAATTCAGCTTTTCCATCTTAATTGTCCTGAATCAGAGTCATTTAACCTAGGGGTATATGGAACCTAAGGTAAACTACTAGTCTAATTTTTTTTTTTAATGAAATGTCATGTCAAATGTAGCCATGGAAAGTAGCTTATTACATGTGGATCACTGCATGGATTTCACCTCTCCCCTCTCCCACGTGCGCTATTTTTAACTCAGTGTGGGCTTGCTTTCGAGGAAAATAGCACACCGTTTGGCTCTTGTCATGAAATTGTTAAGCTTAGTCACAGAAATCAGCAATCTGTTAGAACCTTCTTATGTTCTTCTCTCAGTTTATATGGTCAAAGGTGTTCAGCCCTGACAGTCAACTTATTGGAGTTGGCATCTGGAAAGAATTTCTAGAAATCGTATTCCTCTGGTCTTAAAGGGACCAAATTCAAGCCACTGTTATGAGTCAGAATGAAATCTCAGGTATTGACTTAGACAAAGTATTCACCTTTCTATGAATCAGTGTCCTCCTCTCCACAGCAGGGTTATAATGGTATCTGCCTTAGTAATTGCAAGGGTAAAATGAGATCATAGCACGAAGAACGTGTTTGGTGCTGCTCCTGCATCCCAGAATCATGTCCCTCCCTGGTATGTTTCAGATTCAAAGGCTATCTGTGTAGTTCAGTGCAAATAGAAACTGTCTAAGAAAATCTGAGCTATAGCCAGGTGAAGATATTAGATCAGGAATTTGATATTTTAGAGATTATCATCACTTTACATCACCTCAGGGCATTTTCTGTTTCCTTTAAAACCACCCAGTTCACCCAGGGTGGAAAAGGCTGAAATTAAATCTTACAGGAAAGAAAGCAGATGCTAATCAGCTTTTTAGATCTTTTCCCTCCCTTTAAACTTGGTATTTGGTCTACTAGAAAATTTGCCCAATTGAAATGTGCTAATTATCCATTCATTGCAGATATTCTAAGTAGTGCATCTAGTGTAAAATACCAATTCTGAAATATTTAAAAGAGTTAAGATTCTGGATTTGAAATGTTCGCTCTGTTCCCTTGGTTGTTGCAATTTTTATTAATTGTCCGCAGTTAGGATTTTTTGGTTAACCGTGTGTTATCAAGTATCAATTAGTGTACTTTCAATTTACATATATATGCAGGTAGACTAGTTTTATGTTTAAGTTCTCACTATAAAAAAATCCAACTTGTATTTTGCCCTGTTCCAGTAACTGAACTGAGATTAATGTTTGCAGTGTTATGCTTGTACTGAAGTTCTTTCTCTCCAGTGGCATCAGTATGTAAACAAAAGGACTGGAGGTTAGTTGTGACCAGAAAAAAAAAGTATGAAAATAGTTTTCTTTGTATTACATATTGACGAAACCAGCAATTTTCCTCTAAGGGAAACCTCTACTTCCTTTATTAACTGTTCCATAGAACTCAAAGACTTGATGGCTGGAATAGAATGCATAGTTAAATAAAACCATTAGATGGTACTGCTTTGTGAATTCCTAGACATTTTCTGTGGTTACAGAGTCTTCCTCATAACCCTTATTAGACTTCTCCTGAAGTTGCTTTATTGTGTGAGGGGATTCATGGATCGTATTTTAATACATTGGTCTGTTTTACCTCATACTAATGATTTCTTGTGCATTTTATTCTAACCCTTTATAATGGTGTTTCTGTAAGCCTGATTTGATTTCTCTCTTCACAGTCATGGTGCATCACATCAGTTACTTTTAAACTGGAATAACTTTTATCCTGTGCACTTTATCATAAGGCAGCTTTTTTAGGAATATCACCACCCCAGATGGTTTCCTATTAATGAGAACCACGTGAGTGAGTGATGCTCTCTGTCTTTATTGCAGACATGCCAATATTTGGTCTCTGTCCAGCCCACGATGATTTCTACTTGGTGGTGTGTAACGACTGTAATCAGGTTGTCAAACCACAGGCATTTCAATCACATTACGGTAAGTGCTTAACCATTTAAAAATCATTATTAGAGGGTAAAAAGGTAGAGCAGGATTAAGCTGTGACAGCAAGGGTGGGGTATACTACTCCTCCCCTCTGTCAGGAAGTAGGTTTTTAATTCATTGAATGGGTTAATGCCTATCAGATGTTAGGTGTTTACTGAATTTTCTTGAAAGGAATGTGCATTTTTCTGATTTTTATTAAAATTAGGGGAAAAACATATTTCATAAAATCTTTATTGAAATACTGCATCAGTGGAGTAAAATATTTGTTTTCTTCTAGATACCATGGTTGTGAATTTAGTGGATGGTAAAATTATATATAGATACAGAGTATAGAGACATGGCTGTTTTTAAAAGAAATGTGATTTTGAAATGTCCAAGTTCAGTAGTTCTAAATCTGTCTGATGTTCTAATTTGTGAATATGGTGGAACTATGCTGTCTTCCCCCATCAAAATGTGCATGTACTTAAAATGAGGCATTGTGACTTCAGGGGTTTCACGAACCTCTGAGCCTTCCCTGGGCTGTGAGACTCCAGGCCTGTTGTTAACTGGGTGTCAATCATGGGAGACTCCAAATAAGGTTGTTTTGCATTGTCATACTGGTAAAAAAAAAAAAAAAAAAAAAAAAATTCTGATCATAAAGTTTAATTTTATACCCAGTTAGAGTCAGTAGCAACTCAGAAGTATTTGAGTGCTCACCTTGTTTCAGGCATGGGGATGTGGTTATCATTTCTGCCTCCACGGGGTTCAAAATCTCGCTGGAGAGAAAGGCAAAACTGGACGTTTTTTTTTTTTTTTTTTTAATAACTGCAAGTTGTTTCATTGTTGTCCTCACAGCTACAAACATAGACTTGAGACAGAGAATAGCAACAGGGTCTTTCTGTTTAAGCAAGGCCTCTAAGGCGGTGATCCTGGTGACCCGAGCCCTAAGCGATGAGAGGGGGTCACCCATGCAGGGATCTGGAATAAAAGTGTGCGACAGAGGGGAGCGCCAGTGCGCAGACCTGCAGAAGGCTCGTAAAGTTAGTGAGGGAGGTAGAGACACGGGAGTCAGCCTTCTGGGTGGGGCCCTTGTTCTTGTACAGGCTTGTAGGCCCGAGGAGGAAGCTGCCTGGGGGCACTGGAAGGCTTCTGTAAGGGAAGAACCCAGGACCATCTCTCTCGCTAGGGCAGACTGTGGGAAGAGGGTGCAAGCAGGAGAGAGTTCAGAGGTGAAGATGACCCCAGAGTAAGGCTGTGGGAGCAGCAGGGCCGGAGGCACAGGCCAGCTTGGAACCTGCAGGGCTTTCTGTTGGGCTGGGCTGCCGTTGTTCGAAGTCACACCTTCACGATCACAAATCCCACCATTTTCCCCCAAGGAATCTTTTCTGTAATCATAAAAAGGTCCTTTGAGTTTTCTTTTCTGGATGAGGCCCCAGAGTAGGCACCAGAGTGAGCACCAAGCTGAATAAGATATGGTCTCCCTGCTTAAGACTCCAAGTGGCTGGTATTGGAAAAGACAGTTAGCCAGTTGCCCAGTGCTTTGGAGTTATGGGTTTTGAAGCCAGACCAGACTGGATTTACATCTAAACTTGCAAGAACCATAGGTTAGTTGTTCGCCTTGAGCAAGTTTTCCAACCTGAGCTTCTTGTTTATAATGTGGGGACAGTGATAGCAACCTCATTGGTTCCCAGAGAGGATGAAGTGCAGCAGTGTCGTGTAGCCCCTTGTGCATACCTGACACTTGACAGGTCTGCGAGAGAGGGGAGGTGCCGCTGTGGGTACAGAAAGATGTGTGTCGGAACTCACACAGCAGTCCAAAACCTTAAGAAGAAGGAGCGCAGATTGCTCCTTCCGCTATAACTCGGGGTAGGCTTCTTAAAGGAAATAGCCTTCTTCACATCAGGCTATTCCGAAGAGTAGGATGCATTGTTTTTCCCATGTGCAACTTGTCCCCGTCAGTTTTTAGGTGTGGAATACATGTCCATTGTGGAAAATGCAGAAAATATTTAAAAAATCACCTACGATCCTCTAAAATGGGGTGTGTGTTGATGGGGATGGACAGGGCCTTCACAGTAGCACAGTTTGTGCACTGCACAGCCATATTTGGTGGCGCCAGGTTGGCCACAGGGCTGATGGGAGCAAACGCGGAGGCAGGAAATTCCAGGCTGTCTGGAATGTATTCCACAGAGTCTCCATTGGCCGGAGCTGATGTACCCCGTGGGGAAGAGCTGTGTGCCAGGGCAAGGCTGGGGCTGCTCAGAGAGATTCAGTGCCATCAGACACCCCGGGCTTGCTATGTCAGTGGGAACCTGTTGCAGGGTTTTTAACACCTAAGTGATTTGGCTTAGTGATGCAGTGTGAAAACAGCTACTGTTTGCATCAAGCCCACTTAGAGATATTCCTTCTTGCAGGCCTTCCCTAGTCAGGAGGAGGCCCTCTTGGTCCCCTCTTCCAGAAGCACTTCACTCAGTTACAGCACGTTTCTTGGAGATGATTTTCTTTATCTTCCTCTGTGTCTCATAGAATGAATGTCTGTATATCGGGGGTGAGGTAGGGGAGGGGAGAGTGTCTTGAAATCATATTTCTTCTCTTTTTCTCTATCCGTCTGTAGCATACATAGCATCTTCTAATAAGATACGTGTTCAGTGACAAAGGAATTGTGCTGACTTCCAAAGTAGAAGAAGGGGTGGTGTGAATGCAAGACTCAGTACATATTCCAGTGCCTTCTGAAGGCAGGCAGGAAGTGCAGCTGACACAGGCCACTGGGTGGGGGCTTTGGTCCCTCTAGTGGCAAGGGAGCTATTCAAGCTGTAAGAGGCAAGAGGGTCTCTGGTGGAAAGAAGAGGGCCAGGTGCTGACAGAGGGATTCAGTTGGGAAATGTAGAAGGAGGTTCCTCTTTGGGGTCAGCAGCCAAGGGAAGGCTGATGGAATAAACAGGAGGTTTGGAGATGGTTAGGTGTATGGGCCTGGGGGAAACTTCATCAAGTGGAGGAAGGCACCATGTGATGTCCCTGGCCTAGTTCGGGGGTGATAGCTCACTCATCTGGAAAAAGAGAGGTGGTCAGGGGGCCAGGACCAAGAACCATTCCCAGTGTTGCCACTGTGTCTTCTGTCTTTGGGGTGAGGGGTTTTAGCAGAAAGAAGTATTTGCAACCCATTCTCCTTTGCTGTAATTCTAGAAGGCCTATTGCTACATGTTTATTTTCCAGAGTTAAAAGCAAAACCTGTTTTTGAAATTCAAGAAATTTCTAAGTAGCCATTGCAAGCTGTTTATCACTGTATTGGGAAGAACTGGCACCTGCCAAAAGAGAGATTCTACTGTCTTATCTTCTGATGAACTAGGTGAAGATGTTTGGGCAGTCTTCTGTGAATTCATGTCTTACTGATACTCATCTGTGACTTTTATGAACAAATGAGCAGTTGCTATAAAATTCAGCAGACAGTTCCTTTAAAACCACTGCTGTCTGGCAGTGACAGGGAGGAAGCTACAGTAGCAGCACGGCTTATCACTCAGTTCATGTTGATAATGTTATTCTGAATTTGTGAGCAGGTTGTTATCCAGAATAGTGAGAGACCTGCAGACATACCTCACTTCTTGCATTTTGATTTATTGTTCTTCACAGAGAGTGTGTCTTTTACAGACTGAAAGTTGGGAGCAACTCTGTGTCAAGCAAACTCCTTGACTCCATTTTTCCAACAGCATCTACTGGCTTCTTGTCTCTGTCACATTTTGTGAATTCTTGAAACATTTCAGACTTTTTTATTGTTACTGTGTTATTGTGATTTTTGATCAGTGATTTTTGTTGCTGCTTCAACTTGCTAAAGTCTCATATGATGGTTAGCGTTTTTAGAAACAAAGTGGAAGTCGCTCAGTGGTGTCCGACTCTTTGTGACCCTATGGACTATACATTCCATGGAATTCTCCAGGCCCAAATACTGGAGTGGGTAGCCTTTCCCTTCTCCAGGGGATCTTCCCAACCCAGGGATCAAACCCAGGTTTCCTGCATTGCAGGCAGATTCTTCACCAGCTGAGCTCTGAGGGAAGCTCTTTAGAAACAGTTGTTTTTTTTTTTTTTCTTAACTAAAGTATGTATGTTCTTCCCTGGTAACTCAGCTGGTAAAGAATCTGTCTGCAATGCAGGAAACCTGGGTTCAATCCTTGGGTAGGGAAGATCCCCTGAAGAAGGAAATGGCAACCCACTCCAGTTCTTTTAAGTCATAATGTTTTTGCACACTTAATAAGCTACAGTATGACACAAAACATAACTTTAAGTATTGGGAAACCAAAGGATTTGTGTCACTTGCTCTACTAAGTGTTCACTATATTGCACTGGTCTGGAGCCACACCCGCAATGCTGTGTCTGTACTTTTTTGCTAGCCGAGCTGCCATTCACCAGGATTTCTACTGGGTCTGTGATGGTGAGTGACTGTAGTGTCATTCTAGCATTTCCATTCTGTAGTCTGATCACTCTTGTCGTATAGATGACTCTCTTGGAAACTGTATAGTAATACCATGCTTTCTAGTTGTTGTTTTAATGTTTTGAAATAGTCCCAGCTGCCTCGTACTTCTGTTTAGTTATTCAGTATTTTTAGGAGTGAGATGTTTCTTACTGCTAATTTCAGATTTTCAACATACAGTTGAATCAGTGGATCCAAAACCTCTTGGGCTTCCAAATCAAAGGGGAGCTGCCTAAGTGGCCCCTTCCTCCTACCCACTGCAGACTGGCGGTCTGGGAGGAGCCAGAGAGAGGACCTAGGGGTCTGCATTCCACACGGCTCCCTCGGCTGATTGTGACCCAAGGGCTGGCCAGGATGTGTTGTGTTCACAGCCAATCCCCTCCCTCCATGGGGCTGCTGCTTTGTATTCCTGTGCTTGGCATAGGGACTGACGCAGATCGGCGCTCAGAGATTTGTTGAGTCTAGCAAGGATGGCATGAGAGGAGGCCCCTGCTTTTTTTAAACTGATTTTTAACTTTTTGTATCATGTCCTGGAAATCTTGCAGTAATTGCCTCTGAAACCTTAAGTATGAAAGAGGACTAAGATGATGACATTCCCTGTGGCCAGAAACACCTTTCTTTTGAGGTTGTGTTAGCCAGGTTGGGGATCTGAGTAGATACTTCCGTTCATAGTAAGTGTGTTGGCCCTAAATTGGCTCCTGAATAGCATAAACTGTGTATTCCCATTTATATACATTTACTATGGATCTGAACAGGTAGGGTCAGCTGATGACTTGCAGGGGGCCTCTGGGGTTCTGTGCTGAAGGAGCTTTGTAGGTGATTCTGAGAGGCTGTGTGCTGCACTGCTTTGCACCCTGCCGCTTCTATTTGAATTTGCTTGTGAAGAATACCATAACTTCTGTCAACATGTCTTAGGCAGACATGGGCTGATCCTACCTAGGTGAAATACATGAGTGATGTTAATTCAGCTTGGACAGGTTGTCTGTTTAGCATCTCTATAATTAATGGAAGCCCTGCTCGAATGTCAGCTGCCGAAGTATTTTGCCTCATATGAGTTAGGCTGACCCACTTTTTCACCTTGTGGCTCGGCCCCGAGTCCGAGTACATGGACTGTGGCCACCTTTTCCCCAGTTGTTCCCTCTTTATGATTTATTTACTTCCATTTAATTTTTTTTTCTTAAAATCAAACCACTTCTATTTAAATCTTTCACAAAGAAAACCTCACTAGAGTCATCAGTGGGAAAACTGATGTCCTTTGCCATAGGTGCTGTGTGTGAAAAGATTCAGTTCTTTGTTGCTACTCTTGCCAGGACCAGCACTGAGCCCCGAGGCCTGCTGCCTTAGTTAGAGGGAGACTACTACGTTTTAGGCAAGTGTCATCCACAGAGTGGCGTGATGTTATCACAAAAAGTAAAGGAGATTTAGGAAGGGAATACGTTTTCACTTGAGATTTAGTGTTGTTAATGCTGGAGAGCAATAACTACTCCATGTTTGGGGAAACATCAGTTGAAGCTGTGGGATTTGGTTTCCTCTGCTATTCAGGGAGCTGTCTCCCGAGGCCAGTCCTAGTCTAGGAAATGCCTTACCTCGGGAGCAGAATTCTCAGATCTCATGTTGATCTGCATAAGGATCCCAGATAAGTACCCTTTGCCATTTATCCATTGACACTATGTGTCGTGTGCCTCCCCATTGCTGTAAGTGACATGCGAGTCTGGGCTTGGGGTAGAACGTGTGCCCCTCAGCCTCTCTTCACAGATGGGGATGTCATAAATCTGCCTTTTTGATGAAAGTATCTTTCGCCGACACTCCTCTGCAATCTTAGAGCTTTCTCCACTTGTAGGTATTACAAACCCTGTAATGTTAATAGCCACGTGCATAGTTGGGACTTAATGCACTAAGGTGGTGGATTTTTTTAGGTGCTAGCATAAATTATATTTTTCTGAAAAGTCATTTTCATCAGAAGATGAATAAATAGGAATTACTCAGTTTTTTGAGCTAGTGAATTGGATTCAAAGAACATGACTGTGTGAGTAAAACAAATATTACTGTATGACATCTCACGGGCTGTCTCTGCAAAAATGCCAATCCCACTGTTGACAATAATTTAACATAGTTGTGACCAGTGATTGCTGTTGTGTAATTAAGTGGCTCTGCTTCACAGAGCAAAGGTTTTGCTGTTCAATAAACACTTTCTCCCTCTTGTGATCTGATGGAGTTAGGTGTAGAAAGTAACGGATTCAGGAATTTTGAATGAGTTGTTTCCTTTGGCTATTAAGTAACTTTGTTTTTGGATAAAGAAAAAAAATGTTTCTTTTTTTCTCTTCAGTTGTTTGGGTCTTATTCTACTCTGAAACTTTCAGTGATAATTTAATCTTTTTAGGATTGATAGTAATTTAAAAGTCCACAGAGTCATGATAATTTGTAGTAGGACTTGACGATTCACAAAGTGTTTTTGCATTATCTTATTTCCTCTTCTTAGAGACCCACTGAATTGAAGTTTTTATTACCAGTTTACAGATCAAACTCCTAAATTCAGTGTCATTCACATAGATAAAATGTCTCAGGCTTTATTTTCTGTCTACCTAACATCTGTTTCTATAAAGAAAGTTGAGTGTCGAAGAATTGATACTTTTGAACTGTGGTGTTGGAGAAGACTCTTGAGAGTCCCTTGGACTGCAAGGAGATCCAGCCAGTCCGTCCTAAAGGAAATCAGTCCTAAATACTTATTGGAAGGACTGATGTTGAAGCTGAAACTCCAATACTTTGTCCACCTGATGCGAAGAGTTGACTCATTTGAAAAGACTGTGATGCTGGGAAGGATTGAAGGCAAGAGGAGAAGGGGACGACAGAGGATGAGATGGTTGGATGGCATCACCGACTCAGTGGACATGGGTTTGGGTAGACTCTGGGAGTTGGTGATGGACAGGGAGGCCTGATGTGCTGCATCCATGGCGTTGCAAAGAGTCAGACACGACTGAGCAACTGAACTGAACTGATCATCTGTTTCTTTTGCATATAATAAGGATGTATAGAGTTAAAGGAGAATCTAGAGAAGATGTAATGAATTCCACATGTCACAAAACTGTCATTAATGACAGAGGTTGTAGCTCAGGTGGAATTGAAAGTTTGCCTAGAGTGACTGGGTCAGCAGTGTAAACCCGTTACCTCAGAACATTTAATAATTTGAAGATGTAATGGTCATAGGTAGATACTTGATTTAGCACAGTCATTGGATTTCTCTTCGGCCTGTTCCACTTTATTTAACCCTAAATCATAGTAAATATCCAAAGCGAAGCTCCTTCTCTTTTTGTTCCAGCCTTATGACATTTTGTAGCTTCTCTGGCGAATTGGTTGGCATATTTTTGCAGTCAGTATAAAGACTGAAATTTGTTGCAGAGCCAAAAATACTTCACTCTTTTGCTTCAAAGACGTATGCTGGGCGTTTCTCCAGCAGCCAAGGGCTGAACCAGGGAAGGGAGCAAACCAGAGCAGGCACATCAAAACATGAGCAATGTCAGGGTAGATGTTACTTTAATTCTCGAAGGAAATTCCAAGTTGACTGTTTGATCTAAGCTTCTTGTCACTGAAGAGCATGATGTAAAATTAATGCAGTGAATTCAATTTTTCTCTACCACCAGCCAAACAGTGCAAGTTAAAATTTTCAAGTAACTTCAGTAGCATCAGATAAAGGATCACTTTATCCCTAACTAATATAAGTTTATCTTTTTTTTTTTCTTGGTTATATAATCAGCATGTATATTTTAAATGGTATTGTTTATGCCATTTGTAGGAGCTACATTTTAACTTCTAGTTATAAGATACATTGATTTTTCTTTATACTGAAATCTTTGCCTTTATTAATATCTGTGCCTTTGGGACTTTTTAAAAAAGCCATAAATTGGCAAGGATACTGTTCACTCATTAAGCAAATATTTATTGAGTACATCCTGTCTAGGCATTTCTCTCCAGTGAACTAGGAAAGCAGTCTTTGATTTCATGCAGCTTATATTCTGTTTAAGGAGGATGGAGTGAATAGAATGAAATCAAGTAAAATAAGATGATTTCAGATAGTGATAAAGGCTTGGGTTAATGTCAGGGAAAAAATGGGGCAAGACACTTTAGGTAAGGCTTAGTCAAAGAAAGCCATTCGGAGGAGTTGATGTGGAAGGTGTGTGATGAAAAAGAGCCAGCCGTGTGAAGATCTGGAGGAGCAGTGTTCCAAACAGAGAAACTGGCAGGTGCAGAGATCCTGCAGGAAGGCCAGAGAGGAGGCGGAAAAGTAATGCGCGGGGAGGAGAGGGGGCCAGGTTAAAGTTGGAGGAGGGGGTGCTGGGGCCAAATGAAAGGAATCTGGATTGGCCAGTGCAGACTGTACAAAGTCACTGGAGGTTCTTGAGTCAGAAAGGGTCTTGACCTGATTTGTGGTTGCTCTGTGAAACAGAGGACAAGAGCAGAAGCAGGGGGAGGGTTAGTGGGCTCCACTGCAGTAGACTAGGTGAGGGCGGGATCTGGAGAGAATGCTTGGGCTAACAGGGCGGCAGCAGCAGCAGAGGCTGAGAGGTGCGGCTGGAATAGGAATCAGCACAGAAGTAGGAGGCCAGCAGGGCCGGCTGATGAACTGGAAAAGAAGAGACAGAGAATGGCTCACAAGCAGCTGGATGGGTTTACTTAGCTTGTGGATCATGGAGTTGTTATTTCAATTTGTATATGGGCTTTTTTTGTTGTTGTTGTTGTTGTTTTTCAATGAAGTATAATGACCTGAACAAAAAGTCATGATGTATTATATGCATTAAATCTTCAGACATTTTCCAAAGATTGTAGAGATAGAAAATAGTTATTGCAGTGATGCAAAACTTCGGAGTCATTTATTCTTTTTGGGTTTTTGTTGCCTTTTTAAAGTGGAACAGTAATTTAATCATGTAAACCTGGAAACAAAAGGATCCTCTCATTTGGGTAGTAGAAACTTTCTAATTAAAAAGGAAAAACACATGTATTTGAGGGTTTTTTTTTTTCATTATTAACATGGTAATGCACATCATGTAAGAAAAACATGAACCAACAACAGAGGACACATATGCAGCAAGAATAAGTAAATAAATCTCTTCCATCTTACTTTCCAGGGGCGCAGGTTGACATAAACACTTGGAATGTGTCTAGACCCTGGACAAAGCAATATTTGGCTGTATGATTCTTGTTCCCTCACACCCGTGAAAGATTAGATTTATTACAAGTTCACTTTTTTAAACTTAGTGATCTAGCTTATTTTTCCATGTTAGTGCACATTACTTCCTTTTTTAAAAAAGATTGCCTGTTATTTCACTTCCTTAATGTATTTAACTTCACCTGTCCCCTGTTGGTAGACATTCAGATTGTTAGTGCTACATTATCACATGCATTCTTCTTTGAGAATGTCTGTCAGTATCTCAGTGGATTGATTTTCCACCTGGAGGCTGATCAGAGCTGCCCTCCAGGTTAGTGCTACTCTGATTTAACGAACAACGTCAACAGTTCTGATTTGTGTCACCAGAATGAGGCAATGAAAATGTGAGTGTCCAGCAGCATAAATCAATCAATAAATTATTAATATTCAGCAGTGCCACTCTTGACTTGTCTGCTGCATCTAGAAATCATTAGGATGGCTGTGCTTCAGATTTTGAAGAGGACATTTCAGGATATAAATCCATATTTTAGTTCTATTTGCTAAAAGGTATTTCTCCTGACAGTCATTGTTTCACAAGGCCATTTTGTGACTAGTGTTGACTAGTTGAGATATGCACACACCTGCTGTGTTGGCCCTGTTTAGCTGTGGTCTTACGTCTGACCAGAAGAGGGAGTTTTTTTTTTTATCTCTTCTGAATGCTGTAGCGCCTACTACCTGACTGGGGTAATGCCTCCCATGCAGTGTTCAGGCCCCTACAACTGGTTTGGGACAGTGGGCAAAGGTTGAATTCACCTGTTGCCTTCCTCATTGCTTATTGTGTGTATAGAAATTCCAGTATTTAGATTTACTTCTGTGTTTTGCCTTTAAGTCAACAGTTCTCAAATTGAACTTCAAAGAAATCGTATAGCTTTTCCTCTTGTGTGTTCTAAAGTTAATGAAAAGAGATCAAGGAAGGTAACTATCTCAATTTAAAATAAGCAGTCAGCCCCTTATCACACATGATGTAGTTCTTGATTTGTACTCTCCTAGGGTAAAAAATAAACTCCAGTATGAACTTTATTTCGTTACTTCTTAGGCTTGATAGTTTTAAAAGATTGTTAAAACTCCTGCTGTAGAAGATTTGTAGTGAGCTTTAGAAAATTAAGGTGTTGTTTCACAAGAGTGGCTAATAGGCATTTTCTCCAGGTGATGTTAGTGGTAATGAATCTGCCTGACAGTGCAGGAGACATAAAAGATGAGAGTTCGATCACTGGGTCGGGAAGATCCCCTGGAGAAGGGCATAGCAACCCACTCCAGTATTCTTGCCTGGAAAATCCCATGCACAGAGGAGCCTGGCAGGCAGGCTACAGTCCATGGGTTCGCAAAGAGTTGGACATGACTAAAGTGGCTTATTGTGCACACACTGTGTGATTCTTACTGTGCTTTGTCATGTTGCTGGAATGACTCAGTCTGCATAGCCAAACAAATGAAATGGGTACCATAGTCAGGATAGTCCTTTGATTTAATACCAGAGTTTCATGCTGTTTAAAATTTTCTTCTGCTTTCTTCACAGTGCATTTTTTTCTAACAAAAACTTGAGTCAGTTTCTTTATGGATTTTTTGATTGACACCTGAATATATGAGGTGCATTCATCTGTCATGTATATTTACGTAGATTCCCAAGTGTAATAATCTCAAACATGCTGTTTTCAGTTCGGCCTACTGCCTTCTTATCTCACTGGCTCTTTCTGCTTCCCTGCCTTCTCCAATTGTACTGGTCCTCTCCGCTCTGTAATCCATCTGTGTAACTTGGTACATTCTTCATATGTAACTTAGTATACATCCTTCTATGTTTTTATCATGCTCATAACTCTTTACAGGTGCATATAATCCCATGTTTCATTAGCAGGGGCTGCAGGTCATAGTTTTTACCAAAAGAGGGATCCTGTTAATAAGCACACTTCTGCTGCTCCTCTATTCAGCAAAACCACAAAGAAATCCATCCAGATCCCAGGATAACACAAATCCCCTTTTTTAATGGTTGCTTAAGGTTTTAAGGTGCGGCTGTGCCATAACGTCCTCAGCCAGGCCCTCTGTCTGTGGGCATTCACTTTATTTCTTGCCTTTTACCTCCAGGAAGAAAGCAGCAGGAGCCAACCTGCTAAAGGCTACAAGCATTCATTTTGTTTCTGTGGGATAAAAGTCTCAGGAATGGATTCTGGATCAAAAAAGATACTTTTTTGCCTTGTTTATAGCTGTTACTAGATGGTTTTCCCAGAAGTCTGTTAATACTTTGTATCTCTACTAGCCACATAGGCCAGTACTGCCACCAGGAGTAGGTATTTTATTTATTTTTGTAAGCTTCCAGTTTTTTTCTAAAGCCTCTTAGGGTGTTTTACACATTTATTCACAAATGTGATTAACTGGAATTTGACTTTGAAGTCCATTTCTCAAACAAGGGCAAACTTTTTTTACTACCAGCGTAGCATGTATCTTCACTGTGTGATATGAGGCAAAACGTTTTTCAAAAGGAGTGATGATTTTTCAAGTATTCATTTAAACAACTACAGACGGTTTTCCTGGCATTTATGGGAGATTTCTCTTCACTCTGATTGGAATTTATCTTAGGGCAGAAATCTAGTTCTGTTAGGCTGAGATTCCTCTTTGCAAAATGTGTAGACTTGTAGAAGACAACAATTTCTGTTGAGATCAGTTGTGGGGCCAGTGAAAACTATTGTCAGTTTTACTTTTGATCTCATTATCCTCCTTGAATTTGGTGTGATTGGTCACCTTTTAACAGTGTTCACTTTGTGTCTCAAATAATGACTGGGCTGAGGTCAGACTGTGGTTCACACAAAGCCTATGTAAATCAGGCCATGAGGTTATACTTTATTTGGCTGCCTTTGAACAATCTGAACAGCTGAAAAGGGACACACACACCCCAAGTGTGGCTGAGCCCTGAAGGCGCATCCACCAAACAGAGCGGACGATGCCAACCAGAGGAAGGCTGTGTGCCATGAGCCCCCAAGGTGAATGATCCCATTTAAGCTCTCATCTCCCACCTCTCCTAATCCTGCCGGAGCACCTAATGAGCACGGGATAATAACACAGCAGCAGTTTCTTGGTGAAGCTAATCTGATTCTGGACAGCAGGCGTCCCGGCCCACAGCTGAATGAATTGCTTGGTATTTCCAAGTTTGAAAATACTTTCTCCCCCTTTCAAGTGCTCCTTGGCAGCAGGTAAGGAATGTTAAAGCTCCTGTAAGTGCCAATTAAGGCCAATTATAACTCGCCCGGCCTGCTGAGACACTGAAGTGGAGTGAGTGGAGGCTTGTTGTGCTCCTGTAAACTGGAGAACTGGCTGCCGCCGGTGACAGGAACACAGGATTTCCCAACTGCCGACAGCTCGTTTGTTGCCCTGCAGAACACCAAATGACACCGCCGCTGGCTTCTCGGGGTTGGATTTAGGAAATCCCAAGATTTGTCGGGGACCTCACTAATTTTCATCACAGAAATCGCTGTCATTATCTCAGTCTTCCTTTTATTTCAAGTGACGTCCGCCATCCAATTTCTCCTTCCTGATCGTAATAGCCAACAGTTGTCGAGCATTTCAGAGGTGCTAGGTACGCAGCACATGTGTCACCTTCTTTACTCCTCATCAAGGCCCCGGTAGTGCTCCCCAGGGGAGGACACAGCCCCCCCAGGGCAGAGGTCCCTCGCCCAAGACTACACAACAAAAAGTGCTGAGGCCGCGGCCGCCCAAACCCAAGCCCTCGTGGCCCCTCCCAGCTGCTGCTGGTTTGCCTGTTTGCTGCGAGCAGGCTAATTCACAGAAGAATTTGTGTCAGTTCAGGACTCCCTTTGTGCAACCAGAGTAAAGCTGATGGTGCACACCATCCACACCACAGCCAGTACCTATAATTTTTGGTCTGTAAGGCATGGATTCTATTAAAACAGGATTTTAGTCTGTAGTCTTTTTTTAGTCTGTAGTCTGTTTACTTATTTATTTTTTTTTCACAAGAAAGAAGAAATGTGACCATGTCCCCTGAATGAGCCATCATAAGGAAATGTAATATCAATATAAACTTTATTTGGTTAGGGTTTGAAGAAGAGTAGTAACGCTTTCCAAGCAGAACAGGGTGGCATTAGGCTAAACATTTTCAATTAGGGCATTAAGAGAGGTGTGTGTTTAAAAGTTCAGTCTGAGCTGTAGATGCTCAGTTTTTGTGTATATTCTTATTGTGTCGATTTTTATTTTTCTAGCTTGCACTATCGTTCATCCCCTTTTTGATGTAGGTCTTCAGAACAAATTTGGATAGTTTCTTCTTGTTTATATATGAAAACGTAGGTATATTTAAGAATACTTTGTAGTTCTTAACATTTGTAGTGTGTAGTATTTAAGAACATTTGCTGAAGTTCACCCTGAAATTTTTCAGGGTTACAGAAAGACTTTGTTCCCCAAATTGTCGTACTTTGGTTGGTTCTCATAAGAATTGTTTTCCCCACTAGCACCAGCACCATCTACAAAAGGGAGCTTTAGAAATGCGAGCGTTTGTGCTGGGAGACCGGCAAGGAGTCTGGTGTCCAGGCTTCGGAGTGCAGTGATGTGCAGCTGAGACTTAGTTTGCGTAGGTCCCCTTCCCTCAGTTCAGTTCTGCCATTGGCAACATCAGGGAGCCTCTTCAGCTCCCCTTGGCAAGGGTTAGGGGGGCAGTGGGTGCAGTGAGTGATGCGTTGCAGTCAGGTCGTTCAGCAGTAGGATGTTTCTGTTTTGTTTTTCTGCTAGCTTAACAAACCCTTCAGTGAATTAACCTAATTGTCTTATTTTTGCATATTAACTTTGGAAGGATTTGCTCATTCTGTGCTTCTACTTCTTGCTGATGGCTCTTTCCTAGTGTCCTTCTAATCTCCTAATTTTAAGAACCCCCATAGTTTTGCATTGTTAGAATCAGAAATCTAGGGAGGATGGGGAACAGTTTCAGAAGCCCTCTAGATCCTAATATTGCTGCCATGGTTTGGATACGAATGCTTGCTGTAGAAACAAAGCAATGTGGCTACTACTCTTTTGTTTTACAGTAAATTTAGAATTCGTGTCTGTTCTAACAGAAGCCATTTCCTATGCCTCACAACTCTTTCCCACCCCTTCCAGGCCAAATCTTTTCCACACATGTAATTCATGACTTTTTGCCAAATAGTCTGTGTTGGGTGATGGTATTTTGTAGAGGAATTTCCCCCCTCCTTTTGACATTTAAAAGTGTTCATTCTGAACTATCAGGCATCTGAGTCTGTTTATGTGTGCAGCCTTTATTATCATAAAACTCATATCAGTTGGCTGCTTTTTTCCATGTCTGTTTGATAGTAAGATTTGGCGATTAACAGGACGAGGAGTAGTGATGCGGAAAGTGTAATACGGCGGAGACAGGCAACCCGTTTAAGCAGGAAGACATGGTTTTCAAGGATCCACTTAGAGAAGTTTTTGGATTAAAAGCCTAAAAGGTCCCCAGCGTTCATCATTTATCCAGCTATTCAACTATGGACAATAACGTGTATATTTTTCTGAAATTAGACGTATTTTACAAATAGGCACAGAAAATGGGTGAAGATTTTTCTTACTAGATTTAAGGAAAGCTATTCTTAGATATAATAAACTTTTGTTTGTTTAAAGTATAGATACTGGAGAAATAAAATGTGGAAAAAGACTGCTGATATTTGTAAAAATGTATAATATTAAAAACTTTTAGGTCTGTCTAGCCTTAAAGTATAGATATATAATGAATCATTTAAATTTCCTAATTTACCTGATAGTAGTTGTCAGTTTAAAGTTATGCAGGAGAATCAGGTGTGAGTAATTCACATTCTAGTTGGTTAAATTCATAAATTCCATCTTCCTCCAGTTTTGGCCAGCAGCCTTTCCAAGAGAAGGATTAATTTACACCAGCCAGGACGCCTTCTATGACCATATTAGATGAAATTAGACTCCACCCCTTGTTTTCTGTTGATCTGCCAGGACCTTTGTAATTCAAGTGCTTTTTACAGTAGTAGCAAATGTTACATAAGACCAAACATGGAGCATATTTGGAGTTGGTGGGCAGACCCAAATCATGATGCAAGCCTGCAGTAGCAAGTGTGCAATGAAGCACAACCAAATTACGTGAATGGAAGGTGACAAGAAGCCTCCTCAGAGCAGCCCTTCCTCCGCACGGGGGCTGAAAGCTCTACCCGGTAAGTTTTCCGAGGCAGTTCTCAGAGGCTGGGCTTGGCTGGGGGCCCGGTCCTGGACGAGCATGCGGAAGGTGGGCTAGGTCTTTGGGAGCAGAACGGAGCCCCACGCAAAGCAGAGCGGGGCGAGCTGGCACAGGCCCCCGTCCTCTGGCGGCTGTCCCGCCCCGCCGGCAGGCCCGGAGCTCTTTGAGCTGAGCGGTGGTGAGTGCGCCTTGCAGTCCCGCTGAGCAGGGGGGTGATCGAAACAGGAGGGATTAGCTGCCGCCCCGCCGGCCGGCCAGCCACAGGAGCCATGCTGAAATGTCATTCGAGTGATCTGGCCAAAGGTCAGGCACAGGCTGGAGTTGAGTTTGCTATTAACTCCCACAAAATGCTGAGGTTTGCACCCAACGGTTCCCATATCTCCAAACAGGGAGAGCAGTGGTTACGTCGCTCTCTAAAAATGGAGGAACGTTGTAACACGCTTTGACTGTTTGTTTTTTATCTCACTTGCGGTGAGTGAGGTTTCATGACAGGCAGTTCACAGTGTTTCCTGTAGAATGTGTTTGAAAGCCGTTTTGTCGGATTCTTCAATTCCACAGCAAAGTTGCAAGCAGAACATTGTGTCAAGAGGAAGAACAACTTCAAAATACAAACAGTAACCCTGGGAAGTCATTCAGTAACTTAAATTGAGTGTATAAAAATTTAATTACCGACTGCCTGCCAGAAAAGACTATTTTTTTTTCCCTTCAGTTGTGTTATTAAGGTAGCCAGTACAGCCAAGCTGATTCTGCTCTGGTGGGTTGGGCGGCTGTCTCAAAGTTACCTTAACTCTCTCATGCCTCCTCTGCAAGCAGGAAGCGAGGTGACAGTTGAGATCTTTAGTTTTCGCTGGATTCACATTTCATGCCTCCTGCAATAATGTGCTTCACCGGATGGTTTTAATTGAGGATGAACTTTAGCTGCCGGTTTTCGGGACTTGAAATACAAACAGGATTGTAAACCTTTATTCAAACTGCTGTTCATTAAAAGAAAACAAAACACAAAACTTTTACTTCTCGTCAGGCAGTTTTACAGTTGCTGTTTTCTGGTTTCGTTTTTGAATATCGCTTTGGTGTTGATTAGTGGACAGCCCTGGCCTGTAGGTGGGGCAGATGCTGTTTTCTGTCTTCAGGGGGGGGAAAAAAAAAAAACACGTGCTGCAAACTCATCAAAACATTGGCATTGTTCAGTCGTGAATCACCCATTCCTTATTAACAGAGCACATTTAATGAGGAGGCTTTAAGGGCTGTGTTGTGATTTTGAGGTTGTTGTTGTTCCCAGGTTCATGGTCTTCTCACCCCTTACTCTCCTTCCTCCCAATAAAGTGGAATGTAAAGGCCACAAAACTAGTGGGAAACAGCAGTAAAGATGTGGCTTCCCAACTTAGTGCGGCACTCTGCAGCAGATGGTGCCGTCATTCTGTTGCACCTTGGACTTGCTGCTTGCTCCTTTCTGGCCTCAGAGGACAGTGTTCCCTAAGGGGATTCCTGCACGGAAGTTTTGTTTTAAAAAAAAAAAAAACAAGAGGGACTCCTCTGCTTGAAGTTCTGCCAGGTTGCTTTAATTTTTTCTCTCTCCCTACCCTTTGTGTGTGTGTGTAAAAATTGGATTGGAGTAGTAAAGACGTTGGAGCAGGAAATGGCAACCCACTCCAGTGTTCTTGCCTGGAGAGTTCTGTGGATGGAGGAGCCTGGTGGGCAGCCGTCCGTGGGGTCGCATAGAGTTGGACACGACTGAAGTGACTTAGCATGCATGTATGTGTTGGAGAAGGAAATGGCAACCCACTCCAGTGTTCTTGCCTGGAGAATCCCAGGGATGGTGGAGCCTGGTGGGCAGCCGTCTATGGGGTTGCACAGAGTTGGACACGACTGAAGCGACTTAGCAGCAGCAGAGCAGTAAAGACATAGTTTGTTTTTCTTAATTCTTTGTGCATTTTGGTGATAGCCTAGAATCTCTCATTAGAGAAAAACTGGAACCCAGACCCAACTGTAGACCAGATGTGACTACAGACGTGTTTGTATAAGGACTGAGGGTGTTGCCGTTTGATCCACACATGGTGTTAGCACGTTAGAAGGCTAAACTTAAAATGATTGTTCACTGAACGTATAGGATGCGTTTCTCCCAACAGATAAAGGATTAAACCAAAAGTAACTGAAGACTGGTGGATTTCTTGTCTTGGCTTTTTGTTCCTTGTCATACATTGATACCCGAAGCATGCAGACCTATCAATTCAGTGGATGGGAGGGAGACCAAGGGGTGCATTCAGGGAATGCTGTGCATCGTTCAGACCTCGAAATCGGGTTTGTTTCAGGTGGGGTGAGTGCTTGCTGTACTCTGTCAGGATCATTTGCTTGACACCGTGCGTCCTGAGGACAGCAGAGAGAGGTGCTTATGACTGTTAGCAAAGTAGAAGTGTCAGCCAGCATGTCACACACTGCATGATATCCCTGCTGTAGTCTGAAACGGTGATGGCAACATCACAGAGGTGGCGTCGTTTGGTGGCTGCATTCTGCTCAGAGCAGTGACAGCCTTTTCCCCAAAGTTACATATGCTGAGAAACATCTGTGTGTGTTTGTCTGAGATCATGATGATAACTCTCAGTTCAAAGTCTGCACCTTAAGCAGGAGCATAGGAAGGGCCCCCTGAAGGAAATGAACTGGTTTTTCAGACCATTGAGTTTTCCTTAAGCAAGATGTCTTGAGAAAACAATGATGAAGAACTGATACTATTCTCCCAGCTGAGACGATCAGTAGTTATACCGTTTGGTCTCCCCTCTTTTTCTTTATCCTTCCATCTCCTTTAATAAAGTATTTGGAATTTTGGAAGGCCATTTTTTTTTCCCCTAATGTTTGCACAGAGCTTCAAGTTAAGATGGCAGGGGAGGGCTACCTCCAGATATTCAATAAGTTCTTCATATTTCTCACATACTTGAAAGCAAAGTTCAGAAAGAACAACCCCCCTGGGAAGAATTCCTGGCAAGAGGATTATCTTAGGTTGCCATATTTGTGGTCCTTTCTTAGCAACATTATTTACAATCCATTCACGCCTGTCCATTCCCCCTCCGGAGTTGGGGAGTTGGGAGTCGTTCTCCCTTGTAATCTGCCCTTTGTGATCTGTTCTCTTTCATCAGCCAGTGTGAATGGGGATGCTGCAGGGCTGCCCTGCCCAGAGACGTGGAAATGCCAAGGGACCTGGAATACTTTAGTGGGCCTTTTATTTCCGTCATAAAGCACTGACTTCAAGAGCTTGATAATTTGATTATAGACCTTGGCTAAAAGTTGTTTCAAGTGGCCCAAGTGTTATAAATGACTCTCATTTCTGCACTTTCCCCCTATGTTTGAATTTTAAAACACCTCTGCGTTAGGGGGAGGAAAAATGCATTTGGCAGAAGTTGCAGTTGGAGACTAATTTGTTAGGGCAGCCAGTGTTGAAATCATCCTTTTCAGTTAAGTCTCTCTAGTGGAAATGATGCCGCGGGCTTTGTGGTAAAGACTTTTCCTTCCTCGCTGTTATCCAGTGCCGTTGGTAACCCACCTAAGCATGCTCTGAGAGGGCCTCCTGGCTCCAGTTTTGGCTTTTGGCTCACTACCTTTTGAGGTACTGCACGTCAGAGGTCAGCACTGGATCCCCCAGCTTGAGATTTGAACATTCCAGGCACAGTCCCACCGATTTGCTTCCTTTTTAGCATCAGACTATGCACTGGTTGCTCTGGAGTATTCCAATCAAGTCCTTGGGACCCTCCAGAAACTGAATCAAAGAAAAAGCAGATTTATGGTTAAAAGATAATATGTAAGGACAGGAGTAGAATTGGATTGTGTTTGTTGGTCAGACATGTGATACTGCTTTTAGAAAAGAACAAGAATGTTTACAGGGAGAAGTTGAAGGTGAGAGCAGTGAGGAGATATTGTTAAATGTGTTATGTCCACTTCCAGTCCGTGATGTGACTTTAAAAGTGTGCTAATTTTTTTTTAATAGTTACTAGGGAAAAAAATAGTTATGTCAAACCCAAAGTCATGGTTTCACAGATACTGCTTAGGACGTTGCTTAACTGGGTATGCCTAGTCAGTTGCTGTAATATATATATATATAATATATATTATGCAGGCTTAGATATAGTCTGCCTCGAGTCCTGATCTTTGATGTTTCATAGGGGTCGTACTCCTTATGAAACACAGATGATGCCAGTTTGACCCCTTGTAAGTTGTGTTTGGTGGCCCCACAACTGAAATATGATGGTTACTTTGGGTTAATTAGGACCTATGAGTGCCACATAGCAGTTATTTCCAACCTGAATGTAAAATAAGCAATTTAAATTTTTGAAAGGGCTGCTTAATGAATGACCCAGCGTTTCTAAACTGAGCTTTTGGTGTATTCAGTTATTACTTACTATGTCTGGCCAAAGGATCTGTGTTTTACATTTTATAGCCATATGTAAGCTTGATTATTAAAAATCCTTGCTTTCAATGGGAGTAGTTATAGAGTATTAGTGGAATGGGACTGTAAGAGACACCATGAAATGTTACATTCCTTGACCTGTGGGTTGGTAGTTCTCATAAGGCCTTTCTAGGATGTCCCTAACGGTCCAATAATTAAGACTCCACACCTCCACTGCGTGGGGCATGGGTTCAGACCCTGGTTGGGAAACTTAAGATCCTGCAAGCTGTATGGCTTGGCCAAGAAAAGAAGGGGGAAAAGGTCTTTCTGTAACAGAGTATTCATTCTGTTTAACCTCACCTGACCTAACCCACCCAAAATCGTGAGTTTCACTTAGAGAAAAATTTGGGAGTTTGGGGAGCCATTGCTTAGATCACCTACATAAAACGCCACCTTTGGATCCGTAAACGACCAGCACTTTTCTTTTCACCTGCAGTTCTTCCTAAGTGACTCAGTTCTCTTAGGAAAATGGGCCAGCTTTTTAATTATAAAGTAATTTAATGTGAATGAATGTCTTTTTTGGTTGCTTTATGAATGTATTCATTTTTAATGAATTGTAAAAGTTCTGAGCTCTCCACTGAGATGAGCTTAGTATCTTCCTGGACTGACATGTAAACTAAATCTATAAACTTCAGTGTTTACCACACTGGAGAAGGTGCAGTGGGTTTGCTTTGTTCTTTAGTGATTTCTGCCTGCTTGAATAATGAGCAGGCCTTTCCCACTTGGTGTCTGTAAGTGTTACCACCTGAACTTAACAGGAGCCTCTGTCTTCCTGGCTATGGAGTTCCCGGTCCCTGGTCCACAGTGGGCTTTACAACTGTTACTTAAACCCTGCAGCCCTGCAGGTAGGCTTGACAGATGAAGAGTCCGCCAAAGTAGGTGGAGTTAGGGCTTTGCCCAGGGTGTCACCCAGCTAGTTAGTGACGGAGCAAGGATTTGAACCCACGTGTCTCTGACTCCAAAGTTCTTGCTGTTTCAAGTGATCTACTAAAAAAAAAGATGACTTTTTTTTGCGGGGGGGGGTTTACTTTGGATTCTATTCAAACTGGTTAATTAATCGAGAGTTTGTCCAACAGACTCTGTCAGAAAGATGACCGGGAGCAGAGCGTGACTGCAAGCGTGCCTTGGCGCTGGTCAGCAGGGGGCCAGTCTCACCCTGTGAAACAGGCGTTTGCTGCTCTTCCTCATGGGTTCTTTGTAGCACATAGGCGTCTGGGAACTTTGTAAGTGATTCTTTTTAGCCAAGCCAGAAAGGCAGCCTGACAAGCACTTTCTAGAAAAAAAAATCATTGTTAAAACCATCTTAAATGTTTCCCTGAGGGGGCGGGGTGGGGGGGGGGTGGGATGAACGTGACACTGACTGAGACCACAGCCAACCTTTAGGTTAGCAACTTCCAAATAGACACTAAATCCACAACAACCTGGTTTTCCCTTGAACAGATTGTGGCTCCCCACCCCAAATTTACCAAAGCTTTGTCTTATACGTGTTGTATGCTCTGACTGTGCAGCCCTCTGTGCAGCCCAAGCAATAGCCTGCACTTGCTGAGCGCTTGGAAAGAGGATATATGACCCGCCATCACCCTTCCCTTCAGCCTGCCTTTGGACTGTGCATCGTGGTCTGCTCATAACGCCACTTAAGGGCAGGTGGACTGTCCTGGCTCCAGCCTGGGCACTAGAGTCAGCCTCCCTGGGCTCGCATGCTGATCCTGCCTCTGGGTTAGCTGGGTGATGTTGGGCAACCAACTTGAGTCCTCTAAAGCCTTGGCTTTCTCCTCTGGAAAGGGGGGGTCATGGAAGTGTCTGCTCTGTAGGAAGATGGTTAGGGCTAAATGACATAGCCCCTGTAAAATTTTGTTGTGTGGTGCCTGTTGTGTGTGGTCTCTGCCCGATCAACTCCTGTTGCTGCTATTGTTGAAGGTGAGACTTAACATTAATCAGTTGTTCAGACCATAAAAGATGAGCAAAAGATTTAATAAAATACCAGAAAAGGGCCTTGAGTAAAAATAGTTTTGTGGGGTTTTCTGAGCTGTTCACCGCTGTGCCTGCTCTTTCATGATGCTTGTGAAGAGTGAGGCAAATTGATACCATGCTTGGGAGTGATAATAGGCCTTGCTTTATTTTGGCATGTGTGGAACTGAGGCCAGAAGACCAACTGATCTCTCTTTTTTAAAAGTATGTGTTTGATAAACAAGTAAACCATGTTTGTTATAGAAAAACAATATGCAAATGTTTTTCAGAAATAGACTTGTAGGCCAAGGGATGACCACTTAACAAATGACAGATATTTTTGTAGACTTTTTTTCAAGCATGAATGATTTGAACTTAACAGTGTTTTTTGACTGCATTTTAGGTTTGTATCCTAACTTTGACAGTTGTACATCATAAGTTATTTTTAGGTTTGTTTGTTTGTTTTTTTTCTCAAAGCAATATATATGGCTTTTAAAGATCTAATTATTTGCTTTGAACTCCTTTTTGGTTTGTACCTAGGTGTCAACACTTATATATGCATTTTGTTTTTGAACCTCAGTATAAATCCACAATTAATTATAAGCTCAGTATTCTTGGTTACTTTCTGTTTTGGAAGACTTACAATTGTCCTGTCCCCTACCCATCCCAGTATCCTACCCTGGCCTGCAGTGGCGTCACAGGAGAAAGAAAGGCCGATGCACCCGTCTCTTGCTGTCTCTCTCTTGCTCCCTCTGTCTCTGACCGCACATCTATTTGCCTGTGTGGTCGCCCCCGACCCACCACTGCTACACAGGCACTGCGCCCTCACCCACTCGTGTCTGTCTTTCTGTCTGTGCCCTGTCTTTTCACTGTGTCTGTCTGTCCGTCTGCCTGTCTTTCCTGCTTGCTGGAGCCCGTCACAGGGCCCTCCTCACTTTGGGACAGACTCTGCTTTTTCTGGGCCAGTGCTAGGCTCGGAGAGAGGAGTGCTGTGAAAATTCAACTCGGACTCTTCACCAAACCACACTGCAGTCACGCTTAGCATCTGGCCACCAGTTTGTCCACTTAGGATAAGGTCCCTAACCCTACCCATAAGTTGCCCATTTCCCTTTTGATCTAGAAACAAAACACGTTTAAAAATCTTAAGAAAATTAAGGGCCCAGCTTGAAAGGTTGGGGAGAGTCCAACACAACTATAATTTAATTTGGTTTTTTCATCTTTATTTTCTTGTGAAGGGAAAGCCAGATGCCGCCCTTTCCAGTGAATAAGTTAGCAGACCATGATGTGAAGGAACAGCTTAATTCAGCAGCGTGACGAGGGTTTGAGCTGGCACTTTTCAGCCAGGATCACATTTATACACACACACACACACACACACACACACACAGTCTGTTTCAAGTTTTAGTGAATGAAAGAAATTCACATGATAGATTGCCATTGTAAATTTTTAAGCAGCTTTTATTGTTGCAGTAGGAAATATAACTTTTTTGATAAGTTATTGGTACATCAGCTGACTTTTAGTGTTAGAAAACTTTGAATCTGGATTTTTCTAATGCAAAATCCCATATCAAGAGTTAGTAGACAAGGAAAAAAAAAAAGCATTAACTGAAGAAAAAGGGAGAGTGGACTATAATGAGAATAGAAAACTGAAAGGGCAGGAACTTCCTTGGGGTCCAGTGGTTAGAACCCTGTGTCCCTCTGCCAGGGGCACGGGTTCAATCCTGGCTGGGGAACTGAGACCTCATATGCCATGCAGTGTGGCCAAAAAAGAAAATTGAAAGAACAAACTGAAATTGCAGTCAGTTCTGCTATAACAAAACATGCATTCCTAAAAAATTACTGCACTATGCAAAGTTGTGCAATAAAACCCACAAGAGACTCTTTAGAAAGATGGGATAATGGGCACAAACGGTCAAAACTTAATCAGTGAGTGACACTGAGAAAGGTAGGACCCTAACAAGAATGGTAGCACAGTTGCGTGTGTATTAAATGCTTTGAAAAATGCCTAAATACTCTAATGTGAGTTTTCCTTGAAGACAGCCTGGCACGCGCTTCTGAAGGTCGAGGTCAGCAGGGTTTCAGGTTGTGAGCTGCTGTGAAGTGGTGGAAGGAAGCCTATCCGAAATGGAGGGAAATGTCGCACCAGCTGTGGGTGGCGTGGCTCCTCACGTCCGTGGTGAACTGGGGTGGCTGGTGGATGTTTGGTGGGGGTGAGCAGACTGAGGGTGTGTGCTTTTATTTTCACTGGCTTAGTTCAACCAGGTGTCGTTTTCTGTGTCCACCTAGTGCTTCTTACAGAGGAAATCTCACAAAAGCAAATGCAGAAATTCTTCATGCTGAAATCATTCCCTAGTAGATCAGTGGCTTCAGAATTACTTTCTGTCTTCAAGATGATCATTACAGAAGATTAATTAGATTGATAATTTACATCATTTGATATAAGAGAAAATACATCACTTTCACTCAGAGACACTTGAGAATTCTGATAACACGTCAAATTGTAAAAGGAATGTATTTCCTAGAAGTCAAAGATCTGGTTGGAAGTTTTTTCCCCCTCTTTGTATTACAGATATTGTGGTATTCCTTAGTACTCTTCCACTGCGGATACACAGGATGATTTTTGTGCCTGAATATGGATGAATATTTTTATATTTAATTTATATCAGAAGTGTAATGTATATTACAGACTTTTAAAACCTATTTTATACATACTATTGTTTGGGGAAAATATCTCTCAACTGAATGATACCCTATTTCATGCTAGGCCATCTGAAAATAGATTGGGAGGGGCAGTTTTGATTGGGGGTAGATTCAGGTTGCCCTTGGTGGAGTGGTACCATTTACTGGTGATGAGGGGCTCGGGGAACAGGAATTTTAACCACCCTGAGGTCCTGTACGAGAATTGTTGTGTCCAAAACACCAGTGATATCCCCATAAGAGACTGGTGAATATTGGATTAGGGAGAAACAGTGGAGTTGATCATTTACATAGAAATGTTGAGTGAAAAATAGTATTTTATGTGGCAGATGTGGACTTCCTCAGCTGTGGTTAATGGTCCTGGAGACATTAGCCTGGTGTTAGGCAGTCTCTCACCATTGGCTGAGCAGTGGAATCACACAGAACTTGTAAGCATCTGAATGCCCAGGCCACAGAAAAATCAGAATCAGAATCTCTGAGAGTGGAAGTGAAGAAGCATCAGTATTTTTTTTAGCTCATTAGGTTATGCCCATGAGTAGCCAGGGTTGAGAAGTACTGGTCTGGGACCATGTGAGAATCACTCTCTTCACAAGAAGAGCTGCACCAGTCAGGCCAATGTTAACTGAAGGCCTACTCTGTGCCGGGTTGTCAGGGGCGGCTAACTGAGGCAATAAGCTCCGTCATCCAAGGGAGTCGGGAAATGGAAACAGATTTTCGCAGTCCTGGCTGACAAGGGCTGATGCTTGAAAGTACATTCAGAGTATCTGGGGATCACAGAAGAGAAGGAAACTTAATTTTTTTTTTTTTAAAAGAAATCCTCAGATGCCAAATTAACTTATTTTGGCTTTCCCTCCCTTACACACAACTGTCATATCTGAGGAAGAAAGCAGCAGGCACTTATAAATGACTACCAGTTAGGCCTTCCTAACTTGGTTGTAGCCTTTGTTTGTTCTAGTTGGAGAATTTGAATTCTGTTTATAGATAACATAATAATTTTGTCCTGGTGTAGAGCAGGCTCTTAGTACCTCATAAAGCATCAGTGACCAGATGTCCTTCTGCGAATAACTCAGCACAGCTTCACTGGTTAAAAAAGACATTTGGAAATAAACCATTTACATGATGGGAAAACAGTGGAAACAGTGACAGACTTTATTTTCTTGGGCTCCAAAATCACTGCAGATGGTGACTGCAGCCATGAAATTAAAAGATGCTAGTACCTTGGAAGAAAAGCTATGACTAACCTAGACAGTATATTAAAAAGCAGAGACATAACTTTGCCTATAAAGGTCCATTTAGTCAAGGCTATGGTTTTTCCAGTAGTCATGAATGGATGTGAGAGTTGGACCATAAAGGAGGCTGAGGGCCAAAGTATTGATGCTTTTGAACTGTGGTGTTGGAGAAGACTCTTGAGAGTCTCTTGAACTGCAAGGAGATCAAACCAGTCAATCCTAAAGGAAATCAGTCCTGAATATTCATTAGAGGCACTGATGCTGAAGCTCCAATACTTTGGCCACCTGATGCAAAGAACGGACTCAGTAGAAAAGTACCTGATGCTGGGAAATATTTAAGGCAGGAGGAGAAGGGGACCACAGAGGATGAGACGGTTGGTAGCATCACTGACTCAATGCACATAAGTTTGAGCTAGCTCCGGGAATTGGTGATGGACAGGGAAGCCTGGTGTGCTGCAGTCCATGGGGTGGCAAAGAGTTGGACACTACTGAGTGACTGAACTGAACTGTAGTCAAATTGATTCTAATATGCGATTTTTAAAATATTCATATAGCTTCCATGTTGTGAGAAATAGATGTTGAGTCACATACATTTTTAAACCTAAGAGTTAAGCAAACATGCCATTTTAAAGTACAAGTTTAACTGAAGGTAATTACTAAGCTACCAGCATAAGGTACTTAAGTAGATAAAGTTACTAAATAATGTACTTGTTTCTGATGGTAACATTCTTCAGCTCTCGATTTATTTAGTATGCATTGCCTTACTCTGAGAGAACCTGATTCTCTAGTGGATAGACTTATTTTCAGTTAAACCTGTGTAGTTCTTGCTTAACCATGAATTACTTCCTGGTTTATAAAACAGGCAAAGCTATTTGTGGTATTTTTGTCTTACGCCTTTGGCATCTTAGTGGTGTGAACCAGAGCTGTGCCATCTGTAGTCAAGTAAGATTATTTTAAAAGTGGGGGAGGGGTTGGGGGAGGGGAGTGAAGTGATTCACTGGAAAATTTCAGCACAGATTCATAAGGAATGATAAGATAACCCTAGAAACATTCTTATTTGGTGTCATGTGCTGGTGGGTAGTGACAAAAAAATAAAATGAAAGTACAACTTGTTTCTTAACACTTTGCTGTTTTGAAAATTGGAGATATCCCGCACTAGAAAGGAAGAAATAATTCTGTGTGGTGTCAATGAACAGAGTTCTGGAGATGAATGAATAATTTTGCCCTCTCTGACTACAAATTGAGTCAGTGAGGTTTATTTCTAAAATGCAAAACCCAGTAGTCTCAGGTTTAAAGTGGCTATTTAATTTCCTAGTGGTTATCTATGTATGATAAACCTCTTTATGGTGAAATGTTTTCTTAAGCAGAAGGACCAGTTCCTAGAATCCAGAATAAGTCTGTAGGGCCTAGATAAGCCATTTCTGAAAGCTGGTGAGTTTAATATATTTTCACTTAGTGACACATTTTTTGAACCTAAATGTGTTGATTTCAGGGGACTCCTCCAGGGTTCCATTGAAGACTTGCCTGAAACTGTTTTTTCTCCACCCCCCCCACCCCCCCCCACTTTGTTTTCCTTTTCAGAAAGAAGACATAGCTCATCCAGCAAGCCTTCTTTGGCCGTTCCTCCCACTTCAGTGTTTTCCTTCTTCCCTTCTCTGTCCAAAAGCAAAGGAGGCAGTGGAAGTGGAAGCAGCCGTTCTTCCAGCGGAGGTGTCCTGAGCACATCCTCGTTAAGTTCCAAGTTGTTGAAATCGCCCAAAGAGAAACTGCAGCTCAGGGGGAACAGGCCAATGCATCCCATTCAGCAAAATAGAGTCCCCCATGGTAGAATGTGAGTATGGCTCAGAGGGTTCTTAAAGCTCACCGGCCGCAAGTGGAACTGTGTACACAAGTAGCCTGTGAGAGTGTCTGTGGATAATGTAGAAGAAAGCCCACTTTGGGGGACATCCAGATACACGTTGTTGTTTCTTTTTGTTTCCCTATTACAGCTTGGGCAACTTTGCAGAGTCATGATAGCAATAATGATCAGGTTAATAATACTTATCTACTGATCCTTTCTTCTGTGCCAGCTGTTGAGATTTAGTTGCGTGTATTGTCATTTACTTATCACAGCAATCCTGTGTAATAGATACTGTGGTTATCTCCTTTATGTGCACAATGAGAGGGAAGCATGAAAAGATTTAGCCATGGGACTCTCCAGTCGAACAGGCCTGAGGTTCAAATCCCGCCCCTGTCACTTGCTAGCTGAGGGGCCTTAGCCAAGGCCCTGTTTTTCTCGGAGTTTTAAGACCATGGCCCCTGTGCAGGGTCACTGGGACGGTAGGATTCATGTGTTAGAGTCAGTTAGCCAGTCAAGGCTGCTAGTGTCAGCCCCGCAGGAGACTGTGCAGGAAGGGGTGCTGGTGCTGCCGCCACTGATGCTAACAGTGAGAATAAAAACCAGAGACCCCCAGAAGCTGTTCTAGGGTTTTCTGGGCCTTGCAAAGCAAATAGGGAAGCAGTGCTTCCTCCCACCCCCTGACTTGGGTTCACGTCAGAGCACTGATGAGGGGAAGCTGAAAGAGGTTCCCACTACGAGGACAGGCCTTGACAAGTTTCCGCGGTGGCTCCATAGCTGGCAGGCTCTGTGTGGTCACGTGAAGAGCAGCCGCTCATGGAAACCCGTCCTGCCGGCTCATGGCATCCCTCGGCCTTGGTGGCGGGTGGCTTTTCCCTGGCCCGCCTCCCTGTGGAGGGTATGCCATACGTCTCAGTCCCAAGGTCTGATAACCTGGTTAATCTTCGGGCAGCGGCCACACCTGCTCTTGTGCACAGACCTTGCCAGCTTGGAGAGGCCATGGCATCTTGTGGTGTCTCTGCCACTGTCGGGCTGCTCCAGGTACAGCTGTTTGGTGCTGTTTGTCCTGGTTGCTAAGCCCCCAGCCTCCACTCATCTGTCAGAAGCGCAAGTACAGCGGGCTTGGCTTTCGTTCCTGGAGCTGTCAGAGCGCCAAAGAAAATGCCAGTGCAGCGTGTAAGTCACTCGCCAGCTTAACAGCTGTTAGAGCACTGACTGCGTTGGACAAAATGTACAAAACCTCACTGGTCCAGATTTTCTGTGTCTGTAGCTGGGCTTTAGATGGGGACCAGGCCAGCTGTTAGCTTCGAAGCAGTGTTTGCCACCCAAGTGACAGGATCGGTAAGACGCCAAGAAAAATCAGTTCTTGGTTAGTGATCCAGGTATTCAGTGCTCACGAGCTGGGTGCCAGGCACTTAGATTCCAGGCTCCTGTCAGGGAAGCCTTCTTCAGGGTCTGGAGAATTACCGCTTCAGTGACACGTCATGTCCTAATTAAACCTGGATCTTCCTCGTTGACAGGGGCAGAGAGGCTCTTCTTGGAGATAAACTATAAGGCATCATTCAGTTCTTCTGAGTCCATAGTGACCTTTCTTGGAAATGTTCTCTAATTTCAGTTGCGCTCTTCTCTACTCACTCATTTTACTTCATTTTGATGGATCAGTTCTTAAAAATGACAGTTCTCAAAAGATATCCTCACAGGGTCCTGGAGTAGTCTCTGGTCCTTTGAGACCCTTTCATATTTTGCTGCTTGCAGGAGTTGCATTGGGTAACAGGCTCATGTGTAAGATTGTTCTGGAATGAAGAAAGGCCACGCAAATGTGATAGTTCCTCTGGAGCTCTCTGCCTCTCCAGAAAGGCTTATGGATAAAGGTTTGCTGAGTTTTCTGCATAGTCCTAACAGATTGTCCCAAGGTGCCTTTGGGAACCTAGCTCTGCATGGCACATAGGTAGACCGAGGTTCTGCCTCATCCCTCTGGCTTGCCAGTCTCCTGGGGCTGCAGGGCACTCAGGTGCTGGTGTTCTCACTTCCCCTACAACAGCATGACGCCCTCTATCAAAGTGGAAAAGATTCATCCGAAGATGGATGGCACACTACTGAAATCCGCGGTGGGGCCCACCTGTCCTGCTCCTGTGAGCTCCTCAGTCAAGCCTGGCCTTAACTGCCCCTCAATACCAAAGCCAACCTTGCCTTCACCTGGACACATTCTGAATGGCAAAGGGCTTCCTGCACCACCTGTTCTGGAAAAGAAGTCAGAAGATTACTCCAATAACAGGAAGTTTTTAAATAAGAGATTATCAGGTAACTTCATATTTTTTCTCTCAGTATTTCTTTTTCTATTAACTGGGCATTCCTGGGGGAGCAAATCAACTATTATTAGAAGTCCTCCTTTTAGAACTAGCCAACTTCAGCTTTCAGATGGAGTTCCCTAAGTTGTGTCCTTGACCTCCTCCTCCTTGGTTTTAAAGTGCACGTGTGTGTAGGTGACATAAAAGTAGCTTTCTAGTGGCGTGTTCTTGAATGAGTAGTGAGGAATGCTGGCTCACATGGTCCCTCTCCTTCGTCTGGTGACTACAATGCCCATCCTCTCAGTGATGTCGCGACTTTTTTTTTCAGTGCTCAAAACATTTTATTTTTTCCATTTATTGATAATGTGATAGAGTTGCTTCAAGTTATAATTTTGCCTGAAATAAGAGAATCTCAGATTTCTATTTTCAGAATAAATGAAGGAGTGTTGAACCCATGGTAATGTCTGTGTGCTTTTGACAGAAAGAGAGTTTGATCCTGACATCCACTGTGGGGTCATCGACCTCGACACCAAGAAGCCCTGCACCCGGTCTTTGACATGCAAGGTAGGGAGGGGCCCTGGGGAGAGCCCAGTGCTCCGGGAAGCTGGGGGCCGGGGCTGCGCAGCGCTGCCCCCCCAGGTCTCTCTCACCCACAGGGCCTCTGTTCTGGTGACTTTCCTGGATTTTTAAGGGCGGTGTTGGCTCTGTTTTGATGGAGAACACCTCCAATTCAGAACACGTGGGGCTATTGTTATAAACTGCTGTTCTGAACTGCCCCCAGCGGGCATTGTTGTTTACAGGAGGACAGTGTTTTCCCCTAATCAATCTGTTATCGTCAATGCCTTTAATTTGAGAGGCTCCCCTTTACTGTGTTTTGAAGTGTACTGACATAGGATACATCCAGAAATTTCCTTTGCATGTATGGGTAGATTCTTAAAATGTTTGTGTAATCTCTGGTTCTTAATTTTACAGCAATTTAAAAAATTTGTGACTTTGAGATAGTGTTATTTTTTTAGTTTTAAAAAACCCAGGTCACGTGTAATCCTATATCTGTGTGTGCGCACACACACACACAAGTATGTATATCGGTGTGTGTATACATATGCATCAGTTTGTTCAGTTGCTCAGTCGTGTCCAACTCTTTGTGACCCCGTGGACTGCAGCACACTGGGCTTCCCTGTCCATCACCACATCCCTCCTGGAGCTTGCTCAAACTCACGTCAGTTGAGTCAGTGATGCCATCCAATCATCTCATCCTCTGGCTTCCCCTTCTCCTCCCGCCTTCAATCTTTCCCAGCATCAGGGTCTTTTCCAATGAGTCAGTTCTTCGCATCAGGTGGCCAAAGTATTGAAGTTTCAGCTTCAGCATCAGTCCTTCCAATGAATATTCAGGACTGACTTCCTTTAGGATGGACTGGTTGGATCTCCTTGCAGTCCAAGGGACTCTCAAGAGTCTTCTCCAACACCACAGTTCAAAAGCATCAATCACACACACGATGAAAATGTAAAGATTCTCCCTTTCTTCCCTGAGTTTTCCTTAGAAAACTCAGCCAGTGTGCTCATGAGAAGGTGGTGTATTTACTATAAAATCAGTGTGGATGTAGGGGTGGCTTCAGTAGACCCTCTGTAAATGAGCATATATGTTTATGTCCCCAGCTACCCTGCAGATGGGTTCAAAAAGTATTCAGAATCATTGCCTTGAAGTAATTTTAAAGCCATTGTTTGGCGAAGGTTAAAAATTATAGAAGTTAGTGGTGTTCACTACAAATTAATAAAGTTTTTGATGTATTATAGTAAATTTTGCCAAGGATTATGTTTGAATAAAGACATTCAGGTTCCACTTCACCCACTAAACAGTGGAGGAATATTAAGATCTTCAGAAATGAGGAATGTTATTTGTAGATAGTTCTTATGAATATTTAATTTTAGTGTGTGGGTTTTATCTTGCAACAAGGTACTGAATATTTTGAGGAAATTGATTGGTCAAGAGCACCTTTAAATATCTAATTTTTAAAGAATTATGGATCCTTTTCTCTGAGGAAAACATACATACACGTGCATGTTCTGAATTTTGCATTTTATCACAGAGGTCATTCCACTTCAAATTCGCCTTTGAATCTCCCAGTTAAGAATTCCTCAGGACAAATTGCTTTGCTTTCCGTCGTATTAATTGAACACTTCGAATGGTGCGTTGTCGACGGTAGCCATTTGAGCTCTGTTACACTTGTGTCCCATTCAACGTGAGCGCGTCCCTCAGCCCTGCTCCACACTGTATCACACTTGCCAGCCTCTCTCCACTCTCTCCCTGCCTGCCTGACTCTCAGCCACATAGATTTCTCAGTGTTGTGATAACTGTGGTTAGTGAAGGCTGCTTACTTTACCCAGGATGCTCTTCTTTAATTATCTGTGAGGCATGCTGATGAACCAAAAGCCTTATCAACTCCAGTTCTGCAAGGGATTTGCCCAGTCTTCTTCCTGAACCTTCAGTGGCTTTATGTGGATCCTGCCTTTTTCTCACGTCTCTTCGAGTTGTGCTTGCCCTTCACGTGTTCTGTTAACGGGTCTTGAGCGTCTAGTAGGGTGCTTAGCCTCTCTTTGCATTAGTATGTATCCTTACCCAGGCGGGGCACAAGTGCACCATAGAACTGGCGGAGCACGCAGCATGGCGACTGGCCTGTCCTGGCACAGACGCCCGTGCTTTGCTCTCGTGGTCTGTTGGTCATTGCGTCTCCCTTTCCCTTCCTCTCTTAAGCCGTGGGGCTGAACACGCTTGAGCGCCCCAGCTCAGTGTCCCCCGGCTGCTGTCCAGGTCTCTGTTAGGCTGAGGACACTGTCTGCTCTCTTGGCTGTCAGGGCACCTGCCGCTGCCCACTCCTGTCATTCTGTCGTCTGCCTGCCACCCTCGCTATCCCCTCCTCACTTCCTCATCTATCCAGTGTTCTGTTCTGTGTCCTTGCATGTTCATACAGGTAGACTCGGGCTCCTCTCCGTGTAGAAACAGTTACTGCACACACATGTGGGCACAGACCTCCCTCTAGGCCCCAGGATACAGGCTTGAACAAGGCCTGGCTCCTACCCTTTATGGTAAAAGTTACCTCTGATGAGTAATACAAAGAGAGGCCAGGGTAGTCGCAGTCTTCACTAGGGGAACTGAGTCGGGGAGGCTCCTTCACCTTAGGCCTACGAGGCTGAACTTCTTGGGGTTTGTCTGGGCAGAAAAGGGGTGGAAGAAACAGCAGAGACAGTCGGTGTGAAGGCTATGGGAGGAGGGCAGAGCAAACAGCTTAGGGTCCACAGGGCAGCCTGGGGGTGGGCAGGAGACAGAGCAAGCAGCACCTGGTGCCAGAGGCGTGGGGAGCAGGGAGCACGGGTGTTAGGGCAAGCCGGGCCCCGGGCCGCCTTACAGTGGGTCTTTATCTGTGGGCTTCAGACAGTTCCCAGAGTTCTGATGGGCAACGTCAGACTGTTCTTCAGAACCCAGTGGAAATGCTATTTACTCTTCAAACCAAGCTTGGGAAATATCCATCGTCTCTGCCTACTTTCTTCACTCAGTCTTGCCATGCCGGGCACCAGGGGACGCTCAGGTGAGGAGTAGCTCCTCCATCATCTGTCTGAGAGACGGGCGGGTGGACCAGTGACATCGTGCATTCATGTGTGCGTTCAGCGCGTATTGGAGGGCCACTGTTTGTATCTGCTTTTCGTTTGAGCCATTGATGGTGTGCCAGGTGCTGTCCTAGGTGTTTGTACAGCACTGAACAAGACACAGGTTCTTGGCTTCATTTGGGTTACTTTGGGATATATTACATATTAAAGAAAAACAAGTAAAAAGTTTTTTAAAGCCCTACTCATGTTTCTAACTGTCTGTGCCAGGTTACATTTGGGCAGACATAGTTGCAGTGTGACTGATAAGGACTGGGTTATGTTACTGAATTGCACAAGGGAATGAGAAGTCTGACTGTCCTTAAATCCTTCCCGCTGCAGCAGACATGTAAGCCTGTAGGGCAGTGTACTTGTATAATGTGTGGACAGTGAGCACACGAGAATGATCATTTGTAGTGCTGCGGTGGCATGCGTGAGGGAAGGACTCGACTCACTCATATTTGGGAGGTGTTATTTGGGCCTCTGTGGTTAGTGGCGCCTTGCTTATTTATTTATTTTTTTAATACCGACAGGGGTCCTGACAGGAAGGAGTGGTCAGGTTTACTTGACCTTTCTTCTTCTCAAGAGTAATTCCAAATTTCTAAAGATGTGACCATTTTTGATTCTGAGATTACACATTGTCTCCAGTTCCAGAAATGCTGTCTGTCCCATTTTCTTGATTTCCATAGTGAGTGCATGTTCATGGGGTTTCACGCTGCTGTGCATCTTTTCCTGTTCACAGTCTGTCTTCTCTTGGATTCACACTCTTTAATTCCCAGATCTCCCTCTGCCGCATCAGCCCCTGTTTCTAGGGTGTCTTTAGCCGCTTCCTCTGTCCTTATGGCATTGTCTCTGGAATAAAGAAGCAGTTGTATTTGATTTTTACTCTCTGGCAGTTACTGAAAGAAGACTTTCTGATACATGTTTATGGGATGTATCATCCCATAAAAGGGAAGTGTTTCTTCCCTTTTAATACTGAAAACTCTAAGTGGCCCAAGAAGAGACTTTCTAGTGGGGTTGGTGACAGTCCTGATCAATGAATTGCTCCAGTGACACAGAACTTAAGGACCTGTCACCTGTTTGTATCGTCTGCCCCTCAGTTACACACCAGGTGGCATGGTTGACTTTTTTTTCTTTCTTCTGGTGGAAGTGACATCACCAGAGTCTTATACATTTGGAGCCTGGAATATCTGCTTCTAGCTTTAAAAAAAAATAAAATTCATACTCTTAAGGTTTTTCCCTTATCAAATGCTAAGCAGCCTTTGATTATGCTAACGGTCTAGATTGCTTTTTTATTGGCATCGGTGTTCTTTGATATATGACATTAAAAAATTATTAATGACATTCCTCCATTTCTGTTTGTTTTGTTGTTGTTTCTGGTGTGTAGACACATTCCTTAACCCAGCGGAGGGCTGTCCAGGGTAGAAGAAAACGATTCGACGTGTTGTTAGCCGAGCACAAAAACAAAACCAGGGAAAAGGAATCGATTCGCCATCCGGACTCTCAGCAACCAGCGCAGCCTCTCAGGGACCCACATCCCACCCCTCCTAGAACGTCACAGGAGCCACACCAAAACTCTCACGGAGTGATTCCCTCCGAATCAAAGCCTTTCATAGCTAGTAAACCTAAACCTCACACCCCCAGTCTTCCAAGGTAAGCCGCATCCTGCAGCTCTCTCCCTCCTTCAGAGAACAGGTGTGCAGCCTGTAGAGTCCTGGTGTGTCATGCTGTTGAGGACAGGCATCAGGCTAGTTGTGAGAAGAGGGCATGTTTCCTACTTGGGTTTTATTTTAAGAGGAAAAAAAAATTGTTCATCAGTAAGTTTCAACCAGGGCTCTTCGTGGCCAAACACAAGCAGCAGAGTAAAGCTAGATCTGCCTGCTCCACATGCGTGTCTCCTGACCCTGCAGAGCAGGGTGAAGCTGGGTCCTGCCTGTAATAGCGAGGGGGACACCTCACATGGCTTTGGCACCAATTTCCCATTCATGTGTCTTGCTTCTTGCAAAATACAGTAGAAGGGATTCTTGCTAGGGCTAGGCATTCAGCCTGAGTTTTTATAGCATCCTTTTACATGTATCTTCATTCATTCATCTGGGACTCTGGCCGGAGTGCACATTAGGCTTTGGAGCTGTGCAGTGAGCAGCAGGTCAGAACTTAGCCACATCCCTCAGACACAGTGATGGTGGGCTGAGTAAATGCCTGTGTGTGCTTGTATATTTAACCAAGTTCAAGTAAAGGACTTTGTATCCAGAGAGAAGGGAAAAAGGCACAGATAACCGAGGGTCTTGTGTCTCGACCATCAGTATTGGGGCCTTCTGCTTAGGAAAGTGCCGACCCTTGGCTGCTGTTGCTTAATTAACCTTTTCCCCTCACATGTCCAATTCTTGAAATGGTCGCATGAGGGGTGGAAGTGCCTCCCTGTGGAAACCTGAGTGTGTGCCTGAGCCTGTCCCCACGTGAGCCCCTTGGTTCAGCACAGTGGAGGAGTGTTCCGAGCAGGTGCCCCAGAATGCGCCCAGGGCCAGGCCGCTGATCCTTAGCAAGTCCTTTCTTTGGCCACCTTTTCATTAAAGTGCCACCATCTTAAACAAAGTGGGCTTAACTCTAGAAACATGAGGCCTTTCTGTGTTGGAAAAGCACACTACTGTCCATGAGTCCCACCTTCCAGATCACCCACATGAGCCCACCTTCTTTTATCACCTCCTGTCCCTGTTATTGTAGAGCATGTTACCTGTAATTTCACTGATCGCCTTAGTAACCCAGTTCCAAGTGACATTTGAAGAGGAATCAAAGAATTCGCTTAAGTTCCACATACATCTTGCCTTTTTTGGGGAGAATAGGAGGACCAGGTGGGAAGGAGAAAGGTTGTAAGTGACTTTGATTAGACCTGGCAGAAAGCTCCATTTGACATCGTGCGGTTCAGGAGAGAGACCCCTTCGCTCCAGGCACCCTGGATCTGCATCTGTGTACCCAAGGGCTAGTGGTGGCGCCCAGAGCTCCCCTGGTGGTTTTGGATACATGGTTGTATCTGAGTCGAGGCGGCTGATTCCCAGACATGTGGTGTGATCTGATCAGTGCTGCACTTTCTGCTCACCAAGGCCTCCAGGCTGCCCTGCTCAGCAAGGTGGGAGTGCCCCCATTGACCCTCCTCCAGTCTATGAGTCTCCACACCCTCCCCTGCCTGCCACTGAGCCAGCTTCTCGGTTATCCAGTGAGGAGGGAGAAGGCGATGACAAAGAAGAGTCTGTTGAAAAACTGGACTGTCATTATTCAGGTCATCATCCTCAGCCAGCATCTGTAAGTTCCACACCCGCCCCCGTGCCGACCCTCCCCACGCAGCAGGGACAGGGCAGTGCCGGGGGGCGTGCCGGGGACCGCAGCATGCCCTCATCCATGCGGGTCGCCCCGAGGCGGCATGCTCTCTGGCGGGCGCATCTGCTGCTGCTCGCAGTCTCTTCCATGACGCTCAGGGCTAGGCATTGTCACATTCATGCTTCACAGCCCGCAGTCCTCAGTCAGTGCTGTCTGTCCCGGCCGCTCCTTCCCGGGCTGTGCACCCTCAGAGTCCGAGAGCCCAAGCGTTTGCTTTCTTTCTTTGCAGTTTTGCACATTTGGGAGCCGGCAGATTGGAAGAGGCTATTACGTGTTTGACTCCAGGTGGAACCGGCTTCGCTGCGCCCTCAACCTCATGGTGGAGAAGCATCTGAACGCGCAGCTGTGGAAGTGAGTGCCTGTCCGCCACCTCCGGGGCGGGTGGGGCCTTGGGGCTGCATCCTCTTCATTGCTTATGGGGCTGATTTAAGGAAGGTCATCATCTCTCTGATGAACATAAGGGCTTGCCCAGCCCTGGAGGAAGGGCTTCATCATTCGTGCATTCACTCCTGCAGCAGATGTGTCTCGTTCTCGGTGCTGGGGTTTCAGGCCGAGGGGCTTCCAGATGGACGGAGCTCAGGTTCTAGGGCAGGGAGAAACGTGAAAGCCAGGCAACAGAGAACAGACATCATAGCTTGTCATAAGAGAGAATAACAGAAATGCTTATAATCTGTATCTCTTACTGAGATTACTGTAGGCCAGACACTGTAGCAAATACAGTTTTCATAGCTCCAGGCCAGAGGGCTTCATGGAGAACCTGTGTGAAGGGACCCTTGAGCTGAAATGAGTGAGTGAGAAAGAGTAGTCGTGGGACAGGCCAGGAGGAGTGGGTTCCATGCAAGGAGAACAGTGCACATGAAGGTCTTAAGTCAGAAAAGAACGTGGCTTATTTGAGAACCAGCGAGGAGTCTCTTGGAACAAGAGAAGATCCGAGAGGTTGGATGACACCGATTTAGAGCCCTGGGGAGAAGGGTTTCAGGCAAAGGAGCTGTTTGCGCTGGCTTTCAGTTGAAAGTAAGGCGATCGTGTTGTGTGGCCTTACACATGCTCCTGTTTCCCCAGTGTGATTTTAAGTTGAAGAGGAGTTCCGTGGCCCAAAAAGTTTATAACCCAGTCTTTCTGAAAGGAAAGTTTTGTTTTTTTTTTTTCTGAAAGGAAAGTTTTTGTTATTGCAGGACTTCTCAGAGCCTTTAATGAGTGCTGCTCGTTGTAACTCTCAAATGAACATAGGATGATATCATATATAATGTGGACTGTCAGGCTCTTGTGACCTGGGAACCTGTTTTAGGGGAGCATCTGGGAGACTAGTGTTGGATAGAACCGACTTTGGGAAGCACTGAGCTTTGTTAAAGGGGGCTGTCTAGTAGTACCTAGTCATCCCACATCCTCCCTTTGGGCATCATTTACCCTAGTGCCTCCCTGAGTAGACTCTACAAGTACATCTATTTGCCTCTCTGCTTGTGTTTCCTATTATAGTCAGAGGAAGTTGTCAGAGACCTTGGATAGTCCACGATCCAGAGGACCATGTCTATGGTGATTAGTAGGGCTTACATTTGTTCATAGTGAAGACCAGCCCCGTGGCAGTGTTACTCGGCTTTATTTCATGTTTGTTCCTAGTTCTTACTAGGTAAGAGCTCTAATGAAGTAACAGTGTTTTGACCCAGAGACAGACTTGGGCAGTGGTTTTGGAATATTTTTTGGTGGGGGGGGTGGTAGCCTCAGATCAGACAACTTTAAGATGCGTGAAATCTCAGTTTCTTACCCTGTGGGACCTGGAGAGCTCACGGAGGTTACAGACCTGTGGATTTAACATACTCGTCAGGGCTTAGAAGAGTCCCGGGGATTTCTATCCCTGTTACGTTGATGAGTGGTTTACGGCCAGGGTTTGGGTGAGAGACTTTGAGTTGCTTCTTGGTGGCTCCTGCGGAGAGACATCTTTGCACTGTAGTGTCTGAAGCAGCAGGGTCCCCTGGCTGACTGCTGTTCTGTCTCTCTGCTGTGTCGCAGTCTGCCTGCCTTATCAGTCACTTGCTCCCAGTGAGGAGGAAACTTTCTTTCCATTACCATGACCTTTGATTTTAAAAAATCAGTTCAGCAGAGACAGGCTGCTCAGTGATGAGCTGGCATACAGGCCTGGGGTGGGTAGGAGCTTGGAGAGAGGTGCCAGGCCAGATGCTTGAGGAAATGAGTGCTCTCGACACGGGATTGAGGGGGGCTGGCACAGGCAGCCCCTGGGATTTGCCAGGAGCGGCTCAGCACTTCTCAACAGAGGAGAACTCCTCTTGAGGTGGCGTCTTTGAGGCACTCAAGGAGCCTCCTGATGCAGTCCGGGTCCCACGCCCTGACGCAGCTGCACGTCCTCTCTCCTGCGAGGAGCCCCAGCGCTGTCCTGAGCCCTCGTGCTTCGGTTGCTGTGGCTAAGCCGGGGGTGCGTGGGGGACTGTAAGCTGGCAGTGGTTCAGTGGTCCGCAGCGTGTGGAGGCTCTGGATGGCAGTGAGGGCAGCTGGCTCTTGCTCTGACTCAGCCTGCGTGCTCCGTCTGCTGTCTGTGTGCCGTTACCACCAAGGACGGGCTGGGATGGTCATCAGATTTTGATGTGAGTTTTCTTTTTTTTTAATTTTTAAGACTGGCTAAAAAAGGAAAAATGGATACAAAGAGGCACATAGTAAAAAGTTTTACTTCCCCTGATCGCCATGCTCCTGTTTTCCACCCACTCCTCACAGACAGTTTTATTAGTTGCTTGTATGTCTTGGGATTATTCATGCAAACGTAGGTCAGTAAGACTGCCTAGTCTTTTTTTTTTTGGTCTCTTCTTTATGCAAAAGGTAGGAAATGACTTGAAAGAGCTTTTTAATGAGAAACTAGTAATGTCATCCAGAGTCCACATCCCTGCCCCTATGGAAGCCTTTCCTTTTCCCCAGGTTTGGTTCCAGCAGCCTGGCCTTGAGGCTCTGTCCTCCTAAGCCACCTGGTGGCCATGAGACGCCACTGCACCCAGGGAGCAGGGGCCCCTGCATTGAGTTTCAATCAGGGCTTCTCACAGGTGCCAGTGCCCCAGGGGTCTTGCTGAGATATACTGTCTGATGAAGGAGGTCTAGGGTGGGGCCCAGGGACTCAGCATTTCCAATAAGCCTCTCCTGTAATGTCAGTGCTTATCCTTCGTGAGTAACATGGGGATAGAAGCCCAGCTTCTCAATCAACCTCAGCATCTGGAGAAATCTAGAAGTTACTAGTGCCTGGACCCCCACCCCCGTGATCCTGGTGTGGCCTGAACGCCACGGATGATTGTGACGTGCAGCCACGTTTGGAAGCACAGACTTAGAGTAGGAGCCGCACTCTTGCTGGGGGAAGGTTTTAAGGCTGGTGTGAACACTTGCAGTTATTTAATTCCTTTTATGAATAGCTATAGTTCGTCTCAGCACCCTACTCCAGCACTCTTGCCTGGAAAATTCCATGGACGGAGGAGCCTGGTGGGCTGCAGTCCATGGGGTCGCTAAGAGTTGGACACAACTGAGCGACTTCACTTTCACTTTTCACTTTCATGCATTGGAGAAGGAAATGGCAGCCCACTCCAGTGTTCTTGCCTGGAGAATCCCAGGGACGGGGGAGCCTGGTGGGCTGCCGTCTATGGGGTCGCACAGAGTTGGACACGACTGAAGTGACTTAGCAGCATAGTTCGTCTCAGAAAGCATCGAGAGAGATTTGGCAGCGATCTAGGCCAGCTCTCTGACTTGAAGGCTGAGGAGCACTGCTGGTAGTTGGATCAGCCAGAGCTGCCGCGTGAAGTGTGGGGCAGGGCAGTCTTGGCAGCTGACTTCTAGTCAGGCCATTTGCTGTTTTGCTACCTGAGTGTTAATTATGCTATAGGGTTTTTTGATATTTTGGTGCTGTTAGATTTTAAAAGTCATAGCTAAAATAAAAGTGGGGAGGGTCCCTCATGTGACTGTTTGAATAGATACCCAGATAGTATTATCAGAATCCATTGTCAGAACACTGACCAGAAATCCCCTGAGATTTGGGGCTTCCCAGCTCTGCAGGCAGTATCTGGGACCTGGCAGTTGTTACTAACTAGCTGTGTCCTTCCTTTTTCCCTGTTTGTTCATGAGTTCTCTTAGTGTTTGAGTGCCTTTGTGTTCTAGACCTTGTGCTGGATGGACAGTAGTAAATCAGCTGTGAATTGCTCCATCTGCAGAGACGCTGGACAGTAATCCTCAGTCACACGTTTTAAAACTACCAGAGCCTTCCCAAGTCTAGGAATGGGGCAGAGCGGGAAGTAAGCAAGTTAGGAAAGTCATATTTCCTAAGAAAGTGATGATGGGCCAAAACGGAAGGATGAGCAGAAGTTGGGGTGACCGTGTCTTAGGCAGAAGATACATGAGGTCTAGCGCCATGACCTGGTTTAGGAAGAAGGAAGATCAGTAGCCAGAATCAGGGCGTTCGTGGCGCTGGATGAAAGGATATGGTATGAACATGTGGCCCCAGCGCATGGACTTAAGGCCAGTGTTCTCAGAGCACAGGAAAGTGTGAAGAGTTTGAAGTGACACTCCTTGTGGCTCAGCATCTTGGCGCGATCCCTCTGACCAAAGGATGTATTCGGTGCCAGAGGTGTAGGAGGTCTCCTTCTGAAAGTTTCCACGAAGGGCCCTGGTGGACGCTGCTCATGCCCTCTTCTGTTTTGCAGGAAGATCCCGCCCGTTCCCAGTACCACATCGCCTGTGTCCACACGTGTTCCTCACCGGACAAACTCTGTGCCGACGTCACACTGTGGGGTTAGCTACCTGGCAGCAGCCACCGTGTCACCTTCCCCTGTCCCGCTCTCGTCCACCTGCGTCTCCCCCAGCAGTAAGTTGGTCCCAGCTCACGGAACCACACTGAACGCCCAGCCCGCCGCCTCCGGGGCTGTGGACCCTGTGAGCAGTATGCAGTCCAGACAAGTGTCTTCCTCCTCCTCCTCCCCCTCCACGCCCTCCGGCCTGTCCTCCGTGCCCTCCTCCCCCATGGCCCGGAAACCTCAGAAGCTGAAATCCAGCAAGTCTTTACGGCCCAAGGATTCTTCTGGTAACAGCACGAACTGTCACAACGCCAGTAGCAGTGCCGGCGGCGGCTCAGGAAAGAAACGCAAAAACAGCTCCCCACTGTTAGTTCCCTCGTCCTCCTCCTCGTCATCCTCGTCCTCTTCTTCTCATTCCATGGAGTCTTTTAGGAAAAACTGTGTGGCTCATTCTGGACCTCCCCACCCCGCAGCAGTAGCCTCTGCCCCGGGCATCAGCCTCAACTGCGTGGCCAGCCGAGCGAACTCGGTGGGTGGCCGGCACGAGCAGCCGGGGTGCCGGGGCACCTCCAGCGGGAACCCCTGTGAGTCCATCAAGAGGATGAGCGTGATGGTCAACAGCGGCGATTCCACACTCTCCCTCGGCCCCTTCGTGCACCAGGCCGGCGGCGAGCTACCCGTCAACTCCCACGGTGCCTACCCGCACTCACACACTCCTTTGGACAAACTCCTAGGAAAGAAAAGAAAGTGCTCACCCGGCTCGAGTGGTGTCAACAGCAGCGGCGGCAGCAGCAAGCCCACCAAGGTGGCCAAACTGCCGGCCGTGAACAACGTCCACGCAAAACACGTGGGCCCCAGCCCGGGGGCACCGGGGCTGACGAACAGCTCCCTCCTCCATCAGGTAGGACAGGGCCTGGGGGCCCCGTGGGGAGGCTCGTGGCCTCTCCCTTGACATGGTTGATCAACTCAGAGATCTGTGTGGTCGGTTTGGTGGGTTTGCCTAAAAGCAAGTGTCCGGCTTCACGGTGTCTTTTAAGAAAAGGCCGAGTTGAAGGCCAGATGAAGGTCACACGGGCGCCTCTCTGCCAGACTCTCTGATGACTCGGAAGATGCTCCTGGCTAAGGAGGCCACACCAAGCGCATTTCAGCAGCTGGGGCGGTGGACACCATCCTGCATGACGGTGGGGCCCTCCGTGTGCTGGAGCGCAGTCCTTTCGTACGTTTTTCTGAAGAAAGCTGGGCGAAAATCAAGCTGATGTAGAAAGGGATGATTTAAATTTGAAAAAGGCTGTTAATATTTTTCCCATCAAAGAGTTTCAGATTTTCTTGTTAATTCCCTCCCTCTGTGTTTTCCTTCCTGTTTTCCAAGGAGGCAGGGAAGCAGAATTTAACTATGGCAGAGCAGAAGACTAATATCTCGTTGAAGTTAACAGATTGAAAAGAAACCTGAATGTGACCTGTTTCTAGAAAAGGGCTTGTCGGGCATCGGATTTGTTACTGACCGTGGTTTCTCTGGCTGTGTCTTGTCTCCTCCCCACTCCTCCTCCGGCTGCTGTTTGTTCCTGTGGCCAGTTCCTCCACCTTCCTCTTTGTTCTGTCCAGCTCCTCTCTCATCTTGTCATTTCATTCAGCAGAGCACTTTCTGTCTTTGCTTACAAGCAGGAATTTCAGCAGTGTCACCCTCAGAGCTCTGCTTTAAAATGTGAGGCTCTTTTTGTTTTGTTTGGTTTTGTTTTCCCTTCCTCATCTTCAAAACTGAACATAAATGTCAGACTAGAACTTGTCCAGAAAATACCAAGAAGTTTCTTCATGAGACAGAAGTTTCCCTCCAGTATATGTGTGAATGAAAACTCGGCGCCAAAGGTGTGGGGAAAATAATGACACATAAATTTCAGTAGCAGCTGCTTCAGTTCTTCTCTTTGAGCCACAAATACATACGGGCTATTTGTGTGTCATTTGGGCCTTTGAACAGGATTCCTGGACAAGTGAAAACTTCTTGATTTATAGTTTAATGATAAGCATAAAAATGCACTGCAAACCCTGTAAGAATCCATCCCTTAGTAATACCCTTCTGAGCATAGTTTCCCGATTCATGTGAATCCCGGGAGGGAAGTCCCACTGCACGCACCACTGTCACGGAGCGGGCCGTCTTCACACGGAAGCCACTGCAGACCAGACCGCCCCCGGTGTAGGGGCAAGGTGGAGAACTGGCGAGTGGGCGCCTCGTCTGCACAGAGCGGCGACTCCCAGAAACTTGCTCTAATTTCAGAGAGAAACTGCGCATCTGAACCTTCATGAGAAATTTAACCATTTTCCAAAGCTCTGTAGTTTTTTTTTTCATTTTGTCTTGATCTGGTGAAGCCCACACATCTCTCAGCTAAGTTTGGCTCAGGAGCTACCCATTTGCCACCTCTCATTTCCACCATCTGAGGAGGACTATGTCCCCCTTGGACAAACAGCCCATGTTTAGGTTCTTTTCCTTAAAAGCAGTTTCACATCATGTTTGTATTTGAGAAAGGTTTTCTCTGTGCAGTGCAATACTTTCTGTTACGCTACACAAACTCGGTGGGCGGGGGGTGTGGGGCATGGCTACAGACCACAGGATGGACGAACTGCCCAAAAAAGTATTGCATATTTTTACATCCCTGATCATTTAGCTGCAAGAGGCAACCAGTAGCTTTCTTCAGACTATCAAAGGGACCCATGCCTCCAAAATGCTGTACAGAAGTCTGCTCTTAGACCACTAGGGGCCTGACCTCGCTCTTCTCCATGGAGCAGATTTTAGAGCCGAGATAACTGGGCTGGTTTGAGTCCCTTCAACAGCAGAATCGGGGACCTGCTGGGGAGCCTGGGAGATATTGCTGAGTGCCCGCCCAGCCCCTGAGTCAACTTGTGGGCTTTGCCACCAAGGACCTAAAAATAGCTCACTGCAGGCCAGCGAAGGCCAGAGTTCCCTCTCCCTGCCTCCCCTCCGCCTTGGGTGTGAGCTTTCACACCTGTGTGTTCGCCCATTTGACCTTGTTCAATTCTCAGTTGACAACCTGGAAAAGCCTCAAGGAAGCAGCATCCGTAAATAGAACCAAAAGGCAAACATGTGAGCCTTTTCTCTAAGCTAGAAACCCAGGCTGCATCTCTTCTGGACTGTTTTCTGAGAGCCAGTCTCTTAGAAGGGTTGTGCCCAAGGTCGTTGGAGACTGTTGAAAGCTAAAACCAAGTTCTCTAGCTGCCTGCTCCTGGCACGGCCCGGGCAGAGGAGACATGAGCGGTGCGTGGCCTTGGGAGTACCTTTTTAGAATCAGGGCAGGGCTGGGGACAGCCGCTTACTTACCTTTCGATGTCTCCCCACCCCCCTCTTTTTTGAAAGCCAAAGGCCCATCCCTGACAGCTGGAAATAGCATGGGGAGGAATAATGTGGACACTTTGGACGACAAGTTACACCTCCACTCATCACTCTGGATTCCACGACACCTTTGAGTCTGTTTTCCCAGCCTCCTGTGGGCCTCGAGGGTAGAAATCTGCCGGGCCGTTGTTTTAATGAGGATGCCCCTGAAGCTTTGTCTGTAGCAGTGAGTACTCGTTACAGGACACTGGATCAAGTCCAGCCACCGAGTTGCTTTTATCAGTGTTAGAGGTCTGGACGGCTTGCTGCCACCTGTGAGAAGTTCCTGTCTCGTTGTTGCACCTGCGGTGTATCACCGAGCCGCTCTTGGAGGAGGCTGGCTGGCGCCAGTGTCTCGGCAAGAGTGTGACTGTAGTCTTTGCTCCCTCTCTCCCTCCCTCACTCTCCCTGCCTAGGTCTTCCCTCACCCTGGCATCTGTAGGCCCCAGGTCCCTCTCCAGCAGTCAGATACCGTAACTGGAGAGACCTCTGGGGGCAAGCAGAGCTGCACCCCGAGCAGCCCTCTGGAGAAGGGAGTCTGTGGCTAGGTGTTTACATCGGGAGTTCGGAATGGAGTGTGGACGTTAGTGTGAGGCGCCGTGATAAAAGAGCCTGTGTTTTCGCCCAGCCTTTTGCAAGTAATTTGGGATCAGAAGCCGTCAGAAGTTTTTCATGTGTGAACTGGTTTAAAAGCCATTGATGGCCAGAGAGCAAGGATACACCAGTGTAGAGGCTTACTTTTCATGGTACAAAAGCAATTCTGTGTGAATTTAAAAGAAGAAAAGAAAATGCAGACAATTTTGATATGGAAAGACAAATTTTGATGGGAGGGGGCAGATAAAAATCACTGTGGGGGAAAATTTTCCACGATTTCCAAAGAGATTGATTTTTTTTTTAACCTTTGTTTTCATGTTAAACAATATGATTAGGCCAGTTATCCTGCCCAGGCTCCTGTTTTTAAAAATTGCCTTTGTAACATGAAATAACTGGGATGCAGCAGAATCTGTCACTCACCAAGTCACTGGAATACTTAGATGTTTCCGAGGCGCTCTGTGTGTTCCCCTCAACCTCTTTGGATCCTGTCCTGGGACTAAGTGTCAATTTCTGTTTGGAGCACTCCCGGTGTTGTGCGTATCTACACCCCGTATCCTGCCGCTGCACACGTTTCTGGGGATGGCATTGAGGTGGGCAGCAGGCACCCAGGGCGGGGTGCAGGTGACGGCACCCATGTGGAGGTGGTGGGGTGCTCCGTGACATACCTCCTTTCCTGGGATTAATGCCTGTGATGTTCCTGAGGGTTTCAGAGACCACCCACCCACCCCCCACCCACCCAGAGTGTTTTTTCTAGTACTTAACCCCCAGAGAAAGAGTTTGATAGGTTAAGGCATCTCTGCCTGAGAAGGTGCCATTGAATTTGAGGGGATGAGCTGGAGCTTTTCAATAGTTGATTCCACCGGCACCTCCTGAAAGGAGAACCAGGCATTTCACTTAGAGGAACACAGGAAGTTGCCAACCACAGGGTAAATTTCCCAAGGCTCCAATCATGGCCCCGGGTAGAGCCAGGACAGAGCCAGTCAGTGCATCTATTTTCCTTACAATTCTTGGATTACAAACTTCAGATTCAGGGAATTTTCAGTCAACAACAGGTAGAATGAATAAATACTTGGTTACCAGCCTAATAATGTGAATTGCTACAGAATTATTATGTAAGATAACAAAGTTTATGGAGATACTTTAACTATAAATTGATGTAAAATATTGATTCTTTTTTTTAAAGGAAGGGGAGAACAGTATCTTGTTCAGTTATTATGCAATCAATTAGTAAATGTTTTTAAAATGATACTGTAAGAGAGCTTGTAAGAAGAGTACACAGATGGGCCCATTTGGTGTGGTTAGGAGAGGTTGGTCTGGTTTTTCATCCCAGGAGAGGGACAGAAGGAGGTAAGAGGAAGTCAGAACGTACCTAGCTGATTCCTCAGTGACAAGTGCAATGGGGGATGGGTAGAATTTATTTTCAGAGCCAAGGGGACTTGATGGTTATAAATAAAGTTGCTTTTAGTGATGGAATTGTAGACAGATCATGTTGTTCCAGAAGATGTGAATAGGACCCATGATAGAAAGTTGACTCAGAATAATGTAGATATTTAGATAAGTGAATCTTGATCCTTTGATTTCTTAGATTGAGGTTTTAATTTCATTATTGTCTCCCGGTAGTACACAGAGCATCGGGATTAGGAAATTAGCCATTTTGGACTCTGCCTGCCACAAACAGACCTATTCTAAACAGTGCTATTAAATTTTAGACTGTTGTTCAAATATTTTTATTTTCTCCTACAACTACTTTTTATTATAATGAACAAGTAAGACCATTCAAAACACGGGAGTACAAGTATTTTTTTGAACTGAATTAACTTGCAGAAACCAAATTTGCAGTGGTTGGGTTATTTCTAGACAGACTTTGGTATCAATTTAAAACCAAGATAACTTTTATATTCTTTCCAATAGAATTCCGTGACAACTCCTGCAGTTTTCTTAACTTACAAAAAAAGAAAAAGTGCTGCAATGATGAACAAAGAATTATACGAAAACCTACTTTTGTATCTTTATTTTGGAATTTCTTGTTCTATTATAAATATGGAAGTATCCCTATTTGAGAAGACATATTTTGTTAAAAATGAATTGTACATATTTAAATATGTATTTTTGCACAGGTCTTTTTTTCTGATATCCTGTTTTGGTACAGTTGAGATCATCTAGTATTTATTTATTAATTAATAAAAGTAAATACCTTTTTATAATTTGAAGTGGCTCACTGCCAAGCCAGTAGTTCTAGGACCTGCCTCCTTTACCATGTAAGGGACGCCTCTGTTCTGTGAAAGTCTTCTGTCCCTTTCAGTGTCTCGGGAGTGGATTCGTGCAGATGAAGTGGGCATTGCTTCTCCCTAGTTGCTTGATTTCCCTGTAGACTACATGTAACAAGTGACACACTGCTTTTCTTTTGTTATGTGTGAGAGTGAGTGTGTGTGTGTGTGCGCCCCGAGCACACGGGTGTTAGTATGTGATGCGATTAAAACTAATGGGAAAAACACAAAACTGAAAGTGCCTGAACCTAGTTTTAAGCTTAGACAGATTCTTTAAAAAGACTTGAATGTTCAGTTGAACTTTTTTGGAGTTTGCTTTTTCCACCTAAATATTGTTACTTAAATTTTAGGGGAGGAGTTGAAAACCACCAAATGCTGGTAATTTTATAAGGTGTTTTAAAATCAAGACCTTTTGGTTCACAGGAATTCAACTGGCAATGAATTGCCCAGTGGCACCAAGGGTTACAAATCTTCTGTCAGCCAGCAACTTAACAGCGTGTCCGTTTTGTTATTCACTCGTGAAATGCAGAGTTTAAAATAGAATATTTAAAATATTTTGTATTCCAAAAAATATAATACAGAGTACCTCTGAGAACATTGAAAAAAAATGTATAATTTGAAAAAATGTAACTTATAAAGGCAGCTGTCTTCCTGCAAGAGTTCTGTTGCCAAGGAATTTCTTAATGTCTCTCATTCTGTCCTGCGGTGGGGGGGAAAGTTGGGCTTTGGAAAAATGATTGTTAAAAGTTTCATTATGTTTAGCAGAAAAATAATCATTTTTACATTTTGTGTAAAACCTTTTACATTTTCAGATCATTTAAATGAGCACTACATACTGTCAGTGTGAGTGTAGGGCCTTGAAAGCATTTTGCCGGTTTCTTTCTTTTTTTTTTCTTCCCTTTGAGCTTGGTTATAAAAGCAATCTCCTGTTTAAAATGTGTGAATAGTTTGATCATTTGTACACATAATCAAGAGCATCTCAGCTGGACTTTTTGTTGGCTGCTGTATAGAACATGAACAAATGTCAAGGGATAGAGGATTACTTTGGATATTTAAAAGAGAAGAAGAAATATATAGTCTATTTGTTTTGTAACAAGTTCTGTAAATAAAATAATTTATACTATTTATAAGAAAAGTTGTGCTTTGCTTTATGAGAAATTAGTTTGTGGAACAAACATGTTAACGGGCAATAAAACTAGGATTTCTCAATAAATAAGGTTGGCTGCATGAAATATTTTACATGTTTCTGCCTCGTTGTGATCCTGAACCTCTCCCGATCTAGTCTGACTCTTCATTTTTAACATCAGACACCCTTGTAAAGCCCCTTCCTTCAGCTTCCCTTCTGTGCAAGCTACAAACTTTAAGGGCTTTAGATGTTTCCCTTCTTGGGCACAGAACTTCACCGTGGGTAAATTAATAACTGGCTAAACAGTGAGCACCACTGTATTCGCGCCCTGTAGGTTTGTCAGCAGAAGGAAATTGATAGGGTGAGAAATGCATTCTGTTTGTATTATTTGATGGCATGTGGTCAGTTTTGATTGCAGGTAAGTCTGTGTGTGTGTGGGGGCGGGTATTTAATCTTCATTTTACATTGGAGTATAGTTGATTAACAATGTTGTGTTTGTTTCAGGTGTACAGCAAAGAGGTTCAGTTACATGTATACAGGTATCCTTTTTCAAATTCTTTTCCCATTTAGGTTGTTACAGAATATTGAGAGAGGTAAGTTTTTATCCCAAGTGGGTCTGGTTTCTTTCTTTCTTTCTTTTTTTTTTTAACATACCTCCCTCTCTGGCAATACAAGTATATTAGTATTAGGCACAGCATAATCTTTCATCTCAAGAAATTTGGCCATTTTTACCATTTGCAAACCATTCTTAAAAATTCCAAATTATTTTTGTTGCTTAAAAGACTAAGGGAAGCAGTGGATCTGTGGACTGGAATAAAGGTGAGTAATTACAGGAAGGGGTCAGGCTGGCTTCAGTCCCCACTGCCCTGCCCCATGGACTTACATTGCGTCCTTAGATCAGCTGACTGTTCAGACTCGTTCTTAATAAATTCCCTACAGGCAACTCCTCTCACTTTGGATGTGCCCCTGAACGTCCCAGGAGAAGGTTCACTCACTCGTCCTCTCGTGCTTTTCTCACTTCTGTTCTCTTGCAGGTAACCTGACCCGGGACAGCAGGAGATTACCCCAGTTCACTGAGCAGGGGATTGGCAGTTTTGGATCTTGACCTGAAGGAATCAACGGGCAGAAAGGCAGGTGAGGTCATCCCAGGCGGAGGGAGCAAAGTGGGCCAGCACAGGTGGGAAGACACACAGACTGGAGGAAGGCTCTGGCTGAACGGGGAGGGGGCCGACAGGGTAGGAGCAGGTGGCACCAGATCGTTCAGGACCTTTCATGTCAGGGGGCCTGCATCCTTAGGAGCGTGTGATTCAACCAGATGTCACTGTCAGAGCCCAGAGATTTTCACAGCCCAGTCCTAGCACATTGTAGCTGCCGAAGGTAAAAGCCATTCACATCTGTACTGGCGACTGTGGAAAATCAAAGAAGCACTTAAACCTCTTTCCCTTTTTCTCACATTTTCACTCTTGCCTAATCTCTGTCTTTAGCCTTTACTCTCCACCCCTCAAGTCCTCCTCGTAAAACTCTGCCCTAAATCAGAGCTCAGGTTCTGTGCCTTCTGACTCCACTGTCTGCTCTCACAGTCCTCTCTTTCTCGTAAGAAACACTTGCCCCTATTGCGAGTGGGATGTTTAAATGAGTCTAATATGTATATTTTAATCTCTACCACATAGGACCCTCCCAGGTCAGAATGGGCAGGTGAGGACAGAATGGACAGATGAGAACCCAGGGACAAAAATAACTGATAAAGCTGTCGTAGTGATCCAGATAGCAGCCATTAAGTTTCTAAACTAAGACAGTGACCATGTGGATAAAGTGGAAACTTATTCAAGGATCTTTTAAAGGTAAAACTAACAGATTTTGAGGTCTCATATGGGGAAGAGGGAGGCTAAGGTAATTCAGAGATTTCTGGCTTGGTCAGGTTGGTTGAGCCTTAAATGAAATACATGCTGTGGTGATAGAGAAGGAAGACACTGCCATGAATTTGAGTTGCCTGTGTAATACCCAGTGGCTATGTATGTACAGTCTGGAGCTTAAGAGACAGATTTGAGCATAAAATAGAATTGTAGGGTTGCCTTTCACTAGGAGTGGATGAGTTCATCTAGGAGAAATAGGTAGCAATCTGACTTGTTATTAGTTTAATGCTCATCAAGTTGGAGGCCGATGCCCCAGATGTGGTGGTGAGCACTTCACATCCCTTCTCTCTCTCAAATCCCCTAACAGAGTACGTGCTTCAGTGCTCCTTCTCCTGCTGATGAGCGGCTTCCTAAAAGCTAAGTGTCTCTGCCCCACAGGGCCAGCCTTTGAATTCAGGTCTGTCAGATCAGCAGTTCTTAATCTTTTTTTTTCCTTTCTATAGATTCTCAGGATCACATGAAAGAAATCATAGCTTCTGTCTGACAGAGACATGAGCACCCCACCTTCTATGTTCCTTTTCCATAACATTTCTTAAGATTTCACAAACTTAAAGCCCATGCGCCATGGCCAGAGAGAGAAGACCGCCCAAAACGAAACCCTGGAAAAGAGAGTGTTTTGGTGAAAACAAACAGAGGCAGTACCAGAGGCATCAGGGAAGGCAGAGAAGGATGCAATCGAGTTGGTTTAATTAGAAGTTTAGACTGTTTTATCTTATTTATCAACCCTATCCACCCACTTAGGTGATTTGTTTTTCTTTTTTTTCTTCTGCTTCTTTCTCCAGGATAACTAGAATCAGTGTTGAGATGAAAAGTTAGACCCTGGCCTGGGCAGGGAGACTGCTGAAGAATTAAAAATATGAGTGTGGCCAAGTGACGGCCTCATCTGGGTATTCAAGGAAGAATGGGGAGCTGCCATGTAAGTCCATACAAACCCCTAAAGATGTTGTATTTGCACTTTCCCTCTTGTTATGTCTTATGATCCTCCTGGGTAACTTGTCTATGATCAGATCAGTTCAGTGATCGTTCAGAGTTATGGAGCACGGTCTATGTTCAGTTTTATATGGCCAGTAGTGAAGAAGGGCTCTCTGTGTCCAAGACAGATCCAGAATTAGCACGGTGACACACGACTAGGTCAGGAAGCAAAGGCATAGGACAGAAGGGTCCAAGTGGCAGTCCAGGTTTCATTTTCAAAAGCAGGGCTGTTCAGAGGTGTTTGTGATTCCTCGGTCCTGAGTGAGACCCTGACGGTGGATAAAAGTGGCATGGAGGAAAATAGCACTGGAGTGAAGGCTTGGGAAGTGAGCTGTCACTGTACAGGTTGTCTTTTCCAGAGGCATTAGAGTTGAGAGGGAGTCAGAGCCAGCTGCTCAGGTTTGGAGTGAACGGAACATGGTGGCTTGGAGTTCTCAGGGTGGTGAGCACAGTGAGTGCTGGGTAGTGAGCAGCTTCATCGAGAAGGCATTTTGAATGAGGGTGGAAACTTAACGGCCAGCAGAGAAGCAAGGCAGTAGGGAACCATGGACATCATCTTGGCCCCAAGTTCCTGAGGTGTAGGTGAAAGAAGATCCTCTAAGCCAGAGGGTTTCAAGAAAAGTAGAGTCCTCAAAAACCTAGTATAGAGTTTTACCAGTACTCACCTAACATGCCTCTTGAGAAACCTGTTTGCAGGTCAGGAAGCAACAGTTAGAACTGGACATGGAACAACAGACTGGTTCCAAATAGGAAAAGGAGTACATCAAGGCTGTATATTGTCACCCTGCTTATTTAACTTCTATGCAGAGTACATCATGAGAAACGCTGGGCTGGAGGAAGCACAAGCTGGAATCAAGATTGCCGGAAGAAATATCAATAACCTCAGATATGCAGATGACACCACCCTTATGGCAGAAAGTGAAGGAGAACTAAAGGGCCTCTTGATGAAAGTGAAAGAGGAGAGTGAAAAAGTTGGCTTAAAGCTCAACATTCAGAAAACGAAGATCATGGCATCCGGTCCCATCACTTCATGGCAAATAGATGGGGAAACAGTGGAAACTGTGGCTGACTATTTTTCTGGGCTCCAAAATCACTGCAGATGGTGCTTGCAGCCATGAAATTAAAAGACCTTTACTCCTTGGAAGGAAAGTTATGACCAACCTAGACAGCATATTGAAAAGCAGAGACATCACTTTGTCAACAAAGGTCCATCTAGTCAAGGCTGTGGTTTTTCCAGTGGTCATGTATGGATGTGAGAGTTGGACTATAAAGAAAGCTGAGCGCCTAAGAATTAATGCTTTTGAACTGTGGTGGTGGAGAAGACTCTTGAGAGTCCCTTGGACTGCAAGGAGATCCAACCAGTCCATCTCAAAGGAGATCAGTCCTGAATATTCATTGGAAGGACTGATGCTGAAGCTGAAACTCCAGTACTTTGGCCACCAGATGCGAAGAGCGGACTCATTTGAAAAGACCCTGATGCTGGGAAGGATGGAGGGCAGGAGGAGAAGGGGGCAACAGAAGATGAGATGATTGGATCTAATCTCAAGATGAGATGATTGGCATCACCGACTCAATGGACATGGGTTTGGGTGAAATCCGGGAGTTGGTGATGGTCAGGGAGGCCTGGCGTGCTGTGGTTCATGGGGTTGCAAAGAGTCAGACACGACTGAGTGATTGAATTGAACTGAGAGTCCTCAAAAACCTAGTATAGAGTTTTATCAGTACTAATAATCCCAGTGATTGCAGAGGCTCTTTGGAAAAGCAGATCTCTGGTAACTTCCTAAAGAGAGGGTTGCTACAGTTGTCAGGGTGCCACCTGTTGGTAAGACTAGGTGATCACTCCCACAAGGTGGTGTCAGGATGTATGATACATAATTGCTGGAATGAAGGCTGACTCATCACTCGCTAGTTGTGCCTTCTATTTCTCACATCCAGTGTACACAGGGTAGATTATGCCATTACAAGAGATTTCTGAACGACAGGACGTCATCTTCCCCCTTGACCATGTACTTCAGAGTTATAATGGCCTGGACTGAACTGACATGCATTCTTTATAATTTTTTTATCACTCTTTTTCAAAGCATTTTTAAAATTTTTAATTGAAGGATAATTGCTTTACAATGTTCTGTTGATTTCTGCCATATGTCAACATGAATCAGCCAAAGGTCTACATATGCTCCTTCCCTCCTGAACCTGCCTCCTGCCCCATCCCAGCCCTCTAGGTTGTCACAGCCCACAAGGCTGAGCTCCCCGCATTATACAGCAGATTCTCACTGACTGTCTCTTTTGCTTCTGGTCACGTGTATGTCTCCATGCTACTCTCTCAGTTCATCCCTCCCTCTCCTTCCCGCACTGTGTCCGCAAGTCTGTTCTCTGTGTCTGCATCTCCATTGTTGCCCTGCAAGTAGGTTCATCAGGACTGTCTTTCTAGATTTCTCATATATGCATTAATATATGCTATTTGTTTTTCTCTGACTTACTACTGTATGTAATAGGCTGTCCGTTCATCCACGTCACTAGAACTGACTCAAATGCATTGCCTTTTATGACTGAGTAATATCCCATTGTATGCATGTACCACACTTTCTTTATCCATTCGGACATCTAGGTTGCGTCCATGTCCTGGCTATTGTAAACAGTGCTGCAGTGAACACTGGGGTGCGTGTGCCTTTTGCCATTGTGATCTCAGAGCACGTGCCCAGTGTGAGATTTCCTGGTCATAAGGTAGTTTTATCCCCAGTTTTTGAAGGCCTGTCCGTGTTGTTCCCCATGGTGCTGCATCCGTTTACACCCCCACCAACAGCGTGTCACGCGTCGCTCATACTGTTTGTGGGTCTTCGCAAGTGGAAGAGCAGTGCACGCCTGCGACTCTGCCTTCAAAGCCCAGACCGGCGATCACCGGAGCGCTTCATGCGTCCACACGGGAGTGTGACTGCATCCCCCGCAGCTGCTTTGAAGGTAAGAGGGTTGTCATTAACAACTCTGAGTTTTTGGAGCATTACGAACATGCAGGATTACAACAGCCTCCTGTCTTTTCATCCTGAAATCAAGGACCGATGTCAAGTGTCAACTCCTAATCATCTTCAAAAACAGGTTCCCCTCCCCACCTTTTTTTTTGTTCAGTAGTTTTTTAAGTTGCACCTTTTTCCTTTTCTAAATTGAAGTATAGTACATTTACAATGTTGTGCCAGTCTCCCTGTGTAGCAGTGACTCAGTTTTACACATACACATTCCTTTTAGGTAATCTTTTCTGTTATGGTTTATCCCAGCAGACTGAATATAGTTCCCCGTGCTGTACAATCGGATCTTGGCGTTTATTCATTCTGAACGTAATACTTTGCGTCTCCTAACCACAAGTCCTCACTACCATCTCCCGTCTCTCAACCGTGGCAACCAGAAGCCTAGTCTCTCTGTCTGTGAGTCTGTTTCTGTTCTGTTGATGGGTTCACTTGTGCCGTATTGTGGATTCCACGTGTGAATAATATAATCCTTTATTTGTCTTTCCCATTGGGAATTACTTCACATAGTATGGTAATGTCCAGTCGCATTCATGGAGCTGCAGCGGCATTATTATGTTCCTTTACAGGCTTAGTCATCCTCCACTGTATATACACCACCGTCTGAAGGTGGGCGCTGGTTGCTTCTAGGTCTCGGCTGTGTAAATACTGCTACAGTGAATACTGTGGTGCCTGTGTCTTTTCGAATTATGTTCTCTCTCCACTGAGAGGCCCAGGAGTGAGATGACTGGATTATGTTGTAGCTCCATTTTTAGTTCTTTGCTGCTGCCAAGTCGCTTCAGTCGTGTCTGACTCTGTGACCCCATAGACGGCAGCCCACCAGGCTCCCCTGTCCCTGGGATTCTCCAGGCAAGAACACTGGAGTGGGTTGCCAGTCCCTTCTCCAGTGTGTGAAATTGAAGTCGCTCAGCCGTGTCCGACTCTTAGCGACCCCATGGACTGCAGCCTTCCAGGCTCCTCCGTCCATGGGATTTTGCAGGCAAGAGTACCGGAGTGGGGTGCCATTGCCTTCTCCATTTTAGTTCTTTAAGGAAGCCTTATACCATCATAAGTAAGTGGAAGTTGCTCGGTGATGTCCGACTCTGCAACCTATGGACTATGGGATTCTCCAGGCCAGAATACTGGGGTGGGTAGTCTTCCCTTCTCCAGGGGATCTTCCCAACCCAGGGATTGAACCCAGGTCTCTTGCATTGCAGACAGATTCTTTACCAGCTGAGCCACGAGGGAAGCCTGTTATCCATCATGGCTGTTACCAATTGACATTCTTTGAAATGGCATAAGAGGGTTATCTTTTCTCCAGGCCATCTCTGACATTTAACATTGGTAGTCTTTTTGACGATGGCCAATCTGAGTGGTGGGAGGTGATACTTCGTTACAGTTTTAATTTGCAGTTCTCCAAAGGTAACTGACTTGGAGCCTCTTTTCATATGCCTTCCAAATAAAAGGAAAGCAACAATAACAAAAAACAATCTGCAGTAAATTGAACTCTTAAAGGTTCACCATGTTTTGCGCTGGTGTTGAGTTATCTACCTAAGGACATGCTTAAGGAAGGATGTCCATCACACCCCATGTGCTCAGTCACTTCAGTCATGGTGAACTCTCTGTGACCCAGCGCACTGTAGCCCTGCAGACTCCTCTGTCCATGGGGTTCTACAGACAAAAATGGATCGCCTCCTCTCCTCCAGGGGATCATCCTGACCTAGGAATGGAGCCATATCTCATGCGTCTCGGGAACTGCAGGCGAATTCTTTATCCACCGAGCCACCAGGAAAACCCTTACCCACCAAAGGCCTTGCAATTTGAAGTGCTACTAAACATTCATTTTTAAGTTGTTCTTATGGGAAGAATCGACAAGGCAGCGTAACTTTCTCAGGCCACTTTCGAATTTCTTGGCAACCGGAGCCCTAGAGAAAAGTCATGTTCCTGGGTTGTAGATGAGAGTGGAATGTGCCAGGGCTCAGGCCTCCTTACATCTTTCTCCGAATCAGCCTCAGACAAAGCCCAAGCCTGCACAGAAGGCAGTGCTGGGGAGGCCCTGGTAGTCAGGTGGGGAGATGCTGAAGTAGGAGGCTGAGGTGGGGACCCACCTCGGGGAGACTGGACAGCACGTGCCTATTCAGAGCTCTCTCAGCCTAGAGGGTCCACTGGTTTTTGAACACATCATGCACACTGTGGTTGAGCTGTGGAGCAGTCTGCCTGGATCTGGAGTGTGGGGTCCAATCCCCCACGGACCAGGCTCTCCAGGTCCAAGGAGGGCATCTTTTTGGCACATCATCCCCAGCTCCCTCAGCTCCAGCTCAGTCTGGCCTTGGGTCCCAAGTCTGCTCAGGCTTCTGTGGTTTGAAAGCAGCCCAGGGTCCCCAGGCCTGAGCGGAAGACCGTTCAGTTTGGTTTGTTTTGAAAGTTAATTTTTCTTGCATGGTGATACAGTTCATTTCCAGTGCCGTGTGTGTTTTAGGTGTAGTCACCTGATTCAGTTACACCTGTTTGTAATTACAGGCTGCTTAGAATTCCCGGTGCTAAAGGCTAGATCCCTGTGGATTATTTATTGGATTATTTATTGTATGTATATGACTGTCCATATGATAATCCCTACTTCCTAATTTACAAAACTGAATTTATAAGTATGTTCATTGGTATCAGTTTTTAGATTGTACCCAATGGAGTTAAACAGCTGTCCTTCTCTGACTGACCTCCCTTAGGATCATCATCAGCATGTCTGTTCATGTTGCTGGAAAAGACTTTTTCATACTTTTTGATTGCTGCATCATTTGCCAGTGAATATATGCATATGAGTGTGTGTGTGTGTGTGTGTGTGTGTGTACCACGTGTTTATCCATCTCTGAAAGTGGATACTGTGTGTGCATGCAGTCTTCAGTTCAGTTCAGTTGCTTGCTCGTGTCCGACTCTTTGCGACCCCATGGACTGCAGCACACCAGGCTTCCCTGTCCATCACCAACTCCTGGAGCTTGCTCAAACTCACGTCCATTGAGTTGGTGATGCCATCCAACCATCTCATCCTCTGTTGTCCCCTTCTCCTCCCACCTTCAGTCATTCCCAGCATCAGGGTCTTTCCAAATGAGTCAGTTCTTCGCATGAGATGGCCAAAGTATTGGAGTTTCAGCTTTAGCATCAGTCCTTCCAATAAGTATTCAGGACTGATTTCCTTTAGGATGGACCGGTTGGATCTCCTTGCAGTCCAAGGGACTCTCAAGAGTCTTCTGCAATACCACAGTTCAAAAGCATCAATTCTTCGGCACTCAGCTTTCTTTATAGTCCAACTCTCACATCTATACCTGACTACTGGAAAAACCATAGCTTTGACTAGATGGACCTTTGTTGGCAAAATGATGCGGTCTTGGGGTGTGATAAATATCGGTGCAGTGAGCACTGGAGCATAGGTGTCTTATCAGATGGTCTGTTATCCACATGCAGAGGCCTAGCATTGAGAAGGCCAGAGATTGTGGTAGCTCCCATTTAGTTTTTGGAGGGACCTTCCTCCTGTTCTGTGTCCTGGCTGTTCGCAGTTGTTGTTACCCAAAGAAAATATGAAAGGGTTCTGGTTTCTCCAGGCCCTCTGCAGCATTTATTGTTGGTGGTGTTTTTGTGAATGACTGTTGTGAGTGGTGGGAGGTGGTACCTCATTGTAGTTTTGATGTGCTGCTGCTGCTGCTAAGTCACTTCAGTCGTGTCCGACTCTGTGTGACCCCATAGACAGCAGCCCACCAGGCTCCCCCGTCCCTGGGATTCTCCAGGCAAGAACACTGGAGTGGGTTGCCATTTCCTTCTCCAATGCATGAAAGTGAAGTCGCTCAGTCGTGTCAGACTCTCAGCGACCCCATGGACTGCAGCCTACCGGGCTCCTCAGTACCCGGGATTTTCCAGGCAAGAGTACTGGAGTGGGGTGCCATCGCCTTCTCCGAGTTTTGATGTGCAGTTCTCCATTAATGAGTGATCTGGAGCCTGTTTCCTGTGCTTTAAGGTGACCTCTTGAGATTGTCTTCTTGAAGGTTCCCTTTGTTTTGATATGCTCTCCGATTACCCATCCCAGCACATTGCTTGAGGAGAGGGGTCTCTACAGCCCCACAAGCTTTGTGAGTTTGAAGTGCTCTAAAACACTGATTTTTAAGCTGTTGTTACCAGAAGTGCCCACAAGGCGGCAGCACTTTCTCAGGCCCATTAGAAGGCCTGCCGTCTTGTGGACACTTTCCTTATGGCTCAGCTGGTAAAGAATCTGCCTGCAATGTGGGAGACCTGGGTCTGATCCCTGGGTTGGGAAGATCCCCTGGAGAAGGGAAAGGCTACCCACTCCAGTATTCTGGCCTGAAGAATTCCATGGACTGTATAGCCCATGGGGTCCCAAAGAGACACGACTGAGCAACTTTAACTGGCAGCCAGAGCCCTAGAGACAAGTTGTGTTTCTGGGTTGTAGATGAATGGAATGTGCCAGGGCCTGGGTCTCCGTACATCTTCCCCTCTATCTGTACCACCCAGACAAATCCCAAGCCTATGAAGAAGGCGATTCGGGGATGCTGTGGTAGCCACTTGGGGACATGCCGAGGTAAGAGGCTGTGCTGGGAGCCCATCTCAGGGAGACTGGAACCAGCAGCCTATTTGGAGCACTCTCTGCCTAGAGGGTCCACCGTTTGTGGGGTGTACTAGGCTTGGCTGAGCTGTGGGACAGCCTGCCTGGATCTCTAGCGTGAAATCCCTTCGCCATGGTCCAGGCACTCCAGGTTTGAGGAGGGCTTCCTTCTGGTACACCATCCCCAGCTGCCTCAGCTCCTGCCCAATCCGGCCTTGGGTCCCGGGGCACTCAGGCTCCTGGACTGTTAGAGCCGAGGGGCCCCTTGACTGGGTGGAACACCGTCATATTTGGTTTCTTTTGAAAGTTCCTGTTTCTTGCATGTGGATGCAGTTCATTTGCAGTGTCCTGTTTCCTTTGGGCGTACAGCCGCTGGGTTCACTTATGCATAAATGTCTTGCTCTTGGAACTGTTTTTCTGGGTAGAGAGTTAGAAGCTGCAGAGTAGAAACCCATGTACAATATGCTAGGTCCTTGTGCATTTTTTATTGGATGTATATGACTGTCCCTCTGTCAGTCCCAAGCTTGTAATTTATAAAACTTGGTTAATAAATGTGATCATTGGTATCAACTTTCTCATTGTACCCAATGGAGTTTTCTTAGGCAACTGTTCCTTGTCTGACTAGCTACCATTAGGATCATCAAAATGTCTGTTCATCTTGCTAGAGAAGGTATTTTGCATACTTTTTGATTGCTGTGTCATATGCCAGTGAATATGTGTATATGAATATGTGTGTGTGTATATATATGTGTGTATCATGTGTTTATCCATCCATCTCTGAAAATGAGCTCTCTGTGTGCATGCAGTCTTAGGCTGATAAATATTGGTGTGGTGGATGCTGGGGAGTAGGTACCTTATCGGATGATCTGTTCTCCACCTGCAGAGTCCCAGCGCTGAGAAAGATAGATACTGTTGTAGCTCCTGTTTACTGTCTGAAGGACGCTCCCTCCTGTTCATTGTCCTCGCTGGCCCCAGTTGATATTTCCCGAAGCAGATGTGGGAGGGCTCTGGTTTCTCCAGCCCCTCCTCAACACTTATTATCTGTAGTGTTTTTGTGAATGACGGTTGTGAGTGGTGGGAGGTGGTACTCATTATGATTTCGATGTGCAATTTTCTACTAGTTAACGATCTGGAGCCTGTTTCTTGTTCTCCCCAGACAAGCAAGCAAACAAAAACACTATTGTGCCTTAAAGTGAGCTCTTGAGATTGTCTTCTTGAAGGTTCCCTTTGTTTCGATATGCTCTCCGATTATCCACCCCAAAGCATTGTTTCAGGAGAGGTGTCCCTACAGCCCCACACTTCAAAATTTGTGAATTTGAAGTGCTCTGAAGCATTTATTTTTAAGCTGTTGTTACTAGAAGTGTCCACAAGGCGGCAGCACTTTGTCAGGGCCATTTGATGTTTTCCTGGCAACCAGAGCCCTAGAGAAAAGTCATGTTCCTGGGTTGTAGATGAGTGGAATGTGCCAGGGCCTGGGTCTCTTTACGTCTTCTCCCTTATCTGCACCACCCCAGACAAATTCCAAGCCTGCACAGAACGCGATGCTGGGCATGCTGTGGTAGTCAGGTGGGAGATCCATGGTGTAAGAGGCTGTGATGGATATCCACCTTGAGGAGACTGGAGACGAGGTGCCTATTCGGAGCTCTCTCTGCCAAGAGGGTCTACCCTTTTGGGTGTTCTAGACTTGGTTGAGCTGTGGGACGGCCCACCTGATCTGGAGCGTGGCGTCCCGTGCCCATGGACCTGGGTGTCCAGGTCCGAGGAGGACTTCTTTTGGGCACATCCTCCCCAGCTGCCTCAGCCCCCGCCCAGTCCGGCCTTGGTCCCACGGCTACTCAGGCTCCTGGGCTGTGAGGGTGCCCAGGGACCCCAGGACTGAGTGGAAGACCGTTCACGTTTAGGTTCTTCTGAAAGGTGATGTTTCTTGCGTGGTGGATAGAACTCATTTCCGGTGTTGTGTTTGTTTTGGGTGTCCAGCCACCTGATTGACTTACGCATAAGTGTCTTCCTCTTGGAACTGTTCTGCCCTGTAGGTAGAGGCTGCTGAGTAGAATTCCCTCTGCTGTATGCTAGGTCCTTGCACATTTTTATTGTACGTATATGACTGTGACTCCGTTAATATCAAGCTTCTAATTTATAAAACTCAGGTGATAAATGTGGTCATAGGTATGAACTTTTAGATTGCACTCAATGGAGTTTTGTTAGGCAGTTGTTCTTACTCTGACTAGCTTCCCTTAAGATCATCAGTGTCTGTTCATGTTGCTGGAAAGGCATTTTGCGTGTTTTGATTGCTGTGTCATATGCCAGAGAATATATGAATAAGGATGTGTGTGTCTGTGCGTGTGCCACGTGTTCATCCATCTGTCTCTGAAAATGGACACTGTGTGTGCATGCAGTCCTGGCCTGAGATAAATATTGGTGCGGTGAACTCTGGAGTGTAGGTGTCTTTGTGGGTGACACGTTCTCCGCCTGTGCAGTCCCAGCATTGAGAAGAATACATAATGTGATAGGTCCTGTTAAGTGTTTGGCAGAAGCTCCCTCCTGTTCTGGGTCCTGGCTTTCTCCAGTTGACAGTTCCCAAAGCAAACGTTGAGGATTGCCGTTTCTCCAGGTCCTCTCCAGCTGTGTCTGTAGTCTTTAGTGAATGAGCATTCTGAGTGGTAGGAGGTGGTACCTGATTAATAGTTTTGATGTGTGGTTCTCTGTTAATTAGCAATCTTGAGCCTGTATCCTGTGCTTTCCAAGCAAAAGAAAAAAAGAAACATTAATATGCCTTAAAGTGACCTCTTGAGATTGTCTTCTTGAAGGTTCCCTTTATTTTGATATGCTCTCTGATTACCCACCCAGCACACTGCTTCAGGAGAGGTGTCCCTACATCCCCGCAGTGTAGTTCACTCAGTCGTGTCCAACTCTTTACAACCCCATGGACTGCAGCACAGGAGGCTTCCCTGTCCATCACCAACTCCCAGAGCCTGCTCAAGTTCATGTCCATCGAGTCACTGATGCTATCCAACCATCTCATCCTCTGCCATCCCCTTCTCCTCCTGCCTTCAATCTTTCCCAGCATCAGGGTCTTATTTCTAATGAGTCAGTTCCTTGCATCAGGTGGCCAAAGTATTGGAGCTTCAGCTTCAACATCAGTCCTTCCAGTGAATATTTAGGACAGATTTCCTTTAGGATGGACTGGTTTGATCTCCTTGCAGTCCAAGGGACTCTCAAGAGTCTTCTCCAACACCACAGTTCAAAAGTATCACTTCTTCGACGCTCAGCCTTCTTCATGGTCCAACTTTCACATCCATACATGACCACTGGAAAAACCAAAGCTTTGACTACATGTACCTTTGTTGGTAAAGTAATGTCTCTGCTTTTTAATATGCTGTCTAGGTTGGACATAGCTTTTCTTCCAAGGAGCAAGCGTCTTTTAATTTCATGGCTGCAGTCACCATCTGCAGTGACTTTAGAGCCCAAGAAAATAAAGTCTGTCACGGTTTCCATTGTTTCCCAATCTATTTGCTGTGAAGTGATTGGACCGGATGCCGTGGTCTTCATGTTCTGAATGTTGAGTTTTAAGCCAGCTTTTTCACTCTCCTCTTTCACTTTCATCAAGAGGCTCTTTAGTTCTTCTTCACTTTCTGCCTTAAGGGTGGTATCATCCGCATATCTGAGGTTATTGATATTGCCGGGAGAAATCCCGGCAATCTTGATTCTATCTTGTACTTCATCCAGCCCAGCATTTCACATGATGTACTCTGCATAGAAGTTAAACAAGCAGGGTGGCAATATATAGACTTGACGTACTCCTTTCCCAATTTGGAACCAGTCCATTGTTCCATGTCTGGTTCTAACTGTTCCTTTTTGACCTGCATACAGATTTCTCAGGAAGCAGGTAAGGTGGTCTGGTATTCCCATTTCTTTAAGAATTGTCCACAGTTTGTTGTGATCCACCCAAAGGCATTGGCGTAATCAATGATGCAGAAGTAAATGTTTTTCTTTAATTCTCTTGCTTTTTCTATGATCCAACGGATGTTGGCAATTTGATCTCTGGTTCCTCTGCCTTTTCTAAATCCAGCCTGAACATCTGGAATTTCTTGGTTCACATACTTTTGAAGCCTGGCTTGGAGAATTTTGAGCATTACTTAGTAGGGTGTGAGATGAGTGCATATTTGAAGTGCTCGAAAGCATGAATTTTAAGCTGTTGTTATGAGAAGTGTCCACAAGGTGGCAGCACTTTCTCAGGCCCATTTGAGGTTTTCCTGGGAACCCAGGGTCCTAGAGAAAAGTCGTATTCCCTGGTTTTAAATGAGAGTGGAACTTGCCAGGGCTTGAATCTCTTTATGTCTTCCCCCTTTTCTGCACACCCCAGAGAAATCCCAAGCCTACACAGAAGCAGAGCCTGCGATGAGTGGTAGTCAGGTGGGGAGATGCGGAGGGAAGAGGCTGTGGTGGGATCCCACATCTGGGAGACAGGGCCAGGTGCCTGTTCAGAGCTCTCTCTACCTTGAGGGTCCACCATTTTCTGGGCATATGAGGCTTGGCTGAGCTGTGGGACGGGCTGCCTGGATCTTGAGCGTGGAGTCCTGTCCTCCGGGGACCAGGCACTGCAGGTCTGAGGAGGGCTCCTTTTGGTACGCCCTTCCCAGCTGCCTCAACTCCAGCTCAGTCCGGCCTTGTGTCCCAAGGGTGCTCAGGCTCCTGGGCTAAGAGAGTGCCCAGGGGCCCCTGGACTGAAGGGAATAATGTTCGTATTTGGTTTCTTTGAAAGTTGTCTTCTAGCATGGTGGATACAAATCATTTCCAGTGTTGCCTTTGGTTAGGATATATAGACACCTTCCCTTATACATGTATGTCTTCTTCTTGGAATTGTTTTTCCCTATAGGTAGGTAGAGGCAGCTGAGTAGAATTCTCTCTGCTATACTTGAAGTCCTTGTACATTACTTATTGGTATATATATGAGTGTCCCTGTATTAATCCCAAGCTTCTAATTACAAAGCTCGGTTGCAAACTGTGTTGGTATCTGTTTTTAGACTGTACCCTCTAAACTGTACCAGTGGCGTTTACTGAGGCAGTTGTTTCTTCTCCGAGTTGCTTCGCCTGTCGTTAGCGTCTCTGTTCATGTTGCTGGAAAAGGCATTTTGCCTACTTTTTGATCGTGCTGTCCTATGCCAGTGAATGTGTGTATACAGATGTCTGTATGTGTGTCATGTGCCACGTGTTCATCCATCCATCTCTGAAAATGGGCTCTGTGTATGCGTGCAGTCTTGGCACGTGATAAATAGCATTGCAGTGAATACAGGTGTGTAGGTGTCTTTTCGGATGATACATTTTCCACCTGCAGAGTCCCAGCATTGCAAAGGCCAGATACTGTGGTAGCTCCTGTTTACTTTTTGAAGGATGCTCCCTGCTGTTTTGTGTCCTGGCTGTTTCCAGTTGACACTTCCCAAAGCAAGTGTGTGACCCTTCTGGTTTCTCGAGGCCCTCTGCAGCATTTATTGTCAGTAGTCTTTTTGTTAATGACCGTTCTGAGTGGTGGGAGATGGTACCTCATAGTTTTGATTGCAGTTCTCTATTCATTAGTGATTTGAAGCCTGTTTCCTGTCCTTTCGATAAAAAAGAAAAGAAGAAAAACCACATTCATGTGCCTTAAAGTAACCTCTTGAAATTGTCTTCTTGAAACTTCCCTGTGTTTTGATATGCTCTCCAATTACCGACCCCAGCACATTGCTTAAGAAGTGTCCCCAGCCCCGCAGACTTGGTGAATTTGAAGTGCTCTAAAGCAGATTTTTAAGCTGTTGTTACTAGAAGTGTCCACAAGCGGGCACCACTTTCTCAGGCTCATATGGGGGGTTCCTGGCAACCAGAGCCCTAGAGAAAAGTCGTGTTCCCTGGTTGTAGATGAGAGTGGAATGTGCCAGGGCTCGGGTCTCATTACATCTTCCCCCTTATCTGCACCAACCAGACAAATGCCAAGCCTCCACAGAAGGCTATGCTGGGGATGCCGTGGAAGCCAGGTGGGGAAAATGCTGTGGTAAGAAACTGTTGTGGGAACCAGTCTTGAGGAGACTGGAGACCAGATGCCTAATCAAAGCCCTCTCAGCCTAGAGGGTCCACTTTTTCCAGCGTACTGTGCTTTAGTGAGCTGTGGGGTGGCCCAGCTGGATCTGGAGCATGGGGTCCCATCCGCCAGGGACCAGCCACTCCAGGTTCAAGCAGGACTTCGTTTTGGTACCCCCTCCCCAGCTGCCTCAGCTCCAGTTCAGTCCAACCTTGGGTCCCAAGGGTTCTCAGGCTCCTGGGATGTGAGAGTCCAGTGACCCCAGGACTGAGGGGAATACTGTTCACATTTGGTTTTATTTGAAAGTTAATTGTTCTTGCGTGGTGGATATAAGTCTTTTCCAGTGTCATGTTTGTTTGGGGTGTACAGCCACCTAATTCACTTGTACATTTATGTCCTCCTCTTGGAATTGTTTTGCCCTGTAGGTAGGTAGAGACTGCTGAGTAGAATTCCTTCTGCTACACGCTAGGTCCTTTTGGATTATTTATTGTATGTATATGACAGTCCGAATGTTAATCCCAAGCTTCTAATGTACAAAACTTAGTTGATAAATGTGTGCATTGGTTATCAGTTTTCAGCTCTTACCCAGTGGAATTTTCTGAGGCAATTATTCCTTCTCCGACATGCTTCACTTAGGATCATCAATGTCCATTCATTTGCTGCAAAGACATACTGCATGCTTTTTGATTGCTACATCATATGCCAGTGAATGTGTGTATATGGGTGTGTGTGTGTATGTATGTATGTGACTGTGTGTGTCCCACGTATTTATCACCATCTCTGAAAATGACCTCTAGGTGTGCATGCCGTCTTGGCCTGTGATAGATACTGGTGCAGTGGACACTGGGGTGTGGAGGTCTCTTTTGGATGATCTGTTCTCCACCTGCAGAGGCCCAGCACTGAGATGGCCAGATACTGTGGTAGCTCCTATTTCGTTTTTGAAGGAAGCTCCCTCCTGTTGTATGTCCTGGCTGTTCCCAGTTGACGTTACCCAAAGCAAACGTGGGAGGGTTGTGTTTTCTGAAGGCCCTTTCCATCATTTATTGTTGGTAGTGTTTTTGTGAATGACTGTTCTGAGTGGTGGGAGGTTTTACCTATTTATGGTTTTGATATGCAGTTCTCTATTAATTAGCAGTGTGGGGCCTGTTTCCTGTGCAGTGCAAATAAAATAAAAATTAAACCAATGTGCCTTAAAGTGACCTCTTGAGATTGTCTTCTTGAATGTTCCCCGTGTTTTGATATGCTGTCCGATTACCTTCCCCAGCACATTGCTTGAGGAGAGATGTCCCTACATCCCCACACAGGCTTTGTGATTTGAAGTGCTCTGAAGCACTGGTTTTCAACTGTTGTTACCAGAAGTGTCCACAAGGCGGCAGCACTTTCTCAGCCCCACTTGAGGATTTCCTAGCATATTCAGAGCCTTAGAGGAAAGTCGTTTTCCTGGGTTGTGGATGACAGTGGAATGTGCCAGGACTTGCTCTCCTTACATCTTCCCTCTTATCTGCACCACCCCAGACAAATCCCAAGCCAGCAACAGAGGTGATCCTGGGGACGCCATGGTAGTCTGGTGTGGAGATACCAAGGTAAGATGCTGAGGTGGGAACCCACATGGGGGAGACTGAATGGTGTCTGTTCAGAGCTCTCAGCCTAGAGGGTCCACCTTCTTGGGGGGCCTACGAGGCTTGGTTGAGCTGTGGGACAGCCTGCCTGCATTGGAGAGTGGGGTCCCATCCCCTGCGGTCCAGGCACTCTAGATCCAAGGAGGGTGTGTTTTCGGTACCTCCCCCGAAGTTTCTTCATTTCGCTCAGTCTGGCCTTGAGTCCAACGGCTGCTCAGGTTCCCGGGGTGTGACAGCAGTAGAAGGCCCCCAGGCCTGAGAAGAAGACTCTTCACATTTGGTTTCTTTTGAAAGTTAATGTTTCTTGTGTGGTGGATACAGTTCCAGTGTCCAGTTGTTTTGGGTGTACAGCCACGTGATTCACTTCCACATATATGTCTTCCTCTTGGAATTGTCTTGCCCTGAAGGTAGTTAAATGCTGCTGAGCAGAACTGCCTGTGCTATATGCTTGCTCTTTGTGCATTATTTATTGTACATATATATGACCATCCCTCTGTGAATCCCAAGTTCCTAATTTACAAAACTCAGTTGAGAAATGTATTCATTGATGTCAACATTTAGGTACCAAATAGAGTTTTCTTAGACTGGTGGTCCTCTCTGCCTTCCTTCCGTTAGGATATTCATCAGTGTATCCGTTGTTGCTGGAAAAGATAGTTTTCATGCTTTTTTGATTTGTGTGTGTGATTCCAGGGAATATTTGTTTATGCATGAGTGTGTATACGCATTTATATGTGTGATTATGTTTGTTTACCGTGTTTATCCACCCATCTGAAGATGGACACTGTAAGGTGCTTGCAGTTTTGTTGTTACAGGAAGTGTCCACAAGGCGGCAGCATCCCCTCAGGCCCTGCTCTTGTCTTTGGCAACTGGAGACCTACAAAAGCTCTGCACCTGTAAGAGTGCAGTGTGCCAGGGCTTCTGTCTCATTATCTTTCCCCTTATCCTGCACCCCATACACAGATTCGAAGGCTGCCTCAAGTGTGATGCTGGGGATGCTGTGTTAGTTAGGTGGGGAGATGCTTAGGAGACTATCCATGGGAACCCCACATATTCTGTGTATAAGACTGTGCTTATGTTAATGCCAACCTTGTAATTAAGAAAACTTGGTTTTTAAGTGTGTTCACTGGTACGTCTTTAGATTCTGCACGTAGGAGTTTGCGTTAGGTGTCGGTCCCTCTCTGACTTCCTATACCTAAGAGCATCATCACAGGATGGTCACTTAAGATCATTCACATCACTGGAAAAGGCATTTTGCATGCTTTTTGATTGGTAGGTCGTATTCCAGTGTGTATATATTTGTGTGTGTGTATACATATATATGTTCTATACACACACATCTTTACCACGTTTATCCGTACATCCCTGACCATGAACTCTGTGGTGGCTTGCAGAGGTGGCTGGTGATAAATATCGCTGCAGTGAATGTTGGGATGCAGGTGTCATTTGGAATTACATTTGTTAACTTGGAGAGACTCAAGAGAAACCAGGCAGGAGTGAGAAGGCCAGAGTATGTGGTAGACCTATCTTTAGCTTAAGAATCTCCATGCTGTTTTTTTTTTTCCTTCTGTTAGCAGGTTACATTCGCTGAAAACACAATGGCAGTGTTTCTTTTTCTCCACGCCCTTTGGCTTGACTGACTAGATTTTTTAATGATACCCCTTCTGACTGGCATGAGGTGATACCTCAGCATTTCCATCTGTATTAGTCTAATAGTCTTTTCTGTCCTCCATTCATTTTTCCTTTTGAGAAATGTTAAGGTTTGTCCTCATTTTTTAATTGTGTTGTTTTTGCTGTACAACAGCGGAAGGACTGTAAGTGTACACACACCCCTCCCTCCGACCCCCACTTCCTCCCGAGAAACCCCGCCCCGGTGAGCTGGGCCGTCACGCTGCGGCTTCCCGCTGCCTGTGTCGCCCGGGAGCTGCTAGTGTCAGTGCTGCTGTCTCGGTTCATTCAGCCGCCTCTTCTCTCGTTTCCACAAGCGTGTGCTCCACCTCTGCATCTCTGTTCCCGCCACGCAAATAGTTCCACCAGAAACTTAGTAACACACAGTTTTTGACGGTATTTCCTTTCCTAAAAGACTACTAGTAAATTATAGTATCATCTACAGCTCTTCTTTCTCAAAACATTTTTCTCAGTTATTCTGTCGCACTGTTATCCTAAGAAAGTCCGATGCCAAAATCTTCTGTGCTATTGTATGGAAGATTAAATTTTACTGTGGTGTGGTAAGACTACTCAGTGACTGATTGTCATTGGAATTTGATACTCCAACACAAAGTCTATAGTGTATTCAGAAGTCCAGGTTGGTGTCATGTCATTTTGATGTGTTATTTGCTTTAAGACTCCATTTTGCAATAAATATTTTCAAAGTTAAATATTCATAAGATTGTTCATCCCAGTGGATGCACTTTATACTTGGAGTGCATCATGAATGAGATTATGGTTTATAAAAGTGAGAAGTGTCCAGGTTTGATTAAAAACATTGAGCAAAAGGAAGAAAGCTTACGAGTATTTAAAATGGACTAAACACAGCTGTTCTCTCTGTCCCTTAGCAGGAAACTGTCATTTGATGATAATCTTGTTTTTGTATTGGGATGTGTACCCTTCATGAGTAAAACCTCAAAATTAGGACTTTAGTTCTTTGAATGGCTTCTCCTAGATGAACAGCATCTGCTTACCATCAGCCCCAGGTATACAGTAGAGAGAGACGTGCGACCTGGACAGGAAACTCCCAACAGCCGTGGGGCCAGGTGGGTAGTAGAAGCTAACAGGGCAGGAACGGGAGCCTGGCATTAACCTCATCTGTATTACAGCAAAGCTAGGTAAGTGACTTTGAATTGTCTTTTTATTTTTAGATAGCTGCCATGAATTTTTTTCCCAGAAATTTATCGGGTGGTGGGAGGGAGCTGGGGACCGTTGTAGCCTGTAGTTGACCAGTCTGCAAGCTGGAAGCTTCTGGAAGCCTCTCACTGGTCAAAAATCAGAGAAGCAAGGCTCAAAACCATCATCATTCTATGTAGTCTTAGTATATAAAAAACATAAGTGATGAAAAACATCAGTGAGATCACCAGTTTGGAATATAAAATGCAGCTTAAGTGGCCCCGGCAACTATGTGACGGCAGGTTCCTGCTAACACGTGTGGTGATGCCCTAAGAAATACATGTTTGAGTACAGTGTTTTACAGTTTGTAATGTTTTTATGTAAACGAACGTCATAAGCTTGATTTTCTACTGCAGTCTAAAACTGAGGAAACAAGCTGAAGGAAATCTTTCCCTTCAGCATCAGATACCAGCATGAAGAGAGCAGAGATCAGAGTTTGGTTTTCTAGCCGCAGTGTTCAGGGCTATCTGTCCTATACTGTACGGGCTCCAAAACCTGGACTCCCTCACATCAGAATCATATTGCTTATGCACCATAAGGCAAGTTCCCTAGACATTTATCTGCAGGCTTGGTTTTCAGCTTCCCCGTCTTGCGCTAGGAATGAACAGCATTTCTTTCTTTTTTATTTAGTGTCTCTTACCTATTACCCTCCTCTAATTTTAGGTGGTAGGGCTAAAATGGTTAAAAAAAAAAAAAAAGCCAACATCCAGCCTACATTTCAGTTGAAATGCTTTGCTCTGTGATCACGTCAGTCTAGGTGGTTTTATAGCGGGGAGTTGAGGGAAAGTTATTTTAAGAAACTGACATTTTAATGGTACTTTTCCCCTCTAGCATGAACTGCAATGAGGTAACTGGCTGAAAACGAATCCTCCAGAAGGAACGCAATGAGTGATGCCTGTGTTGGCCTTAACGGACAGCACTGATCCTATGGTTGTGGATTTTGTTAAGGGTACTTACATTTCCAGTTTCTTGAAGAAATTAGTGATCCAAGTTGGTAAGGTTTTTAGTAGCCTCTCACCCATGCTTCTCTCCCCTTGATTTTACAGTAAAATGCTGTTGCGATTCTCTTGCTCTAGCAAAACTGCTCTTATCAAGATGAGCCTTCAGCCAGCCTGGACGCACTCAGTGAGCAACTCCCGCTGTCTCCACAGGCGTTCCACAGCAGCCAGCTCCGGGCCGTGCTGACACTCACACGGTGAGGCGGCCTGGCCACTCCTCTGCTGAAAGCCTCCAGTGCCTCTCTTCCCCTCAGTAGGGGTGTAGGTGGTCTCTCCTTCCTCTTTATTTACAATCACCTCCCTGGAGAGGCTTCTATGACACCCGACAGCAGAGAGCTCTTCACGCCCTACTCATTTCACTGCCACCTTTACCGGGTTTTAGGTTTCTTTTTCCACGGCACTTAACCCCCTCTGATTCCCTAAGTGGGAAAAGATTCCCTATGCTGTATGTTTTAATGCCATCTCTTACTTTTGTTTTATTGAAGGGTCAGGATTTGAACTCAGGTAGTCTCTGTAAGTATTATACCATAAACCAAAGATTCAGAGGATGTAAATGTGATATTACTGGACCCCATCCTTAACGCTGTGCATGTATATAAGAAAAAGGTAAGTTGAAAGAAACAATGCAGTATTTATTTTTTACACAGTTCAACTGGGCACAAGTAAGCTATAAAAATTCCCAATAAAGAAAACCCTTTGTGTATTTGGTTTTACATATTAATTACTCTAGAAAGTTTCTGAACTCTGTTTAATAGCAGGTCTCCTTTCTTGATAGTTTCTTGGTACTGCCAGTTCTTGCTGTCAGGTCTATAAGTAAATCCAGGGAACACACGAGTTAGTTAGCAGTCACAGTAACGATAGCTGCCCTACTTTAAAAAGAAGGCACTCTGTTTTAGGAATGTCCTTTGCTGCAAGTATTACAAATGATACAGAAACTTACATACCTGTTGGTTTCCACTACTTCATTCACTTTATCTATTTTGCAGTGTAGCCTCCCAGCAGCAATAAACCTGGAGAGTTCCCTAATTGAGAGAGAAGGGAAAAAGCGTTTAGCATTAGCCTTATAGAGAACTGTTAGAAAAATGAATTGCACTAAATACATGATGCAGTTGTCTTTTACTCAAGGTAATATTTGGGCACACAGCAGCTGAGCTGACCCCCTTAAGGGGGACAGTTATTGAACACACCCCTCGACAGCAGCGAAGTGGAGACTCTCCGTCTGTCTACCGCCCTGTGACGTGGGGGGAAATGAAACCCTTAGATAGCTACGAGAGCTGCACGAAGACAACTTTTCAGTAATACCGGAGAGAATATGTGGCAAGTTGACGCCTTTAAAATACCTATTTGTAATAGAACTAGGTTGAATTTAGAGATTCATGTAAGAGTCCTCCTAATTAAGAAAAATTGTGACAGATGACTCTCCCCGATACTACACCATCTTGCTCCTAGCACAGAAACACCCAAAGTGCCATTTCAAGTTGGTGAGGAAACGTGGCTGAGAATGATGTGAAGGCAGCTTAACTCTCACAAATCCCAGAAACCAGGTAAGGAAAAAAAGATAACTTCTAGCTTCAAAGTGCCACCAGCTTATCTTAAATTAGTAAGAACTCTATGTTTACAGAGCGTGCTCTATTCCTATCCTCATTAAAAATACATTTGATTTAGTCACTACAACAGCCATTCTTTCAACTGTTAGTTTTTGAATCATGTTACTGAGTGGCTTTAGGTAAACTGTGAACATTTTTTTAAAAGTTCACTGGTTCTAAACTCACTTGCGGTCACTTTCCAGGTACTCACACAGCTGCGTCTCCAGACTGCAGCTGCGAAACCCATCTGCACTACTGTTCTGGGTCTGAGGCCCACAGGGCAAACTACGCAAGCGGACAGCCCCAGCCTTGTGAGTCCTACTGAGATCCACAGGCGAGCTGGGCAAACTCGAGAGAAAGCTAGGACAAGCTGCAGCGAGCAGCACTGCCCAGGCATTGAAAGCAGACTGGGACTCAGCGTGCCCTCTGCCGAGCTAAGACCGTGGGCAGCTGCTGCTTCCCCTGCCCTTCGTTTACGCCCTCGACTCTTGAAGGAGACTCCAGATGCACCACGGTTATCTGTCCCTGCTCATCGCTGCAGCTCTGCCCGCGCACGCCGCCACAGCCGCCCTCCAGTAAGCCAGGCTGGTGCTCCCTCCAGTCGTCTGGGCCACTCCTTCCACCTACGTGCCCTCATTCACCCTAGTTCCTGTAAAAATCTTAGACATGCAATGACATCCACTCTCAAGGCCCCCAAGAGCTATCTCAGCACAGCCTTTCTGAAACGACAAAATTAACTCCTTCCTGCCCTAAATGGGTGCCTTAAGTCCCATTCCCTAGATCCAAACTACGCTTTTGTTGTCTCCCTGTGTGCTAATCAAACATACCCCAAGACGACTCATCTTCTCCAAGCCACCCAGATACTGCCTCATATACAGGTGTCCAGTAAGAATGAGCCAAATATTTGCTGTGTAAAGAGAACCTAAAAACCAGAGTTGCATCCTAAGTTCCAGATAAAACACCTACCACCAAAATTATGCAATACAGCCCACGGGTACGGTTTCTAACCTTACATATGTCAGTAACAGATGTGTCTACTCACAGATGGCTTGGTCCTTTTCTCCACCAGTATCTTACTGAGTCTAAGGAAATGGAAAAACGAAGTACAAGTGTTCTTTAAACTTACAGAAAGATTTCACCTAAACTCATTTTATAAGGTAAGAAACAAATTTAAAGCAAGGCGTTTCTAGGTAACACCACAGCTCAGTGTGTGCTTGAAACCTCTGCCTCTAAAGCTGGGCTAAGAACATGAAGGGAAAAACGAAATAATTCAAATACCACATACTGCAGCGTGTCTAACAATACTTCCTACTTTATGCACCTTATCCACAGACAGCTGAGCCTCACCCTGCTCCCAGGGAGCAATGAACGGCCTTCTCACCACCATCACACTGTTAAGAAACAGCAAAGAAAGAAGCCAGACCAACGCCCTCTCTCCATGTGCTGCTCACCAGTGAGCTCCTCCAGTACGACCCCATGAGGAACAACTCATCGGCCCTCACCACCAGGCTTTTAACTTCACCAAGAAAACCAAAGCTCCCTGGAGAGCCCAGCCTTTTACTTTGGATGGATAATAAAACTACTCACTGTCTTTTTTCTTTCAAAGGAAGAGAATGAGGAAATTTCTGGCTCCATAATTTGGTTATACTTTGTGTGTTTTACTGATTGTAAATATTACTCTAAACTAACCCATAAATAAATATTCATGTGCATGCCAAGGTGACCGAGGATGAAACGTACTGATGTCTGTAACTGTCTCTGAAGTCGTGAAAAATAAGGTAAAGCAAACACAGTGTTAAAGATTTATACAGCAATTTCTCCATGTTTGAAATTTTTCGTAATAAAACATTAGAAAAAACAAACTGGCTAAACAGAGTATGGTCTTTTAAAAATGAAATGCCTTAGAACTTCATTAGAAACTACTATATAACCACCGTGAGCCACTGCAGACTAATCCTCAAAGCTAACAGTGAAGGACCACTTCTCACGAGATGCCACGTGGACAGCTCCCCCTCTGAATATCTACTTCGCCCTGGTTCCCCGCCCCCGTCCCCTTGGTGTGCGAAGACACACCCTGTTACTTACCCGCAGGCTGAACGTCCTCCAGCAGCTCCCAGGGCACCGGGATGACGTAAAGTCCCAGCTCCCCACCCCAGGCCCCGCACACCTATCCACCTGCCCGCCTCCCACCAGGCTGCAGCTGTGCATCTCTCTGCACCAACTGATTATCGCTGCAGACTCACTTCTATCTGAAATGACACACACGTTTTTGTGCATACTTGCCAACTCTCCCCAAAACTAGAATGAAACTCCATGAAAACAGACCTGGAATAATGCCAACCATACAGTAAGGGCTTAGTACCTATTTATCTGATGAACCTTTGAATCGAAGGCTCAAAGTCTTTGATTTTTAGCAACCAAAAAATTGAAGGCATTCTCACAAGAGCTAGGACCTAACGTGAAATGTAAGACAGTGAGCTAAGAGTCACTACTGTCGTAGCAGAGTGGATCTCCAAGGCGTAACAGAGACCACTTTGCTACCACAGCACCAAAGCAGAAACACACAAGGAGAAAGTGTGCGAGTGGAGACAGTGTACAAGTTTACACATTCAAAGGTATAACTGTAGAGTAAATTAACACGATGCTGTTCAGACTTACTGATCAATGAACTCCACGCCAACACCAAAAGCTTCTGCCATATAGCCCAGGGTTAATGACCTGTACGATTCCAGCAGCTGGCTGTACGCATGAATTCGCATTTCTCTTACGTAGTATCGATAATGAGGCGCAAAAAGCCAGTCCTTTTTCATTTCCTGTTCCACAATAGCTGCAATGAATAAGATGACAAATTATAACAACCTCCCTTTGGATAAACTGGTAAACTAGAAGGCGGATTTATAACATGATAAAAATTACTAGCCTTGATCTATAAAGTGTACATAGAATATTAATGAGCAATCCACAGAAGTACAATCATTTTCCTGAATAATAGTACCTATCACCATTCTAAGTAATGAGCATGTGGTGGGAAACCACAAGATAAGGTCTCTGCTGCCACAGCAACTCAGTTTCCAAGGGGAAGAAGAGAGAAATGAACAAACAAGGCAGCCTCCCAGAATAACAACAAGCTCCATGAAAATAAAACTTGAATAGTGACCGAAGACTTAGAGCAACACAGATGCAGCAGGCAGAGCCCGGCTCAGCCCTGGAACAGAGAGGAGGGCGGGTTCAGAGGGTAGCAGGGGGACAGCTATGCAGACAGGGAAGGTGAGCAAGGAGTCTAGCGTATACTTATTTCTGGCTAGAATAGATAAAAATCCTTGGAGAATTTCTCCTTTTTTGAGTTTTTGGGTGGGGTGGGGAGAGATTCAAACGTTACACTTTGGCGAGGTGGAGATGGATTCTCCTACTAATATCCAGGTTGAAGATCCCAAGGCCTGAGTCTGGTGCTCGCTGGCAGGTTTGGGGCTGGAGACTCACGTTTGGAAATCCCTGCCATCCATGTGTACTTGATAACAGAATACAGGTAGAGGGAAGGGCAATGACAGCGCCCAGGCCAGTTAGCCACTGAAAGGCCTAACAAAGGATGAGGCACAGCCGGAGAAAATACAGAATTCAATACACTGACGTACTAAGGTGCTGAAGAAAGGTTAACTGGCAGTTCCAAGGAGGTCCGCCTATTAGATCTGCCGCTACGTATACAGTGTCCAACGCATGCTGCTGCTAAGTCGCTTCAGTCGTGTCCAACTCTGTGCAACCCCACAGACGGCAGCCCACCAGGCTCCCCCGCCCTGGGATTCTCCAGGCAAGAACACTGGAGTGGGTTGCCATTTCCTTCTCCCACGCATGACAGACACTTAAAAATACTTACTGACCCAATGCCCAGCTATATGTACGGAGACATGAAGAAATACTCGTTATATTTTAGGGAAAAAGGTACTTAAAAATCCTAAAAAGCTACTTAGAAACCTGTGTGTAAAATACACCTACGTATATTTAATGGTGCTTCGTGCCTGTGTGTCTGGACACAAATGCCCTTGGAACCTGAGCTCAGCGGTTGCCTCAAGAGAAAGAGCCCAGGCAAGCCAAGGATAGAGCGCCTCTTTCTTCTTTATGTGATACATTAGAAAATTTTCCACATATACAGAAAACCTCAGGGTTTTGGGGTGACTGCTACTTTCCAATTTTCCAAGTATGTAATGAACAGAAGTTCTGGGAAGATATATAACTATCTTAAAATGATTCTGGAACAATTCTGTGTAATTTGTAATATGAATTTGGACATTAAGACTTTCTCACCTCGGTTTATTTGTAAACTTCTGAAAACTAGGTTTTACCTAGAAAAGGATGTTACTTCCTCTTTCAAGTAAAATATTTCAAAGTACACAGTCTATGAATACTTAGCAAAGCAAAAAAGCTTATTACAAAGCCAAATAAATGCTACATATCTCACTACACAGGAGCAGATGGTAAATGATACAAATGGTAACTTGTCAAAAGATTCACCTGCCTGTCCTTTGCGTTTAAAATGCCTGGGAAATGGAGGGCGGTCCCAGGCCTGGCCCCGCCGTCCCAGGGGTGCCCAAGGGCCGCTCTGCCTGCACCCCGCCTGCAGGTTGAGTAGGCAGCAGACTGTGACACACACGCATCGAAATGCTACTCGGCAGGAAAACACAATGAGCCACTGCAAAGAAATGGCAGTAACATGGGCTTTAGTGCAAGAAACGTACTGGGCGCACCACGGGGCTAGTAGTCGGCAGCATGGTGCTGACAGACAGGTCAACGGACCACGAAAGCAAGTCCAGAAATAAACAGACACCTATGCCCAGTTAATCTATGACAAAGGAGGCGAGAACATACAATGGAGAAAAGACCGTCTCTTCAATAAGTGCTGCTGGACAGCTCCGTGTGACAGGATGAAACTGGAACCTTCCCTAACACCACACACGAAAATAAACTTAAAATGGATCAAAGACCTAAATGTAGGAAAACAGAACACTCTCTGACATAAATCACAGCAATGTCTTTTTTGATGACCTCCTAGAGTAAAAAATACACAGGAGTTAATTAAAAGCTCCTTCACCTCAAGAAACCACAGAATGAAAAGACAACCCATAGAATGGGAGACATTTGCAAACAAAGCAACCTACAAGGAGTTAATCTCCACAGCACACAAACAGCTCTTGCAGCCCTCGGTCAAAAACCAAACCACCCAACCACAAAACGGGCGGGATTTCCCTGGTGGTCCACGGCTAAGCCTCTGTGCTCCCAATGTAGGGGCAAGCCTTTGACCCCTGGTCGGAGAAGATCCCACATGCCTAGCAGCTAAAAAAGAAAAAATGGGGGCAGAAGATCTAAATAGACATTTCTCAGGGGAAGAAATACAGATGGCCACGAGGCACAAGAAACATCGGTAATTATCAGAGAAATGCAATCAGAACTACAATAAGGCATCACCTCACCATGATCTGAATGGCCATCATCAAAATGTCTACAATAAATGCTGAAGAGGGTGTGGAGGGAAGGGAACCTTTTTACACTGTTGGTGGGAATGTAAACTAGCAACAGCCACTATGGAGCAGGATATGGGCTTCACTGAAAAACTAAACAGAGAACTACCACATAATCCAGCAGTTCCCCTCGTGGGCATATATATATGTGGAGAAAGCCATAATCGGAAAAGATATATGCACCCCAATGCTCACAGCAGCACTTTACAACAGGCAGGACAGGGAAGCAACCTGTCAGCAGAGGAACAGATACATATGAGTACATACACATAATGGAATGTTCCTTCAGCCACAAAAAAGAATGAACTCATGCCTTCACCAGCAACGTGGATGGACCTGGAGATGATCACACTAAGTGAAGGAAGTCAGAGGGACAAAAAGCCTATGATATCACTTATGGGTAGAATATCAAAGTCCATACAAAGGACCTCATTCACAAAACACAAAGACGCACACACTTTGATAACTAGGACAAACTTCTGGTTACCAAAGGGGAAAGGTGTGTTGGGGGAGAGGAGGCATACATTAGGAGGCTGGGGTTTACACACACACACAGTAATATATTACATGTATTTTACAAACAGATAACTGACAAGGACCTACTGTATAAGAGAACTCAACACTGTAATAACTAGACAGGAGAAGAATCTGAAGAAGCATACACATATGTATCATGTAACTGAATCAGTTTGCTTCATACCAAAAACACCACTGGGTAAATCAACTCTACTCCAGCACACAAAAAGTACTTAAATTTAAAAAGAAAAGAGATGTCCACGGTATTACCTGCAGGCCTGGGTGACCCGGGATGCGGTCACATTCCTGGAGCCTGAGCAGCCTGTTGCCAAGGCAGCGCTGGGGTGGAGCTGAGGGAATGGGGGAGACGTGCCTGCAATGGAGTCCCCCTCCCCTGGACCCTCAGTGCCTGGTCCCCTGTGAATGGGACCCCAATCTCCAGATCTAGGGGGGGCCCTCCGAGAGCTCAGTCAAGCCTAGAACACCCAGATTACGGTCGAGCCGCCGGGTAGGAAGAGCTTTGACCTGTCACCTGGTCTCCAAGTGTCCCAGTGGTGAGGCTCCCACCAGCAGCTTCCCTCCTTGGAGTTGCCCTACCCAAGTACTACAGCACCCTCAGGAGCACAGTTCACAGAGGTCTTGGGATTTTGGGGAGTACAGGAGAAGGGGGAAAAAGTCAAAAGACCCGAGCCCTGGCACATTCCACTCTAATCTACAACCCCGGAACACAACTTTCTCTAGGGCTCCGATTGCCCAAGAAACTGGAGGGGGGCATGGAGGACCGCTGCCGCCTTGTGGACGTTTCCTGTAACAACAACCTGAAAACCGGTTAACAGATACCAAGGGACGCTTTCATGCAAAGACCGGCACAATCAAAGGCAGAAACGGTATGGACCTAACATAAGCAGAAGACATTAAGAAGAGGCGGCAAGAATATACAGAAGAACTATACAAAAAGATCTTAATGACCCAGATAACCACGATAGTGAGATCACTCACCTAGAACCAGACGTCCTAGAGTGTGAAGTCAAGTGGGCCTTTAGGAAGCATCACTATGAACAGACTAGTGGAGGTGATGGAATTCCAACTGAGCTATTTCAAATCCTACAAGATGATGCTGTCAAAGTGCTACACTGAATACGCCAGCAAATTTGGAAAACTTAACAGTGGCCACAGGACTGGAAAAGGTCAGTTTTCATTCCAATCCCAAAGAGAGGCAATGCCAAAGAATGCTCCAACTACCGCACAGTTGTACTCATCTCACACGCTAGCAAGGTAATGCTCAAAATCCTTCAAAGTAGGTTTCAGCAGTATGTGAACTGAGAACTTTCAGATGCACAAGCTGAGTTTAGAAAAGGCAGAGGAACCAGAGATCAAATTGCCAACATTCACTGGATCATAGAGAAAGTAAGGGAATTCCAGAAAAACATCTACTTCTGCTTCACTGACTATGCTAAAGTCTTTGACTGTGTGGATCACAACAAACTGCAGAACATTCTTAAAGAGATGGGAATACCAGACCACCTTAGCTGTCTCCTGAGAAACCTGTATGCAAATCAAGAACAAACAGTTAGAACCTTACATGGAATGACTGACTTGTTCAAAACTGGGAAAGGAGTATGACAAGGCTGTACACTGTCACCTGTTTATTTAACTTACATGCAGAGTACATCATGCAAAATGCCGCGCCGGATCAACCACCAGCAGGACCAAGATATCCAGGAGAAATATAAACGACTTCAGATATGCAGATGGTACCACTCTAATGGCAGAAAGTAAAGAGGAAGTAAAAAGCCTCCTGATAAGGGTGAAACAGCAGAGTGACAAAGATGGCTTAAAATTCAACATTTAAAAAAACTACAATGATGGCACTGGGTGCCATCACTTCATGTCAAATAAAAGGGGGAAAAGTGGAAACAGTGACAGACTTTATTTTCTTGGGCTCCAAAATCACTGTGGATGGTGACTGCAGCTATGAAATTAATAGATGCTTGCTCCTTGGAAGGAAAGCTATGACAAACCTATATTAAAAATTACAGACATCACTTTGCCAACAAAGGTGTGTATGATCAAAGATATGCTTTTTCCAGTATTCATGTACGGATGTGAAAGTTGGAACCATAAAGAAGGCTGAGCACCAAAGAATTGATGCTTTAGAACTGTGGTTCTGGAGAAGACTCTTGAGAGTCCTTTGGACAGCAAGATTAAACCAGTCAATCCTAAAGGAAACCAACCCTGAATATTCATTGGAAAGACTAATGTTGAAGCTCCAATACTTTGGCCACCTGATGTGAAGAGCTGACTCATTGGAAAAGACCCTAATACTAGGAAAGACTGAAGACAGGAGAAGGGGGCGACAAAGGAGGAGATGGTTGGATGGAATCACCAACTCAATGGACATGAGTTTGAGCAAGCTCCAGGAGATGGTGATGGACAGGGAAATGTGGTGTGGTACACTCCATGGGGTAGCAAAGAGTCACACATGATTTAGCAACTGAACAACAATATGTAAAATAGGTAATTCACAAGGACCTAATAAATAACACAGGGAACTCTACCTAACGCTCTGTAATAACCTAGATAGGAAAAGAATATGAAGAGGAATACATGTATGTATCTCTGTAACTGAACCAGGTTGTTTAACATCAAAAACAAACACCACTGTGTAAATTATCTCTACTCCAGTATACAATAAAAATAGAATTTAAAAAGAAAACAACAGAAATATCAACAGTATTCCCCTCAGGCCTGGGGACCTGGGCTGCAGTCACACCCCTGAAGCCTGAGCAGCCTTGGGACCCAAGGCTGGACTGGGCTGGGGCTGAGGGAGCTAGGGAGGATGTACCAGCAAATGAGCCCCGACTGGACCCTGAGTGCCTGGTCCCCTGTGGATGGGACCCCAATTTCCAGATCCAGGCGGGCCCTCCTAGAGCTCAACCACGCCTAGTGCACCCCAGAATGGTGGACCCTCTGGGCTGAAAGAGCTCTCAATGTCACCTGGTCTCTAAGTCTCCTGGGGGTGCGGTTCCTACCGCCAGCCTCCTTCCTGAGTTACCCCACCTAAGTACCATAGCACCCTCAGCAGGGCAGGTTGGGGAAGGCTTGAGATTTCTCTTGGGGGGGTGGGGGGTGCAGCATAAGGGGGAAGTCATGAGACCAGAACTGTGGTGCATTGCACTTTTATCAAAAACCCTGGAACACGACTTTTCTCCAGGGCTCTGACTGCCCAAGAAACCCGAGAGGGGCGTGAAGAAGTGCTGCCACCATGTGGACATTTCCCACAACAACACCTGAAAACAAGCCAGAAGGAAAGCCGCTCAGGTGCCTGATTCTCTGCGACCCCATGGACTATACAGTCTATGGAATTCTCCAGGCCAGAATACTGGAGTGGGTAGATGCTGCCTTCTCCAGGGGATCTTCCCAACCCAGGGATCAAACTCAGGTCTCCCACATTGCAGGCTGATTCCTTACCAGCTGAGCCACCTGGCAAGCCCAGCGCATACTGGCAACTCTTCAAATTCACAAGGCCTGCTGGGCTGTAAAGGACACCTGCCCTTTAAGCAATGGCCTAGGGCAGGTAATCAAAAAACAATTCAAAGCATGCTGGACCTTCAACAAGTCAATCTTAAGCGATCAGCTTAAGATAAACGCTGCCTTTCCCCCCCACCCTTTTCTGAAAGCACATGAAAATATGCTCCATATTGCTAATTATTCAAGAAATAATTAGCACCAGTCTGACTGGTCATCATCAAAAAGACAACGAACAGCAGTGTGGGGAAGAAGCATACACGTGTTCGGATGCCAAAGCTGCTCTGCTGTGAACCTGAAACAGTCACATCTTAGTCATCAGTTCAACTCCAAAATCAAGTAAAAAGCTTAAAAAAAAAAAAAAACGACTACAAACAGTAAATGTGGGAGAGAGCACGGAGAATAGGGAACCTGCCTATGCTTTCGGGGGACAATGGAAACTGCTAACGGTCACCAGAAGGGACACATGGAGGTTCCTTAAAGAAACTAAACACAGGCTGCCCATGACCTGCTCTCACTCCTGGCCTTGAGGTGGAGAAAAGCCTCACTTCAGAAAGACATGTGCACCCAGCATTCACTGCAGCACCATTTACACTAGCAACCAGTCCATCCTAAAGGAGATCAGTCCTGGGTGTTCTTTGGAAGGACTGATGCTGAAGCTGAAACTCCAATACTTTGGCCACCTCATGCGAAGAGTTGACTCATTGGAAAAGACTCTGATGCTGGAAGGGATTGGGGGCAGGAGGAAAAGGGGACGACAGAGGATGAGATGGCTGGATGGCATCACTGACTCGATGGATGTGAGTCTGAGTGAACTCCGGGAGTTGGTGATGGACAGGGAGGCCTGGCATGCTGCGATTCATGGGGTCGCAAAGAGTCGGACACGACTGAGCGACTGAACTGAATTCAACAGGAAGCACCCAAAAGCTCCAGGGAAGATGGATGGCTCAAGCGAGCGTTTCATACATGTACAATGAAGTATGACTCAGCCGAAGAAAAGGATGAGTTAATGTCATTTCCAGCAGCATGCACAGCCCTGGTGATGATCACAGTAAGCGAAGGAAGTCAGACAAAGAACGACAAAAAGCCTATGAGATCACTTACTGGTCTAGTCTACAGACTGATGTACATGAACTCATTTACAAAACAGAAACAGACGCAAGAGACTCAGCATAGACACTTCTGGTTACCAAAGGGAAGGGGGGGTTGGATAAACCAGGAGCTTGGGAAGAACACACACTATTGTAAGACAGTAAACCAACAAGGGCTGCTGGACAGCACGGGCAGCGCTGCTCAGTATTCTGAGATAAGCCGAATGAGCAAAGAATAAACAAAGAATGAATATGTGTGTGTGACTGAGTCACTCTGCTGTGCCGCTGAAACTAATACAACGCTGTAAACCAACTACACTCCAATGAAGTTTTTTTTTTAATTTTTAAATATCTGGGAAATGAGTAAATTTGGTACATATCCCAAGTGTCTCAAATTACAGACACTTTCACGAAGCACTTAATGACACAGACAGGCACTGTGCTCGTGTCAAGATCATTACAAAGAAAAAAAAAGTAAGGTCTGCTCCTAATAACTCTGGGTAGCAGTAGAGAAAAACTGTAATAAAGCATCCCAGAATAATTTGTTTTCAAAACAAGGCATATGTCCAATAAACACATGGAGATATTCAAAACCATCATGTATCACTGCACCCACTAAGATGCCTATAATAAAAAAAAACACACAATTAACATGTATTATGGTGGGGGCTGGGGGGATGGGACTGGGACTCACACGCTGCTGGTGGTAAAACGGCGTAGCTGCTCTAGAGAACAGTCTGGCAATTTCTCAGTTTCTCAAATAGTTACCATATGACCCAGCCATTCCATTACTAGGTATACACCCAGGAGAAAGTATACACTGTGTCCATACGAAAACTTGTATATAAACATTCATTACAACACTGTTTATGATAACGTCCATCACCTGATAAATGGATAAGTAAAACCCTGTCTGCATGCAGCGGTGTGTCACTCAGCTGTAAACTGAATGAAGCTCTGCTCTAGGCTACAGCACAGGTGACAGCAAAAGCATGCTGGCAGAAGGAGCCGAGCACGAGGCTCTGTGTAAACCCATTTATGCGCCATGTCCGAAATAAGCAAATCCATGGAGACAGAAAGACCAGAGGCTGCGAACAGGAAGGGGAGGTGACTGCCGATGGGTACAGAGCATCTTTTGGGTGATGAAGATGTTCTGCAAGCACTGGTGTGGTTGCACACCTTGTCAATAGATGGGGCATGAAATAAGAGCACCAGGAACGCAGACAAAGGGTTTATTAAAAACCTCTTCGGCCAAAGGAATAAGGAGAAAGCTCCACATTTGAGCAGAATACAGACCATGGGATCCATAGCCATAAAAAAGGGAGAAGGGCAATTCCACACTTCCAACTGTGTGGGCCAACATGAGAAGACAGGACCACACAGGTCCTTCCACACCTTCCCTGTTCCCACGCTGCCTAAAAGGGAGTATGAATCCCCATGGGGTTTCCCAGGTGGCTCAGTGGTGAAGAATCCACCTGCCAATGCAGGAGACACAGGTTCGATCCCTGGGTTGGAAAGATCCTGTGGAGGATGAAATTGCAACCTATTCCAGAATTCTTGCCTGAAAAATCCCATGGACAGAAAGAGCCTGGCAGGCTACAGTCCATGGAGTTGCAGAGTCAGATGTGACTGAGCACAGACACGTGAATTCCCACAAGGCAGCCGAACTTTCTAGGCATGGAGAAAGCACGCCATAAGCACTGGGCCAACACCCACTTCGAAAGTAAAAGATCATCATTTGGAATCCTCCTTTCCCAAGTTTTGTAAATGCTGCCTATTTATATTAACCAAATACCTTCCGAAACTTGCAGCAGACAAGAGAATTATCAATGCCAAGTTGTTTTAAGTTTTAGGAAAATCTGGGAAGGAACCCTGGGTTGAACACCACAAACACATTCAACACATTTTCTCAACCAACATCCCTTGAAAATGATTTGCAAATCAGCACAAAGACTCAGCTAATGCACAGCTAACTCAATTGAAAGGAGAGTCAAATTCCCATACATCAGTCGCCAAAACACTCAATGCTTAGAACCACTTGCTCACTCGTGCTCAGGGGTCAGGCATACTTCCTCGGCAGAGAACCAGACAGCTGATCTCTCTAGCTGGTGAGGCCGCAGAACTGTCATGCATTTTTCTGTGTTCTGTTTTGTTAAATAATCCTTAAAAAAATGTAACCATCAATCTTACCTTGTGGACCACACAAAAAGATATTTGATCAGCGTCTAACAAGAATGGACAAAGATTAGGCACACTGACCAAAGAACAACAGCTATCTCTGCACACTGTATTTTTCATATATGTGAAAAATCATCTAAGGTTGTCCACAGACAGAGTGAGGAATAAGATGAAGACAGCCCGAACAACTCTATTCTTACCTAACGACTGGAAGAAAACAGAGTAACGGCATTCGTAGAGTGAAAACAGGTACTGGCGGACGGCCGGCAGGCTGTGCAGCACCTCGAGGATCTCTGCCCCTTTAATCACCTAGGGGTTTTTCAAAGAACAAATGTATGCTTCAATGATTATGGTTTATTTATTCTGGAAAAGCATGGTGTATTCTCTAAACATGAGTATCAAAGACTCAGTCATTACCTTTTCCCTGAGATCCGGTCTTTCTAAGGCAATCATGCTGACATAGACGGTGTAAGTCACAAAGGTTTTATAATCCATGAGTTCATAGGATGTAAATGTTGAAACTGTGTCAAGGAAGAGTTCAGCTGCCTGTTTGAAATCACGAATAGCTACACAATAAAGACCTTGATATACTTTTAGGCGGTTCCTCCGGTCCCAATCTCCTCCTTCCTCTATCAAGCTATAAAATTAAAACAAAAGTCATAATCTGGAAATAAACAGTGCTTTTTGCAAGCTTTGTATTATTATGAAAGAGAGAACAACTTGTCACAACTTAAACCAAAAAGTAATATATAAAGAGAATAGTTTCCTAAATAAGTACATTAATTATTTGACCAAGTGTACTAGTTGGAAACAAAAGAAACAGATTTCTTCCATCAATTTCTTATTCATCGCATCGTAACTTAGAGGGAATATACCCCCACCACTAAAACGTACCTTTTGGCCTTTTCTGTATTTCGAGTGATGAGGTCATTATCCATGTAAAATAAACCAATTCTAAGGAGATAGAACACAATATCCAGTCGGTGACCCAGCGCCACAGTTTTGTCATAGGTCCTGCGAAAGGCTGTCAGAGCACCTTCCTGTCAAGAGAACAAGGCGAACAGGTGAGAAAAGGTTAAATGTTTTGAAAGCTACAGCTGTCTAGGATTTTCTAAGCAAAAAGTGGGAGGAGAGGTAGGCGTGGAGACAGAAGAGTATGGCCATGAGATGGTAACTGTTGAAGCTGGGTGGTTACTATTCTCTCCACGTGTATAAAGTGTAAGAAATACATCAAATGTGTCTAAGCATATACTTATATTCTAGGGGGAAAAAACACATTCATAACTTATTCACCATTGTTTCAGTATTCCTCTTTGTTCTATATATTCAATATTTTTCCTCTAACAATTACAATACGCTACTTTTACTTTCCTGTAAATTATCAATCCTAACAACTAAAGAGTATTAAAAAATTTTACCTTAATCACTTAGAATGCAACTGATTATTTAAATATACAATTCTATCTCAAATCATTGTGGAATAAAATGTTTTCATTGCTTTAAAAATATGAATATGTGGGACTTCCCTGGTGGTCCAGTTAGGATTAGGACTCTGCATTCCCACTGCTGCGGGTATGGGTTCAACCCCCAGCTGAGGAACTAAGATCCCACATGCTGTGTGACGTGGCCAGAAAAACCAAAAACAAAAAAGAAAAAAAGAAGAAAGAAAACGACGTGAGCCTGTGACATCTTGTTGTATGAGAAAATAGGGAAGACCAATGAGATCATGTCAAAAGGACAAAGAAACCATCTTAAAGGAACTTACACTAACAAATCTATAACAAACTGACCACCAAAAATAATAATGACTATAATCAATACAGTACAGTGAGAAATAAAAAGCCACCAAGTTGATTATTTAGTAAATAGAATAAAATATTAAAAACAAAGTAGGGCTTCCCTGGTGGCGCAGTGGGTAAGGATCCACCTGCCAATGCTGGAGACACGGGTTCAATCCCTGGTCTGGGAGGATCCACGTGTGCCACAGGGCAACTAGCCCAGTGCGACACGACTGCTGAGGCGGAGAGCCCTGGAGTCCACGCTCCTCCAGAGAAGCCACCACAACAAGTAGCAGCCCCTGCTCGCTGCAACTCGAGAAAGCCGCACACAGCAGCGAAGATGCAGCACAGCCAACAGAAAATAAAGATCAGACAAAAAACAAACGGAGGAACAAAGAAAACTCCTCATTTTAGAAGAATGCTATTGCATAGACATGGACTATATTATTAGAACACCACCAATGGACAAAATGTGGATTCCAGCGTATCCTTGTTGGAATTCCTCAAGGCCTGAATCAAAAGCTTGACATTTCTCATTCATTCATAATACTGCATCCTGTTCAAACTATACTAGCTATATTTTAAACTGTTCTGTACTTTTCAACTTTTACAATAACCAGATCTTAAATCTATAGTCAGCAGGAAAAAAATAAACTTGTTTTAAATTTAAATCAAATAATAAATAACAGTTCAGATCACTTAACATTTCAGCACTTTGCCAAGGTACTAGTCTAACTCCTGTGCCCCTGGGAACTATCATTATTCCTATTTAATAGCTGAGGAAACTCATCCAGTTAAGTAAATCATGATTACTGAAGCCAGAAACAGAACTCAGGCAATCTGATCCAAGAGTCCACAGTACTCAATTTTTTAAAGTTAATGCCATGTTATCCATTATCTCAACACTTCAGGGTACACTGCTTACAGTCAAGGACATCCAAAGCCCATCCTCTTAACCACTATTATACAACAACTAGGTTAAAAAATTTAAAAGACCCAATACTTGCAGGTGCCCCTCTTACGCCGATAGCATAATTTAGGTTGGCTGCTGGGCTGAAGAACAGTCACAGATACTAAGACAAGGACTGTTTTCTGTCCCTGAGATTTCATCTCCGCGTACACGCTGGAGAGACACAAGCATATATACACAGAGGCACACACAAGCACAGTTTTACAGCAGCAGCTTATCTTAGCAAAAACAGCTGAAAACACCACAGGGGGCCAACCACTGAATAGCTAGATAAAGCACAGCATCACCCTGCTACAACGGACTACTAACCAGCAGTCAACCAGAATGAGCAAGAGCTAAGCACTAACATGGACGGTCGCCCAGACAGAATTTTGAAAGAAAAAGTAAACAGCACAGCATGAGTACACTTCGATACACTTTAAAACAACCCTTTTAAACCAATACTGCCCAATTTCTACAAGTGCCTACACGTGACTACAAGCGTACACTAAGAGAATTAAAAAGATAATCTCTCAGGAGGCAGAAAAAAAGAAAGAGCAAATAAAACTTCAGCATTAACCCTAAGATTTTAGTTTCTTACAAACAGACAATTACTTGCGTAAAGCACTGGTTCTGGGAAGCACCAGAACCAGTGCTTCCCAACCAAGACAAGCTACAAAAATAAACTACGGAAACATCCAAGTTTGGCAACATCAGCAGACGCATGTCCGCACACGCACTTCTCTGAATCACAAGGAGAGATGGGGAAGAATACACACCTGGCTGCTGTCTGGGGGGCCGAGGAGAGAACAGTGTAGCAAGAAAACCATTAACTTTTTCTTCGTTCATTTCTGCACTATTCACTAGTTCAGGTAAGCAGATTACCTGTGCAGTTTTGGGAAGAGGGTACTTAATGTTTAAAATGAGACCCTGAACAGTGCCCACTTCAGGCTACACAGACAGGAGAGACCACCTCACCCACCTTGTCGCCTATCCGGCAGAGGTACTCCGCCTTTGCCATCATCGCGTCTCGGATTTCGCTCTCCCCCAGATTCTTCTCTGCATCCTCCAGCTCCTCATCCAAACGTTTCAACTCGTCTTCGTTCGCCTTCTTCATTTTGTTGAGCAGGTCCACGTCCATCTGCCACTCCAGGGACTTGCACAAGGCTTCGTAATAAGGAGCCATGTCTGAGAGAGAGCAAGAGGGGTGTGACTTAGGCGTGCTTACCTAAGTGCTTAACCCCCATCTTCTTCCTCCCACACAAGCTGTGAGGTCGTCCGCCGGACCCCTGCCCATTAGCAGGAAAGGGCTGGGCACCACGAGGTGCTTGCTACTGGGAGGCCAACATCAGGACCAGGCCTGTCACCGCCGCCCTCTCCTAGGGCCGGGGATAGGGCAACCCTTGGTCTGCCTCTCGGTGGCTGCTGTACTGAGAGAAAGGGCGAGCTTGTTTACAGCCACAAACACCTCAGACCCGTGCACTTAAGGCTATAGCGTCCGCTGCCATCACTACTGGGAAGGGCAAAAGGAACCGATGCCAAGTTTACCCTCCACCGGCAATGCTAACGTCCCCGAGACCAGTCGCTAATGACAATAAGCCCTGTCTCTGGCTCGGTGCTCAACAACTCGGGATCCCCCCAACCTGGTCCCAAGGCGGGAGGCGCACAGAGCAGCACACCACTCTGAAAGCCTGGAGGTGCTGAGAAAATGAAAGCCCCGAGGTGCGGATAAGCCAGGTCTGATCTCGGGGTCCCCGTCGGGGTAAACCCCTCAGGCTGGGGAGCGCGGGGCCGCCCGGGCCTAGGCCGCTGACTCGGCGCTCCCGCGGGCCTCACTGTTATCGCGGACGGCTGCCATCAGCTCGTCGCGGACCGCCGCGTCCCCGCGGTGCTCGGGCAGGCTGAGCAGGAAGCGCAGCTGCGCGATGCGCAGGTCCGGGTTCTTGGGCAGACCCTCCTCTTCCAGGTTCTCCAGCGGCATCGCGGCGGCGACAGCAGCGGTTCCGAACAGACGGCAACTCACAGCCGACAACTCAGCCGAGACCGGCGGCGGCGGCGGCGGAAGTGGGAGGAGACCCCGACTGCGCCGGGACGCCTCCAGCCCGGCTTCCGGTCCCAGCTCCGCCTCCGCCCGCAGCGCCCCCTGCTGGACACTCCCGTATATGCCCACCCCGGCCCCGAGGTTTTCCCCGCCTCTCAGTTAGGAGAGTCCCAGGGAGGGTGGTCCCCACCTCCAAAGTTGGATTTCCTGAACCTCTTTCTCCCTCCATTTTTTAGCTATTTCACTTTCCAATCCGTTTGTGATTAATAGAGGCTGGCAATCTTGAGGATTTTGAAAATATAATAATAACAACAACAGTAACCACCACAACAAAAAACGACTGCAGTTGTCTAGGCCCTACTCTTCCCCTTTCACCTTTCTTCTTATACCCATTTCTTAAAAGATATGGAAGCATAGTTGCTGTACAATATTATATAAGCTTTAAAGGTTATACTCCATTTACAGTGGGCTTCCCTGGTGGCTCAACGATAAAGAATCCACCTGCAATGCAGGAGATGTGGGTTTGATCCCTGGGTTGGAAAGATCCCCTGAAGGAGGAAATGGCAACCCACTCCAGTATTCTTGCCTGGGAAATCCCACTGACAGAGGAGCCTGGCGGCTGCAGTCCATTAAGTGGCAAGAGAGTCAAACGTGACTTAGCAATTAAACAACGACTCCATTTATAGTTATTATTTTTAAAAAATAGGCTGTATTCCCCATGTTGTACAACAGATCCTTGTAGCTTATTTTACATCTAATGGTCTGTCCCTCTCACTCCCCTCTCCTGAAACACCCTTCAATTCTCTTCCCCACTGGTAACCACTAGTTTGTTCTCTTTATATCTGTGAAGACTTTCACTTTTATGAGGAACTCATTTTAATTCTCTTAACACTAGGAAGTAGTACTGTTACCCCATCTTGTAGATAAGAAAAACAAAGCACAAATAAGTTAGGGAACATGATCAACCAAGAGTCTAAAATCCATGTTCCTTCCATGCTTCTCAGAAAGTAGCTCCCAGATTCCAGTCTTAACACCATAGCACCATATGTTTATTCATAATTTAAATCGTTGCATGACTATATTTTCAGCCTCTTTTTGTTCATATTGCTACAGTCTTCAGTACTGGTAAAGGTTACGTGAAATTCCACCCAGTGGATTTCCGTAATTTACTTTTACTCTTCCTTCCATTAGAAATGCCTTTAGGTTGTCTAAGGTTGTTATCTTCCTATTACAAAAACCAAGGTGAACACCTTGGAATGCACAGGGTATTTTGTATTTTACATTTTTTTCCCCTTAGCATAAATTCCCATTCAGGTTTGATCGGCACAAAGAAGACATGCTTTGTGATTTTCAGATATTGAATATTAAATGCTTTTCAGAGAGAGTTAAACCATTTACACAGCCACTGAACCATTTGGAACCGTCACATTCTCACCAGCAGAAGGCATTACCATATGTTTTTAATATCGTGTCTGTTTTTGGTAAAAAAATAAATATTTTGAAGGCAACTCAAATGACAAGGAAAATGCTGAGAGCACAGAAAAAATCGCCAACACTCCTCCATGCTAACCTTCTGGAGCTCCCCAGGTGGTACAGTGGTAAAGAATCCGCCTGCCAGCAAAGGAGACGCAAAAGACAGGGGTTCGATCCCTGAGTTGAGAAAATCCCCTGGAGTAGGAGATAGCAACCCACTCCAGTATTCTTGCCTGGGAAATCTCAAGAACAGAGGAGCCTGGCAGGCTACAGTCCATTGGACTGCAGAGAGTCAGACAGGACTGAGCGACTAAGCACCCTAAGCACCAAGAACCTTGTAAACCTCTTTCATTCATTCATTCCACAAACATTGCACAGTTGCAAAGTACCAGGACGGACATAGCCTCTGGGAACACAGCAGTGAAGAAAATGTGGGCCCTGTCTGCATGGAGCTTACATTCTAAAGACACTTAGTTCCACTGAAACCCATCTAGGTTACATATTAATAGGCTCATTTTGAACGTGTACCTTATGAACTGCTTTGTTCACTCACCATGTAGGGTAGATGTCTTTTCATGCCAGTAAATATGGATTAATATCATCACCTCTAATGACTACACAGGAGTCCATTACTTGTATGTGCCAGCTTTTCCTCTTTCAATCCGTAACTCCTATCATCTGAATATTTTTCATTTTCTCACTCTCATTTTCAGATACCATCAAGTTGATCATCTATGTGCATATGTTTCCACATTTGGTTTGTTATTCCTTACCTCAAATCCCTAGAAGTAAAACTGTTAATTAACAGGGTCTGTACATTTTATATTTTGACATAGTAGATAAGGATTATATAAATTATTTTTCTAAAAATTAGATACCATCTCACATTCCCACCAACATTAAACAGAGAGCCTGTTTCCCTCTCTGCCAAGACCTTTTCTTCACCCATTTTAATCTTCAGCAACAAAACATGTTTTGCTTTCCATTACGTTTCTCTTATTATGAGGTTGAATTTCTTTTCACATTTGTGCTGACCTGTATTTTCCCATTTGCTAAACTCCTACCTTGCTTCATCAATTCCTCTACATAATCTTCCTGATTGATCTCTGAGCACTGTTCATATCTTCAGGATATAACTGCTTGTCAAGAAATGCAAAATTTCCTATAGTCATTTTCTACATTTTTAATGAATTTTTAAAACATAGATGTTTATAATGTTTATATAGTTAAATTTATGATTCTTTTCCTTTATGCTCCCTGATAGCATTATCAAGTCCTATTAAGACCTTTCCAACACCATGGTTTAAAAAATATTCACCCGTGTTTTCCTCTGGCATATTGATGCTTTTCTCTTTTGTTCTTTGTCGCTTTCTGCACTTAAATCTTTGATCCATCTAGAATGTTCATATAAAGAGAAATGTATATCATATTTAAAATATTTTTACAACTTACTTGGGCAAAAAAAAAAAAATTCTAGCCCAGGATCTATTACTTGAACCAAAGATTTGACAGCAAAGAATATCTCCAACTATCTCTATCTGAATGAAATAAGCCTGTCCCCAAATGCCTCTCAGGAGTACCCCTCTGTCACGGGACCCAAAGCTGATCTGATGAAGTGAAGCTGAAGGAAACTGACACATTGGCTGGTTGGAAGTTCATGACTCATTTGGTTTGTCTCAACTCGAGCTGGTTAGGCAAATTGTTTTCTCCTGGAGAATCCGAAGTAGGAAACTCCCTGAGGGTGTTCAGACAGTAGCAGTCAGGACAGCCACCACCTGAACAAGAGTCTGAGAAAGAGAATAGTAGAAGCTAAGAGATATTCTAGAGCTGAAGCACAGGGCATCTCTAGGCGGGAAGAATCCACTGAGCAGTCAGCAACACGGATTTTTTTTTTAAAGATACCTCTCTCTGGAAACTTAGAACACTGAGTACAAAGAGAGAATTCCAAAGGTTTTCAAAGAAAAGAAAAGGGAATTCCCCGGGGGTTCAGGGGTTAAGACTTGGCACTTTGACTACCGTGGCCCAGAGTGCAATCCTCGGTAGGGGAACTACGATCCCACAAGCTGCAGTGCAGCCAAGAATAGGATAGAATAGAATGGCCATCACTTGAAAAAAAAAAATAGTGAAATAAAAGGTCACTTAGAAAGGAGTAAGAATCAGAATGACTTGTATTTTCTGAAATGTGACATTGTGGACCAGAAGACCATGGGACAAGACCTTCAAAGATCAAGACAAAGAGATTTCCACTCTAGAATCCCATTCTCAGCCTTTATTACAGAATGAATATGAGCATTGGAAGACCCACAAAACTCTCAAATGTACATCCCATGCACCCGTTCTCAGGAAGAAAGTCACAGAGGAGAAACTCTACCCAGAAAACCGGGAATCCAACCAAGAGGAGAGGAACCCCTGGGATGGAACAGAGAGCGCTCAGGATGACAGCCTCACCTAGCAAACTACAGGAAGACTGGAGCAGGAAGTGGATTCTCCCTGGTATCTCTTTTTCTCTCTCCTCTCCTCTCCTCTCAGTTCACTAGGAAATCTGACTGTAACACTTCAGAATCTATCCAGAGCCTGACCACTTTCCATTTCTCCTGTGAACACCCTGGTCCATCCCATCACCCGGATCACTGTGGTCTCCTAGCTGTTCTCTCAGCATCTTTCCTTGTGCTCTTTTTGACAGAACAGCTAGCATGGTGTGATCCTTTTCAAGTTCAAGTTCCCTGAATCGGAGTCATTTGTTGTGACGTTGATGGACCCAGAGTCTGTCACACAGAGTGAAGTAAGTCAGAAAGAGAAAAACAAGCATTGTATATTCACACATATACATGGAATCCAGAAAAATGGTACAGAGGAACCTATTTGCAGGGCGGGAACAGAGACTCAGATATAGAGAACCCACATGTGGATGTGGTGCGGGGAAGTGCAGGGTGGGATGCATTGGGAGAGGAATACACTGCTCTGCGTAAAAAAGTGGCCACAAGAAGCTCCGCTCAGGGGCTCTGTGATGCCCTAGAGGCGTGGGAGGGTCGGGGTGGGGAGGTCCAAGAGGGTGGATCTGTGTGTGCGGATGGCTGATTCATTTCACAATGCAGCAGAAACTATCACAATATTGTAAAGCAACTACACTCCAATAAAAATAAACAAATAAATAAAGTTCAAGGTCCCCACTGCCCCACAAGGCCCTGCGAGATGCTGCTTCCCAGTATCTCTGTGCTGTCACCTTCGCCAGTTCTCCCCTCGCTCACTCTGCTGCAGCTGTCGGCTCCTAGCTGTTGCCCTCACACACCAGGCATATTGTCTATCACAGCCATTGCCTAACCCTTCCCTCTGCCTGGAACGTGCTTCCCTAGGACCCACTCACGCCTTCAAAGATGCTCAGATGTCACCTCTCTCAACCCCTGTGTTTATAATTTCATTATGCTCCTCTTCCTGCACTCACAATCCATCTCACCAAGCTTGATTTCTTCCCCCCATACAATGTACCATTGTTTAAAATAATATTTTTTTATTATTTGTTGTCATTGAGTCGATAAGTTACATTCAACTATTTTCTGACCCCATGTATTGCAGTCTGCCAGGCTCCTCTGTCCATGGGATTTCCCAGGCAAGAATACTGGAGTGGGTGGCCATTTCCTTCTCCAGGGGATCTTCCCAACCCAAGGATTGAACCTGAATCTCCTGTATTGGCAGGTGGATTCTTTACCACTGACCCACCAGGGAAGTCCATTTTTTATTTTACTTATTGCTTATTTCTGTCTCCTCTAACTCCAATGTAAACTCCAGGAAAATAAGAAATCTATCTTTTGTGCACATCCAGTACCTAGAAGATGGCCTGGTACCTAGCAGGCATCCACAAAAATGTTATGAATGAGTGAATTAGTGAATAAATAGAGCAGAGGTCTCTAGAAGGGAATCTCCAAAAAGAACAAACAGATCAAATACATGATGAGGTTGAAAATATGGAGAATAGATTTATACTCTTGCCCAAGAGTCCAGGTCTGAGATAGGAATTTAGAAAACTATGCCTTAAACCCACAGGACAGTTATTAATCCCAACTGCACCAAAGTTGTACAGGAAAAAAAAAGTTTCTGAAATAATCCATGGCTCAATTGTAAATACTCTTTATGCCATCATAACACTATAAACCCACTCCAATGTTCATGCCTGGAAAATTCCAAAGACAGAAGGGCCTGCTGTACTGCCCTAATTGCAGAAAGCAAAGAGGAACTAAAGAGCCTCTCGATGAGGGAAAACGGGAGAGTGAAAGAGCTGGCTTAAAACAAAATGTTACAAAAAAAAAAATGTAAGATCATGGCTCCCTAACCATGGGGTACCCCATGGAGTAGTGGGGTTACCACTACTTCATGGCAAATAGAAGGGGGAAAGGTGGAAGTAGCGACAGATTTCTTCTTCTCGGGCTCTAAAATCACTGAGGATGGTGACTGCAGCCATGAAATCAGAAGACAACTGCTTCTCGGCAGGAAAGCTATGACAAACCTAGACAGCGTGCTGAAAAGCAGAGACGTTACTCTGCCGACAAAGGTCCGTATAGGCCGGGCTATGGTCTTTCCAGTGGTCACATACGGTTGTGAGAGCTGGACCATAAAGAAGGCAGAGCACCAAACAATGGATACCTTAGCACTGTGGCACCGAAGAAGACTCCTGAGAGACCCTGGACAGAAAGGAGATTCAACCAGTCAATCATAAGGGAAATCAACCCTGAATACTCCCTGGAAGGACTGATGCTGAGGCTGAAATTCTAGTCTTTTGGTCACCTGATGCGAACAGCTGACTCATTGGAAAAGTCCCTGATGCTGGGTAAGACTGAGGGCAGGAGGAGAAGAGGGCGTCAGAGGATGAGATGGCTGGTTGGCATCACCGAAGCAACAGACACGAACTTGGCAGAGATTTTCCATTTGAGGAATTACTTTAACCCCACAGACAAGAGGGTGAGCTCTGATGGTCATGAACACTCTGGAATGAAAATAGTAGACTGGTTACAAGGAACACAAGAGAAATGCTGACTTTTATACTTGGGATGCTTTTAGCTGTCATTTATTTATCTCACCTCACTTTTCACATTTTTTACGTGAAGATAAATTTCTCAGGAAATTATGTGAAAATCTTCACTTCTGTCACCTGATTTATGATTTCAGGTGAAGCCTAGCTCTAAACAAATCCAATATAAGTATTAGCCAGTGTTTTGAAACTTGGAGGTAAGATATGAAGTATTTCAATTCAAAGAAGGGGCGGTGGGGCGGGGGGAGACAAATTCAAATCAGCAAGGAACCAAAGAATGCCCTCAACCTCCCAAAAATGATCATCAGAGACTGAGATTTGTGATAAGAATTGAATATATGATCAAAATCTCATTATAGATTTAAGAGAAAACCTGTATGCTGCTGCTACTGCTGCTAAGTCACTTCAGTCATGTCCGACTCTGTGCAACCCCATAGACGGCAGCCCACCAGGCTCCCCCATCCCTGGGATTCTCCAAGCAAGAACACTGGAATGGGTTGCCACTTCCTTCTCCAATGCATGAAAGTGAAAAGTGAAAGTGAAGTCGCTCAGTCGTGTCCGACTCTAGCGACCCCATGGACTACAGCCCACCAGGCTCCTCCATCTATGGGATTTTCCAGGCAAAACCTGTATTCATAGTCATTAATGTAGAGAAGGCAGCTGCAATTATACGTGTGCATGCCTGCTGTGGTGCTTCAGTCATGTCCAACTTTTCGTGACTCTGGATTGTAGCCCACCTGGCTCCTCTGTCCATGGGATACTCCAGGCAAGAACACTGGAGTGGGCTGCCATGCCCTCCTCCAGGAAATCTTCCCAACCCAGGGATCGAACCCAGGTCCTTTATGTCTCCTGCACTGGTAGGCAGGTTCTTTACCACTAGTGCCACCTGGAAAGCCCTTTCAGTTATACGTGCCTGGCATTTTCCGCCTTCCAATTCTACTATGGATTCATAACTCAACTTGGACTACAATTGTCCAGAGACCTAAATCATCGGGGATCCTGCGACTTGTCACCAGCCAGATGCCAATGCTCCTGGATGCCCTGGCCCAGGTCCTGTTGCCTGGCTCTCAGAGGAGACATATTTCCAGTAAGCTCTGTATTTTCCTTTACTTTTTAACACTGTCCCCACTGATTGCAGAGAAATCAATGGAACCCTGAACTGTTGCTAAGATTGATTTGATCAAAGTAGCTCTTTGCTCCGTATTGACAGCTCATTATTGAACAGGAAATTGCCCATTCCATCAACCTCTCTGTAGCCATTAACTCAATTTGACTGGATTAACTAGTTCTACACAGAAGCTTCTAGAGAAGCGTCAAGTCTGGGGTCTTTGTTGTCTCATGGAGGGAAAACTAAACACGACTCCTCTTTTAGGCTTCTGCCCTGTAGAAATTAAAATGTTGACTTGACACTGGCCTATGGAGGGGTCTGGGCATGTGTGTCGTCCTCTTTTAAGTTCTGCTTCTAGGGTTTATTTTAAAATCACACGTTCTTCATTTATGACAACGGTCACAATGAGCTCTTTTCCAAGAGCCTGGTTTCAGTTAGACATCCGACCGAGCGGGCCCTCCTCCTCCTCCGCATTTGTGCTTTCCCTTTATGTGAGAGCATTTGGCTCTGAGAAGGGTGTCCTGTTTCAGGGGACTGGAGTCTTTCTTTCTGAGCAGAACGCGGTCAGCTCCCTGTACACCGGGCCCCGAGGGCTGTTGATGGGATGACTACGGCCATGCCCGCCGCATTAAAGAAGGGTCCTCTTAGTGTATAATTAGCTTTATCTGCTTGGCTGTGGCGATGCTCACTTTTAATTACATGCACTCTGAGCTTTTTCACTGAATTTTCAAAGACATGATGTGAGATGAGGCTTGATTACGGGTTCCCTGGGTAAGACTGAGATGGGTTTATACAGGCGCAGTTCCCTCGGCTGCTGCTAGGGTCCCTGCTGGTGGGCAGCTCAGAGGATGCTGAGTTTACTAAGGGCATCAGCTCAGAACACACTACATACCAGTGTTACTGCAGCATAAAGGTCAAACCATGTAGCATGCGTGTTTTTCCCTCGCTAAATGGCACCTCTGCACAAGAGCATTTTGGAGGAAGAAGAGAGCTTACAAAATGCTCTTATTCCTGGAGCTGGTTTTGAGGTTTTGAGTAACTGATGTAACCAATATCCGTTTAATTTTTGATGACTAGAAGCCACTTGCACACAGCGGGAAGTGTCAAATGCATCACACCGCATGACACTTTCACACAGCCTCCCCATTAGTATATTGATTTCTTGAACAAAAATTTATAAGCTCCTACTATGTGCTGAGCAGTGATTTGGGTGCCATGCGAGCAGGGCAGACCAGTACATGCTGTTTATGGAGCTTCTGTTCTGGTGGGGACGGAACGGGAGGGGCAAATCAACAACAAACCACTAAGTAAATTATTCAGACAGTGGTCAGAATAGTGCGATAAACACATTCATGGGATAGATGGCCAAGTGAAAGTGTTAGCCACCCAGTCATGCCTGGCTGCTTGCAACCCCATGGACCGTAGCCCGCCAGGTTCCTCTGTCCACAGAATTCTCCAGGCAAGAAAACCAGAGTCAGTTGCCATTCCCTTCTCCAGGGGATCTTTCTGACCCAGGGATCGAACTTGGGTTTCCCACACTGCAGGCAGGTTCTTCACCATCTGAGCCAACAGGGGAGAGATGGTAAAGAAAGGCTTTTTTTGAACTGACGTTTAGGGTAAGATCAACATGAGGGGCTTGGTTTAGGACCATCCTTTAAGGAAGTTACCTTGTACCAACTTTCTTACTTTCATTAGTAATCACCTTCCTTTATATACAACATAAGGAGTGACGGACCATGTGATAACTTTTTAATTTCCTCTTCCCAGCTTAAAAATAAGAATGTTGATAGGAAAAAGCAGAGATTTACAACTGGCCTGTGTAGTTGTTGAGAACATAATAGGTAAAGTCTTCAGAGCAGCCACACTCCCATTTCTGGTGAATTGTTCAATTATATCCATATCAATCCTGTTTCCTGTCATATGTCTCTTTCCACCCATAGCCCCTCTGGAGAGACTGCCCTAGGGGGACACATGACATCCCGTGTGAACTGTAGATGGCCTAGGAGATGCCCTGGTGTGACCAGTTCTGTCCCGAAGGGAAGATACAGGGCACCCAGAAACCACAGCATGAAATAGGCATGCAGGCAGAGTGGCCACAATCAGTCAGAAAGTTAAGTGCGAGCTGAAACCATGGCCAGAAGGAGCAGGACGAAGGGTTGTATGTCCTACAGAGCCGAGGACTCAGATGGCGGTGTAAGAAGAGCAGAGAGACAGGCAAGAGTGGTGTCACAAGCGAGGGCAGGCGCACGGGAGTGAACAGTCATCAACCAGGCTGTTAAAGGGCCAAGGTCAGCCCTAGGTCCAATGCTGAGTCGCTTCAGTCGTGTCCAGCTCTCTGTGATCTTTTGGCCTGTAGCCCGCCAGGCTCCTCTGACCATAGAATTCTCCAGGCAAGAATACTGGAGTGGGTAGCCACGCCCTCCTCCACGGGATATTCCTGACCCAGGAATCCTGCATTGCAGGCAGATTCTTTTCCATCTGAGCCACCAGGGAGGACTGCTGCTTAGGTCCAGAACCAGTAGCAACCCTGTCTCTACAAGCTGAGTTGTGCTACCATTTCTAATCATCTCAAGAGGTCCATCCAGTATATGCCTCCACCTTGCCAACCAGACTATTTTCCCAAGTCCTCATGAGATAGAGCCACATGGTTAAAGTGCCCGTTTGTCCATTCTTACTGACCTACCTACCTACCTTCCTCCTTCCCTCCCCCGCCCCCAGGTATCCTTACAATAAATCCTAGTCACTAACAGTCTCAGAGGGAGCCTCTGCCCCGGGGGGAGGACAGTCTGGTGAAACTGAACAAAACTACACTCACCCTCTGACCCAGGAATGCCACTTATGAAAAACTACCCTGAAGATACACCTCCACTCATACACAAACACACAAGCTTATTCATGGCAGCACAATTGTACAATACTGCAAACGGTTTAAATGCCCTAATACAGGAAAGTGGTCAAAATAACAACAGCACGTTATACATGTTGAAGCAGCAGGCTGAGCTAAACAAGAATAAAAAAATCCTTATGAGTCGATGTGGAGTGATCTCCAGAAATCAAATGTTATCATTTAACAACAAAAACGGTCAACGGGACTAAGAGGAAAGCTGTTAGAAAGAGGTATGAATTTACAGGTAACCACTAGGGTGTGAAACATGAAAAGAGAAGAAAAGGGTGAGTCTCTGACTTTTGTTATCAGGAATCTAAGACAAACCACAGAGCACTGCTGAACGTCGTGCGACCAGTCTAGAACTTATGGCATCTAAATTCCAATTTCTACTTGTGAAAACTTGGAAAACACCACACTGGACACATCGAAATGGCGCTGTATCCACAACCAGCCCATTCAGCAAAGCAGAGGTGGGAGAAAGCGAACTTTTGGAACGAAGTAGTCAACATTTAAATAAGTGTGTATTAGTCGCTCAGTCGTGTCCGACTCTTTGTGAACCCATGGACTGTAGCCCACCAGGCCCAAGGCTCCTCTGTCCATGGGATTCTCCAGGCAAGAATATTGAAGTCAGTTGCCATTCCGTTATCCAGGGGCTCTTCCTGATTCAGGGACAGAACCTGGGTCTCCTGCACTGTAGGCAGATTCTTGACCATCTGAGTCACCAGCAAAGTCTTATTTAAACAAGAACTGTGGTATAATGGCAGGAAATATCAGAACTGTGATGGACGTGCATTGTTCATCTATACCACTTAGTATTGCTTTGATTTTGAACTTTTCTTTTTTGTACAGGGTTCAGGGTCGGAGTAAGGGAGTTTTCAGAGATCGTCCTCTGAGAAGCCCAGATGATGCGAATGGAGAGCGGTGTTTTGCGCGGTCACCAGCAGAGGGCAGCAGTGCCCGCCGGGTCTCGCAAAGTCCAGGAAGCGCAGGAGCTCGGTTCCCGGGGGCCCCAAGTCCACCTGGCGATTAGGAATTCTCGGCTGGGTGGGGAAGGTGGCATGCAGCTGGGCAAAGGAGATGTGGAGGTACTTGAAGTTAAACACAGCAAATCTGGGAGTCTTCTGAATTTTCCAGGAACGAAAATCATAGGAAAACCCACTATTTAGAAGCTGAATGTGCTGTGCTGTGCTGTGCTGTGCTGTGCTGTGCTGTGCTTAGTTAGACTCCTTGCTACCTGATGGGCTATAGCCCGCCAGGCTGCTCTGTCCATGGAATTCTCCAGGCAGGAATACTGGAGCCGGTTGCCATTTCCTTCTCCGGAGGATCTTCCACACGCCGGGACAGAACCCGCATCCCTTATGTCTCCTGCCCTGGCAGGTCGGTTCTTTACCACAAGCCCCTGAAAGCTAAATATGACCTTCAAAACACAGTCCCTGATTTCAGTTACAAGTGAAGCAAAAGATCTATTTAAATTCGCATTCCCAATTACAGATGTGGATGACTGGAAAGCATAAACGTAACTTATTATTTCCTTCATTTAGTCAACCACATGACGGTTAAACCCTTACTATGCGCTCAACTCAATATCCCATGTCAGGAGGGGAAAAGAAAAGGGAGACCCAGCCACGGAGACAATCTAAATATCTTATTACAAAAAGTCCAAGTCAACAAATCTTCAAAAGTGAGTTACAATGATGCTGATTATGTGCTGAAAAAATAACTTTTAACCAAAAAATGAATAATTAGCATTGACATGGAAGTCAGTATTCTTGGTTAACTCAAACCACAGAAAACAGATATTTGAGCCATATGGCTGCTTCTGAAACTCTGTAATTTCTTCATTTCTGATTTTCTTGGTAAACTATATTGTTCAAGCTTACAGGGAAACATTTATCTTGGTTTATATTTTAAATTAGCCTAATAACAATAATAGTAATGGCAGCAAATTCTTACAAAGCATTTACATGAGCTCAGTACTTCTAAAAGCACCCAAGAAATGCTAAGTCATTTCATCTATACAACAACCCAATGAAATAGATACTCTTATGACTCCCTATGTCAGAGGCTCATAGAGGTTAAGTAGCTTGACCAAGGCCACACAGCCAGGATGTGACAGAGTGGGATTTGAACTCGAGACTCCAGGCCCCTAGCTATGATCTCACCCCTACTATTGTCCAGCACTGACCACAGCATACTCCTCCAGGAGGACTGATCTTCTGTACAGAATTAATTCCCTCTCATGCCCTGGGCTGTCACCTTCCATCACTCTAGAGTGACTGATCACCCATCCTTACCTCTTCCCCTTCCCATGAAGGGCCGCATTATATGAACCGTGAAGTTTAAGAGAAGATAGAATTCTTTGTTCTTTAGTTTGGCTTTATCCTAAAAGAACATCACACCTCATACTGACCTTTTTCTTATATTCTGCGTTGATAATTTACATAACTGTTTTTGTGACTTTTTCACAGAAGCTGAATTTAAGTATAGCTTACAAAGCAATCACACAAGTTACTTAGACTCAAAACATCTGTTCCCCTCCATCCCCCCTTTCTCCCCAAGGTAATTTTGCCAGGTCATGTAGCGGCTTCCTCCCAAATATTCCCCAAAACGTCTCCTAAATCTTCTTTTCCATTTCAGTAGCAGCTCCTAATGCTCCTTACCCCAGCTTTATAACAGCCTCTCAACTGGTCTCCAGACCCCGATTCATCCCACAAACTTCTGCCAGATGAAGCTCCGGAAGCTACATATAGATCAGATCGTATTTCTTGCTCCGAAACATTGTATGGCTTCACTTGTCTACAAAATTAAGTCCTTTCACCTAAGACTAGTTTCTACTGCTTTCTGGTTCATAAAGGTACTTAGCCCCATAGGTAGATTCAGGAAGACAGAAAGTAGAAAAGAGGTCACCAGAGACAGGGGGAGTGGGGAGTCAGTGTTTAATGGTTACAAACTTTCTCTTTGGGGAGAATGAAAACAATTTGGAAATAGAAAGTAAAGGTTATCCCACACTGTGAATGTAATTCATACCACTGAACAATACAGGTAGAAATGATTACAATGTCAAATTGTATGCTATACATATTTTAGCACAATAAAACATTAAAAACATCCATTCTAGCACGACTAGACCAATGTGCTTCCTTCCAATTAATCTTTAGCTTTACACAAGGCAGAAAAAAATGGATTCTCCGCATTGTCAACAATTTCTCGAACCTTGCAAAGCTTCCTGTGTCCTCCTCCTGATCAGGGAAATATTAGAATAAACATTTCAGACCATCTGTAGTGGCTTTTATGGCTTTTTTTGTCACAAGTTTATAGGAACAGTCTTTTTTTTTTTTCTTCTCAGTGAGCACAGGCCTTCTAGTACAAGCCCACAGAAAGAGCAACACAGGTTTATGTCACGGATGCTGCTTTCTAATCAGATAGATGGTCTCTCAAAAAATATTTTCTCCAAGGAGGTCATGAGTGCTCGAGACCATCACTCCATGTACTGTTGTCTTATCTTTTCCCTTTTCAGAGGCATGGACAGGGGAGCCTGGCGAGTTACAGTCCATGGGGTTCAAAAGAGTCAGACACAACTGAGCAACTTAACATGCAGCATGCACACAATCTGTTTAAAGGGCTACAGTTGCTGAGCTGCAGCTTTCTTGTCACCGCAGGCATGTCTAAACTTGAAGAGTTCACACGTCTAATGTCCGGCTCTTAAGCAAGCTTGACTCCAAGAATTCTGTACTCAAAACAGGAAGGTCCTACTGTGGAGCAAGGGAACTATATTCAAAACCTTGTAATAACCTAATATCAAAAAGAATCTGCAAAAAGAATAGATACATATGTGATTGAATTACTTTGCGGTACACCTAAAACTAACACAACAGTGAAAATCAACTATACTTTCAGGTTTAAAAATCAATAAAAAATAAACAAAACTCTACCCTCAGAGAGGATGAGAAGGATTTTTGGAACGAGGCACCAAGAAATCAGTGCTCTGTCTCCACGCTCACCTCCTCTCACCTGCAGCTCATGGGGTCCTCCTGCAGAAGCCCAAGGATGGGTGAGGCCATCAGCTGTGTGCGGTGGATGAAATTACTAGAAGCACTTTCCCCCATGGGCTGGGCAAGCACCTGGGGCCCAGACTTAGGAAGACCAAGGATGATGACAAGATACTGGCAGATGCTGGAAAGAGTCTGACAGTCATCTGTGACTCCTGTGATGAAGGGTGACAGGGAGGCAACTCCTGGCACTGGGCAAGGTGACAGCCCTGACTGATACTGTCCCCCCACACCCTCAAGCTGCAGCCCTCCCCCAGCAACATGCACACAGAGACACTCGGAAGAATGGTCTGAAACTGCACCTGCCGCTCTGCCACAGCGCAGTAGCATCCAGGAGAGAAGAACCACAAACAAAAAGTCCAGGCAAGATCTACTAAGCGTCAGAAAGATATTTGAAAGGAACCAAATTGCCAGGAACTATCAGACCCAAATACCCCTCCCAAGGAGACAATTAAAAGTCAAAACCAATCACAGATGACTGAGAGAGCTCTCATGATGGGAGAAGGTAAACAGGAGAGGGTCAAATCACTCAACAGGGTATAAGGGGCTGTTTTGTAAACACAGAGCTGATAGTTGTTAAAGCAGTATGACAGAGAGAGCACTTAAGCACCAAATCATAAAAGCTAAAAACACAAAGCAAAAATGATGACAAATTCATGAACTATTTGACAAGATCACCATTACAATCAGAGGCTTCTTAATGTTTCCTTTAGAAAGCACACCCAGCAAGGAAAAGAAAAAAATAAAAGCAAAAACATAGAGGAATTAAATATACAATCAATAAGTTTGATATAACTGGTGCTTATAGAGTCTTACATCCACTGAATAAAGAATGTATCTTATTTTCAAAGGTACAAGAATACCTATTAAAACTTATAAATAAATGGTATATAACCACAATTAAAATCTTAAACATTCAAAAGCATACAGATTTCACAGCTGTTCTATTCTCACTAAATAAAACTGGTTATAACTAACTCATAGACACAGAAAACAAACTTCTTATTAAAGGAGAAAGGTGTGGCAGAGAGAGGGATCGATTATGAGGTTGGGATTAACATTCCACGGTAATATAGATGTAATGATAAGCAGCAAGGACCTACTGTATACCACAGGGAACTCTACTCAGCAGTCTGTAATCATGTATATGGGAAGAGTCTGAAGAAAAACAGACATATGGAAATGTATAACTGAAACAGGTGGCTGTATACCCAAACAAACACAACTCTGTAAATCAACTATATTCCAGTATACAATAAAAATTAATTTTAAAAAGAAAGGAAAAGAAAAGAAATGGCAATGGAATTGCCCCCTCATGCCTGGGTGACCTGTGGTGCTGTTATATCCCTGGGGCCTGAGCATTCTTGGTGCTCACGGCTGGACTGGGAAGGAGCTGAGGGAGCTGGGGAGGATGTGCCAGTAAAGGAGCCCCCATGAACTTAGAACTCCTGGCCCCCGGTGCACGGGACCCCAGATCCAGGTGGGCCCCCCTTAGAGCTCAACCAAGCCTAGTGCACCCCCACAACGGTGGACCCTCTGGGCTGAAAGAGCTCTGACAAGGCACCTGGTCTCTAAACTTCCCGGTGGGGGTTCCCACCAGCAGCCAGCTTCCTGGGAGTCGCCCCACCTGAGCACCACAGCACTCAGGAATGCAGTTTGGGGAGGGCTTGGGATTTCTCTGGGGGTGCAGGATAAGGGGGGAAGAAGTCATGAGACTCGAGCCATGGCTCAGTCCATTCTAATCTACAACCCAGGAACAGGACTTTCGCCAGAGCACCCGCTGCCCCAGGAACCTGAGTGAAACATGAAGAAGTGCTGCCGCCTTGTGGACATTTATTATAACAACAGCTTGAAAACCGGTGCGTAGGAGCCCTTGAAATTCACAAGGCCTGCCAAACTGTAAAGGATGCTTGCCCTCAAGCAGTGACCTGGGGTGGGTAAGCAGAAAAAAAAAGGAAAACAATTCAAAACAGGGTGGACCTTCAAGAAATCAACCTCAAGACGTCACCACAAGTAACAAACACTGTTTTCTTCTTTTTTCTTGAAAGCACGTGAAAAGATGCTCCACATCGCTAATTATTAGAGAACTGCAAATCAAAACTACAACGAAGAATCACCTTGCACCAATCTGAATGGCCATCCTCAAAAAGACTACAAACAACGGGGGAGAGGGTGTGGGCACAAGGGAACCCTCCTATGCTGTTACTGAAAATGTAAGTTGGAGAAGGCAATGGCACCCCACTCCAGTACTCTTGCCTGGAAAATCCCATGGACAGAGGAGCCTGTTAGGCTGCAATCCATGGGGTCGCTAAGAGTCAGACACGACTGAGCGACTTCCCTTTCACTTTTCACTTTCATGCCTTGGAGAAGGAAATGGCAACCCACTCCAGTGTTCTTGCCTGGAGAATCCCAGGGACGGGGGAGCCTGGTGGGCTGCCGTCTGTGGGGTCGCACAGAGTCGGACACGACTGAAGCGACTTAGTAGTAGTAGCAGTCACAATGCAGAACAGCATGGAGGTTTTTAAAAAACCAGAAGCTAACACAGGATCGGCATTCTCACTCCAGAGCTTCCACCCGGAGAGAAATCATCATTCGAAATGACACAGGCTCCTCAGTGCTCCCTGTAGCACTGTTTACATTGACTGAGACACTGAAGCAAGCACAATGCCCATTATCAGCTGTATGGAAAAAGAAGATGTGGCATATACATATATATTATATATACACACACACATACATACACACACACACACATAGATACATACAATAAAGGGCTTTCCCGGTGGCTCAGCAGTAAAGAATCTGCCTGCAGCGCAGGAGACACAGGAGACACGGGTTCAATCCCTGGGTTAGGAAGATCCCCTGGAGAAAGGCATGGCAACCCACTCCAGTATTCTCGCCTGGAGAATTCCATGGACAGAGGAGCCTGGCAGACTACAGTCCATGGGGTCGCAGAGTCAGACACGACTAAAACGACTGAACACGCACACAGGTACGGTGGACTGTACGTCAGCCATAAAAACAAATGAAAGAATGCTTTTTCCTGCAGCTGCATGTGCCAGGAGGTGATCATACTAAGTGAAGGAAGTCAGAGAAGGACAGAGAGCTCATGATATCCCTTATGCTTAAGATCTAAAAATCAACACAAACTGATTTACAAAATGGAAACAGACTAACAGATGTAGAAAACAAACTTCTAGTTATCAAAGGGGAAAACTGGCTGGGCTAAAGGGATAAATTAGGATGAGATTAACATATACACAGGCATATATGTGTGTGTATGTATATGTATATATATATATATATATATATATATATGTCCCTCTAGAAAAGACTCTGATGCTGGGAAAGATTGAAGGCAGGAAGATAAGGGGACGACAGAAGATGAGATGGTTGGATGGCATCACTTACTCGATGGACATGAGTTTGAGTAAGCTCCAGGAGTTGGTGATGGACAAGGAAGCCTGGTGTGCTGCAGTCCACGGGGTTGCAAAGTCGGACTTGACTGAACTGAACTGAACTGATGCCCCAGGAACCTGAGTGAAACATGAAGAAGAGCTGCCACCTTGTGGACATTTCTTATAACAACAACTTGAAAACCGGCGCTTCAGTACAGCTCAGTTCAGTAGCTCAGTCGGGTCCGACTCTTTGCGACCCCATGAATCGCAGCACGCCAGGCCTCCCTGTCCATCACCAACTCCTGGAGTTCACTCAGACTCACGTCCATAGAGTCAGTGATGCCATTAGGCCATCTCATCCTCTGTTGTCACCGGTATTTAGGGATCTTGAAATTCACAAGGCCTGCAGAACTGTAAAGGACACTTGCCCTCAAGCAGTGTCCTGGAGTGGGAAAGCAGAAAAAAAAAGAAAAACAATTCAAAACAGGGTGGACCTTCAAGAAGTTAATCTCAAGATGTCACCTCAAGTAACAAACACTGTTTTCTTCTCTCTCTTTTTTCTTGAAAGCACATGAAAAGATGCCCCATATGGCTAATTATTAGAGAATTTGTGTGTGTGTGTATATATACACACACACACACGCACACATACCACAAATAACAAACAAGGACCTACTGTATACCACAGGGAAGTCTACTCAATGTCTTGTAATAACAACACATTGAGTATATGGTAGAGTTCAAAAAAAAAAAAAATATATATATATATATATTTATATATGTGTAACTGAGTCACTTTACATCTGAAACTAACAAAACATTCTGAACCAAGTATATTTCAATAAAAAATTTGAAAAAAGATGTTAGATAAAACAACCAGAAAGCTCATCCATGTAGAAACTAAAAAGCAGCTGGTGATAATCTGTGGATTAAAACTGAAATCCAGAAGAGAAACTAGCAGCTATGCAGAAAGCAACAGAGAGCAGTGTATTGCAAACAACATCTGTAAGATAGAGGGAGACTCATACTCAGAGTTCTTGATCTTGAATACACTTTCGGTTAAAGAAGAAGACCAATAGGGTCTAAGATTTCACTGTTATAATTTCCTAAAGAGAACAACAAACGAAATCCAAAGAAACTAGCAAGAAGGATAAAATAGAGATAAACTCCCAAGTAAAAAGGTAACATAAGAAGATATCAGAGGATATATAAATCCAAATGTTACTTCTGGGTGATGAATAGATTCAAGGGGTTAGATCTGATAGACGCAGTGCCTGAAGAAATATCGACGGAGATCCGTAACACTGTAGATGTTACTGGCGGGGACCAGAACCATCCCCAGGAAAATAAATGTAAGAAGGCAAAGTGCTCATTTTAGGAGGCTTTACAAAGAGCCAAGGAAAAGAGGTGATAGGCAAGGGAGAAAGGGAAAGATATATTCAATTGAATACAGAGTTCCAGAGAATAGTGAGAAGAGATAAGAAGGCCTTCTTCAATGAACAATGCAAAGAAATAGACAGAAACAATAGAATGGGAAAGACTAGAGATCTCTTCAAGAAAACTGGAGATATTAAGGAAACATTTCATGCAAGGATGGGCATGATAAAGGACAGAACGCATAAGGACCCAACAGAAGCAGAAGAGATTAAGAAGGGGGGCAAGAATACACAAAAAAACTGTACAAAAAAGGCCCTATGACCTGGATAACCATGATGGTGTGATCACTCACCTAGAGCCAGACATCCTGGAGTGTGAAGTCAAGTGGGCCTTAGGAAGCATTACTACAAACAAAGCTATTCTAAACAAAGCTTAGAAATTCCAGCTAAGCTATTTCACATCCTAAAAGATGATGCTGTTAAAGTATTGCACTCATTATGTCAGCAAATTTGGAAAACTCAGCAGTGGTCACAGGACTGGAAAAGGTCGGTTTTCATCCCAATCCCAAAGAAGGGCAATGCCAAAGAATGTTCCAGCTACCTTACACCTGTGCTCATTTCACATGCTTTCAAGGTAATGCTCAAAATCCTTCAAGCTAGACTGCCACAGTATGTGAACTGAGAACTTTTAAATGTACAAGCTGAGTTTAGAAAAGGCAGAGGAACCAGATATCAAACTGCCAATGTCCACTGGATCATGAGGAAGGCAAGGGGATTCCAGAAAAAACATCTACTTCTGCTTCATTGACTATGCTAAAGCCTTTGACTGTGGATAGTAACAAACAATATGCCAGCAAATTTGGAAAACTCAGCAGTGGCCACAGGACTGGAAAAGGTCAGTTTTCATTCCAATCCCAAAGAAAGGCAATGCCAAAGAATACTCAAACTACCACACAATTGCACTCCTCTCACATGCTAGCAAAGTGATGCTCAAAATTCCCAAGCAAAGCTTCAACAGTACATGAACTGTGAACTTCCAGATGTTCAAGCTGGATTTAGAAAAGGCATAGGAACCAGAGATCAAATTGCCAACATCCGCTGGATCATAGAAAAAGCAAGAGAATTCCAGAAAAACATCTACTTCTGCATCATTGACTATGCCAATGCCTTTGACTGTGTGGATCACAACAAACTGTGGAAAATTCTTAAAGAGATGGGAATACAATATCACATCTGACCTGTCTCCTGAGAAATGTGTATGCAGATCAAGAAGCAATAGTTAGAACTGGACATGGAACAACGGACTGGTTCCAAACTGGGAAAGGAGTATACCAAAGCTGTATATTGTCACCCTGCTTATTTAACTTCTATGCAGAGTACATCATGAGAAACGCTGGGCTGGAAGAAGCACAAGCTGGAATCAAGATTGCCAGGAGAAATATCAATAACTTCAGATATGTAGATGACACCACCTTTATGGCAGAAAGTGACAGAGAACTAAAGAGCTTCTTGATGAAAGTGAAAGAGGAGAGTGAAAAAGTTGGCTTAAAGCTCAACATTCAGAAAACGAAGATCATGGCATCCAGTCCCATCACTTCATGGCAAATAGATGGGGAAACAGTGACAGACTTTATCTTGGGGGGCTCCAAAATCACTGCAGATGGTCACTGCAGCCATGAAATTAAAAGACGCTTACTCCTTGGAAGAAAAGTTATGACCAACCTAGACAGCATATTAAAAAGCAGAGACATTACTTTGCCAACAAAGGTCCATCTAGTCAAAGCTATGGTTTTTCCAGTAGTCACGTATGGATATGAGAGTTGGATTATAAAGAAATCTGAGTGCTGAAGAATTGATGCTTTTGAACTGTGGTGTTGGAGAAGACTCTTGAGAATCCCTTGCATAGCAAGGAGATCCAACTAGTCCATCCTGAAGGAAATCAGTCCTGAATCAGCATCAGGACTGATGCTGAAGCTGAAACTCCAATACTTTGGTCACCAATACTCATGCTGCAAAGAACTGACTTGTTTGAAAAGACCCTGATGCTGGGAAAAATTGAAGGCAGGAGGAGAAGCGGACAACAGAGGATGAGATGGTTGGATGGTATCACCAACTCAGTGGACATGAGTTTGTGTAAACTCTGGGAGTAGGTGATGGATAGGAAGGCCTGCTGTGCTGCAGTCCATGGGGTCGCAAAGAGTCGAACATGACTAAGCAACTGAACTGAACAACAAACAAATTCTTAAAGAGATGGGAATACCAGATCACCTTACCTGTCTCCTGTGAAACCTGTATGGGGGTCAAGAAGCAACAGTTAGCACTGGACATGGAATGACAGATTGGTTCAAAATTGGGAAAGGAGTATGTCAAGGCTGTATATTGTCACCCTGCTTATGTAACTTCTATTCAGAGTACATCATGCAAAATGCCAGGCTGGATGAATCACAAGCTGGCATCAAGACTCCCAGGAAAAATATCAACAACCTCAGATATGCAGATGACACCCCTCTAATGGCAGAAAGTGAAGAGGAACTAAAAGAGGCTCTTGGTGTGGGAGAAAGAGAATAGTGAAAAACTTGGTTTGAAACAACATTCAAAAAACTAAGATCATGGCATCTGGTTCCATCACTTCATGGCAAATAGAAGGGGAAAAAGTGGAAGCAGTGACAGATTTTATCTCTTGGGCTCCAAAATCACTGTGGATGGTGACTGCCACCATGAAATTAAAATACGCTTGCTCCTTGGAAGGAATGCTATGACAAATCTAGATAGCATATTTAAAAGCAAAGACATTATTTTCCCAACCAAGTTTCATTTAGTCAAAGCTATGGTTTTTCCAGTAGCCATTTACGAAAGTTGGATCATAAAGAAGGCTGAACACCAAAGAGCTGATGCTTTTGAACTACGGTGTTGGGGAATACTCTTGGGAGTCCCTTGGATGCAAGGAGATCACACCAGTCAATCCTAAAGGAAATCAACCTTGAATACCCATTGGAAGGACTGATTCTGAAGTTGAAGCTCCAATATTCTGGCCACCTAATGAACAGAGCAGACTCATTGGAAAAGACCTTGATGCTGGGAGGACAGAGGAGCCTGTAGAGTTACAGTTCATGGGCTCACAATGAGTCAGACATGACTTCCCCACTGAAAAACAACAACAATGAAATAGATAAACCCCTTAAGATCCTGATAATGTAAGAGACTGAAAGAGAGATTAAAAGAGTGTGAGCAATATAGGCAAGATGAGAAAGGAGAAATAACCACAGAGACAGAAGTGATTAAAGTAATTTAGGAGAAGAGAATAATCAATTTTAGCACAATAGTTTTCCAAATTTGAAAGGATGAATTCCTAGCAATATGATAAAATGTGAAAATAGATCCAGGAAAAAAAGTTTATAATTCTGAATTATCCAAGAAAAGCTGCAGATATTGAGAAAATATTTTCATTAATGCCTTTAAACACTATAAATGTTTGGGAGACATTAGAGATATTTGAAGATATTTGAACTATTAAATTATAGTTGTGGATTAGCACTAATTTTCATTGTTGTTGCAAGTTAGGTATGACAAAGCCCTTAGTATTAAAATTTGTATACTGAAACATTTAGGAATGAAATGTCATAATGTCACACACACATAAACAAATATAGCAATAGCACTGTAAACAACAGTAATGAGAACAGTATCATATTGGTATAAAGAGAGACAAAAGTTGGTCAGTGGAACAGCCTAGATAACCCACGAATGAACTCACATCCGTACAGACAACGGGTGTGCTGCTGAATTTTGACAGCAGCACAAAGGCAATGCAACCAACAGTGACTTTTCAACAAACGGTGCTGGAAAAAGGGGATATCCATATACAAAAAGGTGAAATCGAATCCCTCTCTCTCAACACGTTAAAACCAACACTGTAACACTTCCAGAAGAGGGACTTTCCTGGTGGTCCAGTGGTTAAGACTCTGCTTCCACTGCAGGGGGCGAGGGCTTTAGCTCTGGTGGGGGACTAAGATCCTGTGTGCAGCGAAGTGTTGTCAAAACACATAAACAAACAAACTGATAAAATATGAAATCTACACACACACACCAAAGAAAACCTCTAAAAGAAAACATCACAGGAAATCTTGTTGACCTTAGGTCTGTTGCTGTTTAGCTGCTCAGTTGTATCCAGCTCCTTGCAACTCCATGGACTGTAGCCTGCAAGGCTCCTCTGTCCATGGGATTTCCCAGGCAAGAATACTGGAGTGGGTTGCTATTGCCTACTCCAGGGTTCTTCTATCTGTGATCGTATCCTAAATTTCTTTTCTTATAAGGAAAACAGTGATTGTTTTAGGATCTAGCACTAACCTCATTTTAGTTTATGTCTTTTTTTTTTAAGATTTTTTTTTTATATGGACCATTTTAAAGTCTTTACTGAATTTGTTACAATATTGCTTCTGTTTTATGTTTTGATTTTTTGGCCCCAAGGCATGTGGAGATCTTAGTTCCCGGACCAGGGATTGAACCTGCAAACCCTGCATTGGAAGGTGAAGTCTTAACCATTAGACCACCAGGGAAGTCCCTACTTTACATCTTTAAAGGCCTATCACCAAATACAGTCACATTCTGAAGTACTGGGGGGTTAGGAACTCGACATTTCAATTTGCAGGGACATCGTTCAACCCGTAAGACAATGGAAGCACACAGGGAGAACACCCTTGGACCAGGGAAGAAAGAAACAGCGACAACACCACAAGCCAGCGAGCCTCAGTGGATTAGCCAGGTGCGTTCTATGACTGGACCAGCAGCCACCTAGCCTCCTAACTTGTGAACTCTGCTCCATCCTTGCTTTGCTTTTCTGCACTGTAGCCAAGTCAGGGAATGGCGAACATGTCTGATGTGGCCGATGTTTGTGTGTTGTGAATCAGAGGGAGGTAGGGACAGGGGAGGTAAGCCTGGGTTGCATTACTAACCGTCTTCAGTCTTTATGCCCGAAGGAGTCACAGAGACCATTTGCCAGTTGGTTCTAAGCCCCACTCACTTACATGACCAGGTAACTATAGCACATTTGGGTTAGCACTTTGTGGAATCCTGCTTGCCTCTGAATCCTGGTTCTGCTGCGCAGGGACTGTGTCCTTAGGAAGTTACTTCCCAGAGCTTCTGATTTCCTGTCTATAAAGTGGGTAATAATAATAATACTGCTCAGTATTACTACTAATAATACTTCCCAGTATTACTAATAATACTACACAGTAACAATATTGCCCAGCCTGGATGAGAGGGGAGTTTGGGGGAGAACGGATACATGTATGCGTGTGGCTGATTCCCTTTGCTGTCCACCTGAAACTATGATGGCACTGTTAATCGGCTCTATTCTGAAACAAAATAAAAGCTTTAAAATATAATAATAACACTGACCAATCCATAGTGATATCACAGGAAATGTGCTCAGAACAGGGTCTAATCCATACCAAGTGCCCAAGAAATGCCAGCTATTAGTTATTATCCGGCAGCCAAGAAATTTTAAAGCCCTACCTTAAAAATTTATAATCACCTGATGACTCAAAGGAGCTCTTTTATTCTCAAAGTTGCTATTAAAAATAGAAATAAATATGTCCATAGCTTTCTGAATGCCAGATCTGTGAAGACCTAATCCATTTAAGACGAGAGCAGTCCTGGCAGCAGCTGAGAGAGAAGTCACAGAGCTGGGGACTTTATGATACACACTGGCCCATGGACCATCACTTTGCCCCTATAGACTCCTGCTTTCCAAACATTTCTAGCCACTCTGCCTCCTGGGTTTTCCAGAAACAGCAAATTAGAAAATAAAGGAGGAAAAAGCTTAAAAGCGGGCACCCTGACAGTAGCGAGACGTGACAGCTGACAGTGTGTCAGCTAAGAAAGAAGCAAGAAAATTAAAAAGCCGACCACACGGTCCCACAGAGCTCAATAACCTCCCGAGGGCTTTCCCACCCGGCACAATGATGGATGTTTTTAGGGATGACCCCGAGCCCTGCGTTCCTCACCGTGGAAATGGCCTCTCCATCCACTCAGCTGCTTGAGCCTGAAAAATCAGCTCTCCTCTGGCTCTTTCCTCCTCCATCTATCTAGTCGGTCACTGAGTCCTATCAATTCCCTCTTAAATGGATCTTGAGGCTCCGGTGCCTGACAAAACGGATGGACGTCCTAAAATATTAACCCACAGTCCCCTACTTTATTATCGTCTGCTGGACAAGTGCACGGCAGACTCCCACCGGGCTCCTGGCCTCCCTGCCTCCAGCCTCATGTCTGAGGTCAGTATAATCACGGTGGGGTCAGGGACACACTCCAAGCCCGCAAGTGCCTGTCATGTGTCAGGGGGCATATGCTCATCATTTTTGTTCCAATAAAAAAAAATGATACCTCTTAATATAGGCACAAAGTTGCTATTTTAAGTTATTTTAGAAAATCAGACTAAGTCGATGTATTTAGAGACTGAATTAGAGACGGTGAGGTCAGCAGCTTGATAATTCAGACCCCAAACACCAGTTTCCCTTCAACTGCAGATAATTGAAGGGAGGCTGAGAGAGGGGAGTGGGTAGCTTGGAGCAGCCCCTAATCCTTCACTGTGAACAGACCAAGGTTTGGTGGTCCTTCTGTGTCTGTATCTCACTTTATTCTTTTCTTCTCGAGTCAGCCATGTACTTGAGGAAACGTTAACCTGGTCGGTTTTCCTTCCACCGATGTAATCTCTCTCTGTCAGTTCCCTTCTGATCTGTTTCAAGGTCTCTGTCATGGTTCTAATGCAGGGAAGGGTGTTGGGCATAGGATCTGCTTTTGTGGGAGAGAGCCAGCTTGGACAGGACTGACTTATGCTGCAGGAATCAGAGTTCGCTGTGCTAGAGGATGCAGGGTCCACGCTCACATCTGGGTGATTCTCCGCTCACCTTTCTGAGCCACCTGGTGGCTCAGATAGTAAAGAACTGCCTGCAATGCAGGAGACCCAGGTTCAATGCCTGGGTCAGGAAGGTTCCCTGGAGAAGGGAATGGCCAGCCACTCCAGTATTCTTGACTGGAGAATCTCATGGACAGAGGAGCATGGTGGGCTACAGTCCACGGGGTTGCAGAGAGTCACATACGACTTAGAGACTAAACTTCCTTTCACTTTCACCTTATCCAAGGCTGAACTCCAGAAGAACCGTTAGCACCAACACTGCAAAGAACTGAAGATACGTATCTTCAGAGGGTCCTTACTATTTCCACCTTCACTCTGAACTGAAGGCAAATGTGCTTAGCGTCTTTAATGCAGGCATTTCTAGTCATCAGCATCCCCCTGATCATTAGGTGGATAAAGCGTCTTCTAATTATGAGTCTTAAATGGAGAATTTTTGCCTGCAGTGAAGCAATTTGCCTTTTAGCTTGAAAACCTTTGAATAAGGATATTAGCTGACTGCATTTAGGTATGTACCAGTTCTGGTTGTTCCAGGGAGCGCCCTTTATTAACAACTGCCAGTCATTAACAAAACACAGGTCTTCACACACGGTCATCACCTCCGTTGCTTGTACACAGCCGGCTCTCCTGGATTTTCCTTTCATGTGTGGGTTCCAAAGGCTTAATAATCTCACGTATCTCCACCATGCTATCTCCTCGGATCAACACTGCTCAGCGGTTGGTTCTGCACAATCTCTCGGCCCCCAAGTAGTGCCTGAGATAGCCATGTCACACTGCCCGGAGACAGACCGCCCTTACACTGTGACATTCTCTGTGCCACACTTCCAAGCTCTGAGGCGCGTGTCACTGAATGTCACAAAGCCACATGAGAGCGCTGCTTCCCCTGCCTCCCAAAGCCTAGCAGAGGGTGGGCACCGTTCCACAGACGCTCCAGCAGCCGAGGAGATTTTATTCTTAATATCTATTCACCTACCACCCACTCTCAGCCTTCCCTTGATTTCCCAGATAATGCCTTTTGAAACTCCAATCGCCTTCGGTTTTATTTTAATCTGTGATGTGCTCACATTCTGAGCAAGAGACAGAAAGAGCACAAGAATGCTTCTGATTTTTTTTAACATTTTAAGCCAATTTTATATTTATATGAGGCAGAAACTGATGCAGATAAAATGCTTAGGAGTATCAGTGCTTTTTTTAAGTTGGCGGTAACTGCTTTACAATATGCTGGTTTCTGCTATACAACAATGAGAAAGAGTCATAATTATAATACACACACACACCCCCCCACAACCCCTCTCCCCCCTCCCCTCCCCACCTCTCTAGGTCATCACAGGGCACCAAGCTGAGCTCCCTGTGTTATACGGCGGCTTCCCACGAGTTATCTGTTTCACACATGATAGCGTACATACATCAATGCTACTTTCTCAACTCATCCTACCCTGTCCTTCCCTCGCTGCATCCACAAGTCTCTTCTCTTCATCTGCATCTCCATTTCTTCCTTGATAAATAGATTCATCAGTACCATTTATCTAGATTCCGTGTATATGTGTTCAGTGTTTTGTTTTGTTTTTTCCAGTGTGGTTTTTTTACCTAAGTTGGTCAAATAATTGCATAGATTTAGCTTAAATCACTTTTAAGCTTTTCAGACATTTCTAAGTCAACCAGTTTTTGCATGTCTCCATGAACAATTCCTTTTTATCCTGTCTCTTCCCTCTTTTTGCTGAGTTTTCTCTTCTGAACCTTTTATAAACAATCGAGAACACATGTAAGTGATGCCAGAGAAATTTCCACTCCCCGTCCTCTGAAAGACTGGGAGCGCCAAGAGAAGGTTCTGTCTATATTTTAAATGATACTTTAAAAATAACATTCCATTTTCCTTCTTGTTAGATTTCTTACTATTACCCAAAGAGAAGAAAATTAAAGATCACCTTTCGGAGACCTTCACTGTTAACATGTTACTGTTTTGGCCACCTTGTCTCTTAAAAACAGAGAATGTGGTAAAAGCTTTCCACAAATGTTTGAAGTCGTTTAATGGTAAAAATAAAGTCAAGATTTGGTAGCAAACTGAAATAGTTCCAATAGTCAAGTAAAACTTACTTTAAAATGAACTTATTCCTAAAAACTGGGGCCAATTCTGACGGAGCTGTCTGGGAAGATTAGCTAAAATACACAATTCCAAGCTTCTCATCACAGTATTAATGCCAAGTGTTCTTTAATGAAAGTGGAAACGCTTAATCCCCAAAGGGTACAAAGCTTAGGAACCTGCAAAAAGACTGGATTTGTGTGAGAGGGGCCAAAATCGATGTACTGTATAAGAAATAGTCCAACGGGGAATTATCTTTAAGGATTCTACTTCCATGTGTTACCATAATGCAAGTTCTTTTATATTTTTGGTCACCATTTTTTCTTAAAATTATGATCTCTTATTAGGTAGGGTACATACACTATCTTTCCATTGAAAACCTAAAGAACGTCAACTTTCCTTTCTTTGTACAGTTGAAAAAAAAGCAAGTTGAAAATATGAACACTTGGCTAAAACTAGACAGGAATAGCTCATCCTTTTATATTTGGGGGAGTCAGAATACTGGACATATTCCCTATTGTCAGGGGGCTTTTCCAAAGATGGACAGAGGTTTATAAGAGCTTTGCAGACCAAAGACGTCACCCAAATATCTTTTGGTGGCAACCAGTAGCCCAGCCTGGAAAAGAATGCTGGCGTTTTGTGTAAATTTTCTATTTCAGATAACATTGTGACCATTAATTTATAGGAACAAACAAAGGCAAGGATATATTATTGCTCTGGTCCTATCTCGCAAAATAATTTGCTCTTTGGGCCAGTCTCCAGGTACAGACTGTAATTAATGATTGGTTCCAAATGGGAAACCTGTATTAATAAAAAGAAAAATTGAAGAGGCCTATGGGCTATTGTGACTGCACACATGCTTCATTATTTCACACATTTATAGACACTGACGTTGCTGCTTCTGAGTAGCAGCTGTTCTCTTACCTGGGGCTGCCGTGTGCTACAGTGAAGTGCCACTCACTGCTCCACAGGACAAGAGCAGCCATGGATGTGGGTGTTGACCCAAAGGACCGGCTAAAGCAGGTCAGTGGGAATACAAGTGGGATCGCACAGGGTTGGGGCTGTGGGCCATGCCCTATTCAAAAAAAAGAGCAGAAAATACACATCTGGAGCCACCAAAACCTTTACTCAGGTCTCAAAAGAAAACACTAATAGAGAACACTTTTAGTGCAGAGCACATTTCCCTTAAAAAAGCCTCTCCACAGGATGCTCCATTTTTAAACTCTTTTACACTCTAGCCAATGACTTCTATTAATATCAAAACACTGTCTTCTCTCTCTGCTCTTCCAAAGGACGTCTGCCCACATGCAGACCCAAAGGGCTCGTCCACCTCTGCTGTCCCTGTCTTCACTGCCTGCCTTTATTTCTTCACCATCTGGATCCACTTACCCTTTCTTGCTTCTTTGTCTTTTGTTTTTCAATTCTCCTCAAATAGGAATTTGCAGAGCAAAGCAGAGTCTGAAAGCTGAACAAGCAATGCAAAATCAAAACTCCAAGAAAACTTCCCTTTCTGATGCAACTAATCGGGACAAAATTGTCAGCTGATGTAATCAAAGGCAAGCCTGTTCGCTAAAAATATTTGAAAAGAGCATCTTACCACCTGTCTCCTTGCTCCAAAGACTTTGTTCTCCAAGAGAACTGTTCTGTGCCTTTTAAGAAGGTTGTCACTTTGCATCCATCCAACTTTTTCTCTGTCCCATCTAATTTATTCAATAGCATTTTTGTGCTGGGTGCCAGGGTTACCAAGATGAACAAGGCATATGATGAACTGGCAACACATTCAAATGGCTGTGAGAATCTGCACTGTGTTATCTTTCTACTCAGACGCAGAGAACATGGGTAAAATATTGTGTAAGTTACTCTGGTGTGGGAAGGAATCCTGAAAAATGAGGAATCTGAGTCAGAACATGACCAGGAAAAGTGTTCTGGACAGAAGGAACAGTATTTGCATAATCCCTCCTCTACAACACAAGGAAGAAAAGAAACGCCGGACATGATGCACAGCTTCAGATGTCTGGAGGGTACCAGTGTGGAAAGCAGAGAAGCACTGGTCTGAGTTATTTCAGGGACTGAGAAATAGGCAGGAATAAAAGAAGCCAGATGTACAGTATTCAATCTGAAAAAGAACTTTCTTATACATGGAACAGCCTGATGATAACAATAGAAAACACTTATGCTCATCATTATAGACCAAGCACTGCTCTTAGTGACATATAGACTTTATGAATAAATTAAAAATATCAAATGTATAAAATTAATCCTCAAAATAACCCTCTACTATCACCATCCCTAAGTTATCAGTATAGAAACTGAGGCACAGAGCTGCTAGGTAACATACCGAAGGGGCCACAGCAGGAACTGGTGGCCCCTGGATTTGAACCCAGGCAGTCTGGCTCAAGCACTTGTGTTCTCAACTAGTCTGCTACACTTGCCAACACAAGAGTATGTCTCCTGTTCCCAAAGGTTTCCAAGTAAAGGCCGGGTGGCCATTCTGCAGGAATGTCCTAGAAGAGTTCCCCTGCGAATGGGAGGCTGAGTTCTGAACCCAAGGCCCCTTTCATCTCTCAACCTGAGGCTGGTAGCTCCTCTTGAATCTTCCTGATAGTCTCACAACTCATCACCACACTCCTCACGGTCTCCTTTCTTTAATGTACAATTCCAGCCCCGCAGACTCCCCAGATCATGAAACTGCCTCAGTCTCAGCGGCATGATTTTCCCTTCACCCAGGCTTGTCACTCTCTCCCAAATTGTGGTTCTACAGATCGACTCAGCCTTTCTGAAAAAATAAAGAAAAAAACTCTTCCCACCTTCCCCTCTTGCCTGGTGGTTTCCTTTGTTCATATTCTTTCCCTGTCCCCTCCCCATGACTACATCCTCAGGGTCCAGATGTCAGTCTGGCAAAGACATGGTTTACCCCTGAGATGCCGAGAGGGAGGAAATGGGAGGGACAGGGCCGGCTGTGCACGGACTCACAGGAGCCCTCTGTGGACATATGACTATCGTGACTAAGAGCTCCTTAGGTTTTGAGGGCAGAGCGAGAGGACAGAGGAAGAGGCAAACGCGAGCTCTGTGTGTGTGCCACTCAGGCCTGGAGAGCTTTCCACTGAAGGGTCTCTCAGCCTTGGCTCGTGAACAGGGAGCCCCCTCCCCTGTCTCCACAGAATCACAGAGACTTCAGACGTCTCTGTGCATCTCAGGAACAGCTGGTGGCTCCGAGATGAATCTAATTAAGCATCTTCCTGGGCTGCAAGCAGTTCTAATTTTAAGATTAAGAGTGTTGCCCAAAATGTATCTCACAGACGACCGGCTTCAGACATTCTATCCCAGACACACCATTCTGTGGCACAAGCTAAATCGCATTACAGAAATTACTCCACCCTGAAGCTTGGCCAAGTCAATAATATTGATGGATGAACCGGGGCTGTCAACCGTCGGAATACAGTGCTTCAGACCAGGCTCATTGTCCTTTCCCCTTGTCATATTTGTGGCTAATGTCCTTTCCCCTGAGAGCCCCTCCTCGGGATAATAAATGTCAGGGAAGATGAAAAGGGATTGCATTTGCTTCAGTCAAATGAAGCAACGTGCAGCTGCGTTTTGGTCTCCAATCGAGGCTGGAACTCGGGTGGGTTTGTTCGGTCCCACCCTGCTCTCCTTAACAAGCACTGCTAGGATCCTTTGTTCTGTTACCCTTGCTGAGGTCACAGCAGGACACGGGAAGCAACGGAGACCTGCAAATAGCAGGCTGCCTGATTTTGGGGGACACAAAAGCCAGAATCAAAGAAAGACAATTACTGGGAGGGAAATTCCAGGGTTCCTGTTGAGTCTTTGTGCTCGTAAATAGATACCAACATCAAGAGTTCCCTCTAGAACTCTGGGTGACTCCCCATCTTTCTGCTGCCATCACTCATTAAAGGGGGTCCTCATGTGAGAACCTCTCCGCCACCCCCTAAAACAGAGCAGACATGAAAACCAGAGAGCTTGCCACTTACCAGCAAGTTTCCCTACCTCAAAAAAAAAAAAAAAGCAAAAACTAAAATAGTAATCAAAGGTCATATAGTAAAATCTAATTTTTTCTCCCTACAGAAAAAGAGAAAAGAAGTTCAACCAAGTCAAAGTGGATGGCGGCATATGAGGGGTCTCCTGTTCATCTAAACAGAGGACGGTGCGGGGAGGGGTGAGGTGGGACTTGCAGGGAGAAAAAAAAGCAGAATAAAGGCACAGAGCCAGACTACAAGAAAAGGGGAAATAATAAGAAAGCCTGAAATTCTTCTTTGAGAAGTCTTTCTTTTCAGCTGAGTGGAATCAGGATTTCCTGTAATTATCCAGCCATGGACTGGTGTGGGTATTAAGTGGGACTTCTCTGCAGAAAAGGCAGACGGGGACAACTGTGTTGGGCTGTGGTTGGGTTCTGTCCCCAAAACAAGATCAATGTCACCAGATCTTGCTTGGAAGTTCACTGAAGCCACAGGACAGGCTGGCCCAGAGACAAAGCTTAGGCATCCTCAATAATTTCCAAAAGCCTTTTGGGTGGACAAAACCCATTTTCCAGCACCCCGCTAGTCCATAAGGCAGAGAGATGAGTGTGCAATGCTGAAAAGTCAGCTCTGCCTTGGGTTGACATGGCAACGCAGCCTTGGCTTCCTTCTGTTTTCCAAGTTTTTAGTCTTGACTGTGAAAAGGAACAGCCCTCATAGATAGAAGGAAGTAGAAAACTGAGAAAACCTTTCATTGGGTATAATAGAAACAGGGTCAAACAGTAGGAGAAAGATAAACAAAAATGGGCCAAAGAATGGGAGATCTAAATAAAACCCAGGGCCCAGCAGAAAGTTCAAAAAGAGGAAGAGACACAGTGGTAGAAAGGAAGGTGACACTGAAAAGTAAAGGAAAGAGCAAATATGGAGAGAAGTCAGCGTGGGCTGCTGTAATCATCATTGTTGATATTCTGTAATTGACAAGTTAGTGTCTTGAAATCATGGGCCAAACTAACAGGCAAAGTTGTTTATGTCCATACTATCCCTGGGTTTCACAAGCACACAGAACTAACGTTACAGATCCTTCAACTACAAACACCAACATCTGTGTTTTGTTCCCTGACAAGGGACACCTCTACATAACCACCCCCCAACCCTCACTTTAATAACAAAGGCTCTGCCATGCTGCCCCTCATTCCTACTGCCTCCTGACCACCCGGGTGCTCCTCCATGTGGCTCTGCGTGCTGTGGGGTGCCCCTTCCTCTTGGGAACACTGAGTAACAAACTCTGCTTCCAAAGGCAGTCGTCTCTGTGCTTCCCACTGCAGCACACCTGATTAAAACAAGCTCTGGGTACATTTTAAAGCAGCTACAACACATCATCCTTGATTCTCAGCAGCATGTGCACGTCTAAATTCTGTTGCCCCACTTACGATAAAAACTCTCCAGAAAGTGGACAGAGGGAATACATACCTCAACACAAGAAAGGCCACATATGACAAATCTACATCTAACATCATACCTGAAAAAGCAGAAAAGCTGAAAGCAGTCGCTCTAAATCAGGAACAAGACAAGGATGTCCACTCTCGCCACTTTTTTTTTTCCCAGCATAGTTTTGGAAGTCCTAGCTACAGCAATCAGAGAAAAAGAAATAAAAAGCAGTCCATTGGAAAAGAAGTAAAACTGTCACTCTTTGCACATGATATGACACTATACATAGAAAATCCTAAAGACACTACCAGAAAACTATTAGAACTCCTCAATGAAATTGGTAAAATTGCAGGATACAAAATTGATACACAGAAATGTTGCATTTCTACACACTGACACCAGAAGATCAGAAAGAGAAACTAAAGAAACAATCCTATTTAGCACTGCATCAAAAACAATAAAATGGTACCTCATTGTGGTTTTGATTTGCATTTCTTTGATAATAAGATCTTGAGCATCTTTTCATGTGTCTATTAGCTATTTGTATGTCTTCTTTGGAGAAATGTCTGTTCAGTTCTTTGGCCCATTTTTCGATTGGGTTGCTTTTTTTTTCTGGAATTGAGCTGCAGGAGCTGCTTGCATATTTTTGAGATTAATTCTTTGTCAGTTGCTTCATTTGCTATTATTTCCTCCCATTCTGAAGGCTGTCTTTTCACTTTGCTTATAGTTTCCTTCGTTGTGCAAAAGCTTTTAAGTTGAATTAGGTCCCGTTTATTTTTGCGTTTATTTCCATTACTCTGGGAGGTGGGTCATAAAAGATCCTGCTGTGATTTATGTCAGAGAGTGTTTTGCCTATGTTTTCCTCTAGGAGTTTTATGGTTTCTGGTCTTACATTTAGATCTTTAATCCATTTTGAGTTTATTTTTGTGTATGGTGTTAGAAAGTGTTCTAGTTTCATTCTTTTACAAGTGGTCAACCAGTTTTCCCAGCACCACTTGTTAAAGAGATTGTCTTTTTTCCATTGTATATTCTTGCCTCTTTTGTCAAAGATAAGGTGTCCATAGGTGTGTGGATTGATCTCTGTGCTTTCTGTTTTGTTCCATTGATCTATATTTCTGTCTTTGTGCCAGTACCATACTGTCTTGATGACTGTAGCTTTGTAGTACAGTCTGAAGTCAGGAAGGTTGATTCCTCCAGTTCCATTCTTCTTTCTCAAGATAGCTTTGGCTATTCGAGGTTTTTGTAATTCCATATGAATTGCGAAATTATTTGTTCTAATTCTCTGAAAAAAACTGTTGGTAGCTTGATAGGGATTGCACCATCTCATGCTGGTCAGAATGGCTGCTATCAAAAAGTCTACAAACAATAAATGCTGGAGAGGGTGCAGAGAAAAAGGAACCCTGTTACACTGTTGGTGGGAATGCAAACTAGTACAGCCACTATGGAGAACAGTGTGGAGATTCCTTAAGAAGCTGGGAATAGAACTGCCATACAACCCAGCAATCCCACTGCTGGGCTTACACACCGAGGAAACCAGAATTGAAAGAGACACGTGTACCCCAGTGTTCATCACAGCACTGTTTACCATAGCCAGGACACGGAAGCAACCTAGATGTCCATCAGCAGACGAATGGATAAGAAAGCTGGGGTACATATACACAATGGAATATTACTCAGCTATTAAAAAGAATGCATTTGAATCAGTTCTAATGAGGTGGATGAAACTGGAACCTATTATACAGAGTGAAGTCAGAAAGAAAAACACCAATAAAGTATATTAATGCATATATATGGAATTTAGAAAGATGGTAACGATGACCCTATATGCGAGACAGCAAGAGAGACACAGATATAAAGAACAGACTATTGGACTCTGTGGGAGAAGGTGAGGGTGGGATGATTTGAGAGAATAGCATTGAAACATGTATATTATCATGTGTGAAACAGATCGCCAGTCCAGGTTTGGTGCATGAGGCAGGGTGCTCAGGGCTGGTGCACTGGGATGACCCTGAGAGATGGGATGGGGAAGGAGGTGGGAGGGAGGGTCAGGATGGGGAACACATGTACACCCATGGTTGATTCATGTGAATGTATGGGAAAAACACCACAATATTGTTAAGTAATTAGCCTCCAATTAAAATAAAAATAATAAAAATAATAAAATGCTTAGGAATAAACCTACCTAAAGAGACAAAAGATGTGTACTCCAAAAGTACTACACATTGATGGAAAAAAATTGAAGATGACACAAACAGATGTATTAGCAATTAAATTATTTCCAAAACAAAGAACTAGGCTTCTGAGATAAAAAAAAGTTAAAATTAAAAAAAACAACAACAATTGTGTTGGCATAACAGTGGACGATGAGACAGACTGTGTGCTCACAGCCTGTGTAATTTTGAAGGAGGAGTTAGGTCACATGTCAGCTAATGATGACAAGAGTTAACCTTGTTTGACAACTTGCAACCAGCGAGAGCTTCACATGATTCATTTCATCCTCACCCCAGCTTTGTGAGGCAGGTCCCATCATCATGCCCATTTCACACACGAAGAAACAGACTCAGAAATGGTAAGGAACTTGTGATGACTCAGGAGGTGAGCAACAGAGCTCAGAGGCAGTCTTGCTCTCATTGCTGGGCTTTGGATGCTATATTATGCTTATTCGTACCTCAAACACACATTAGCTCTCTCTCTCATTGAGACTGTCATAGAGGCATGAGCATCAGTAAACATTTAGTGAGGGCCAACGGCATGCATTGCTCTCCTAGGCACCAGGAGGACCTGACTAGGAGAAAGTAAGCTCTGCTCTTACGGGATTCAGTGAAACTATACCAGTCTCTTAAGTTCTTCTGCTGAGAACAGCTTGTAGACAAGAGGTGCTCTTGAAGATAAAACAGGAGAAGAATCACAGGATTTGGGATAGCTGGGAAAAGTGTGTGTGTGTGTGTTTGTGTAAGAGGCGGAGCACCGGTGGGGGCGGGGCAATTAATCTAGACCTTTAAGGAAAGAGAGGGGTCAGAGGATGGAGAGCTGAGGTGAGGTGTGGAGGTGAGGTCAGGAAGGCAGTAGCCGACTGCACAGGCTGAGCCTGGCGCTCAGCTGCAGTGATCCATTTTTGACTCGAGTGAGGGATTAGACTGAAACTGAAGAGGCTGGTGCAAGATGAGGAAGGGTCTTAGGTGGTGATGCTAAGGAACCTAGCGCACTGAGGAAGACCTGTGAGCAGCAAGAGGAGAGGAGGCCACCAAGAGAGGAGAGTGCTCGAGTGGGAGGTGGGGGGTGGTCCTGAAGAGAGGACCGTGCGTTCACTGAATGGAGGCTCCTGGGGCAACACAGAAGATGGGCAAAGGCTGGAGCGACATGGCCCTCTGTTTTCTCTTTGTTTTCTGATTTCCAGGATCAGAGGCCCAGAATGGAGAAAGGATGTTCTACAGTTATTAACAGAATTACTGGTGTGAGAGGAAATGGCATAAAAACATAATAAAGCTCTTGCCTTCTTCTCTATTCCAAGTTCTATTAGAGGCATTTTAAAAGCTAGCATATAACGGGGTTTTCATGACTCAGAACACTAACACTAGGGCTAGTGTTGCATTTGTCAGTAAAGCTTTTGCTTCAAGCAATTTTCTTTTAATTTTTAAGGTTTTATTAGATAAATGAAAAGCTATTGAAGAAAATAGAAAGTATAGGTATTACAAAGGAAAATTCTAAATGACATATAGTCTTACCAGCTAGAGATAATGACAGTAATTTTTTCCTATATTAGCTAATCTTTCAGATATTGTATATGCTTAAACACACATGTGTATATACTTATATTTCAAGTATATTTATATATGTGCATACTTACATTATGTATACTCATATTGTGTATAGTTCATTCATCAGCATACTATTATTATAGTTCTATGCCAATAATTTTATATATTCAAATATACAGAATGTGTCTGACTTAATGGTTATATGAATGTACCATGAGTTGTTTGTATATTCTACTTGCTTTCTGTCCTTAAGTATTATAAGCAATACAGCAATAAATATGTTTGCACATTTTTGTCTATTTAGGTAATTTTAAAAAATACATGAAAAATGCTACTTCTCAGATTGCTTTCCCTTTGTTGCTTTTAATACTTCATCTCTACACATCTGTCAACCATAATTTTCTCTCTGGCCAATTTTCTTCTGCATAGTCTCAGTTGAGAAATGACTCTACAAATCTCCCATGAAGAAGAATTCCAAATGATCTCTGTAGCTACTCTGCTTGCAAGAAGGGGAAGAGAACTCCCCACCTCTTAGAGGTAGACTGTACACAGTGGCTTGCCTCCGCTATGGAATGGTATGGAGAGTGGGGAGCAGAGAAATTTTACAGTGTGCAAACCTGCCCAGCCACCCCAGCCTGGGGCTCACGATCAACACCAGAGGTCACAAGCATGTTAACATCATGTCCCCTTCCTAAGCGGTGATGAAATGACACTTTCCCTCTGTGGTGTTCCTCCCAATAACCTACCACCCCAGTCTCAGGATGAGAAGAGCAGTAGAAAAATTCCAGCTGTCAGCCATCCTAAAAAATGCCTGATTAGACTCTTCTGAACTGTCCAGGTCATAAGAAACATGACTAAGAAATTCTCACAGCCAAGAGAAGCCTATGGAGACATGGCCACTAATGTAATGCAGTGATCTGGGGGCATGAGGTTAAAAACGTAGGCCATCTGAATGAAGCATAGAAACAAGGTTTATCAAAAAAGGGGGCATCTAGTAAAAACTAAGGCACTTTGAATAAAGTATGGACTTTGACACACTTTTAGTAATAGCGTCTCAACATTGGTTCATTAATCATCGCAAGCATACCATACTAATGTAAGATGTGAAGAGTCTGCCAACTTGCCATCTAGTACAGAAGGTTCCAATATTCTATCTACTCAATGTATCTGTAAATATAAAGCTGCTCTGTAACATACGGTCTATGGAAACAAGCGTAAGAGCATGCTTAATGTGATTAGGGACCAATGTTACCTCCTCAGAGATGTCTGAAGATGCAGATGCACAGGTGTGGACGAAACACCAAGCTACTGTATGTGAGGCATTATCCGGGTCTCCCCTGAGTGGTGGGGTGGGTAAGGAACAGTGAACAGCGTGCTGAGTGTGGCACCTGCCTCAGAGGGAGACCTCAGTGAAGAGGAGCCACTGTTACCAAACCTTTCTTACATCACTCCAGCCATTACCCTTTCTAGAGCCCAGACTTCCTTAAGGTTAATGGTATATGTTTAACTTCTGAGGTACTAATAAAAACCTATAGAAACACTCCCACCATGACCATGACCATGATCACAGACATCTTCAACTATCATTCACCTTGATTTCAAAACAAGGGTATCTACAAGCCAACTATCCTCCTCCTCCTTTCGGAAATTCCAACCCTGCTTGAACATATGTATCCAGGCTAGAAATTCCATACACTCTTTCCTCACACTTACACCAACAAGGGAAAGGAGATTTTCAAAGTGGAGAACAACTCCCTCACCAGGATCACCACCAGTAAGGACAAAAAATGACCACAAATGAAACAGCTTTCTCTGCGAGGATTTAATTTGCTCTCTGACAAGCTGAAGGTTTTAGCAGAGAGATATCCACCTGAATGGCTAATTCTCCAGGTGAAAACCCTGGGCAGGGAGAAGGTGGTACCATTGAGTCACACTCTCCAATAAGAGCAGACTATAGGAATAATACTAGTACCATTACCAAGTGACACATTGTAAAACACACTGATAACTGAAAAGTTTCCTGTTTGCTGGTGACTCACCGTCTTAGAATATGGGTTATTTGGACTGCTAATAAAAACAGCTAACATGTGCAGAACACTTATGAGGCTCTAGGCTGTCTTCAGCTCTATAAATTTCTTGACTTATTTAATCATCAGCCTGCTCTGTGACACGGTAACTGTTATTATTGCCATTGTATAGACAGAAAACTGAGATGCAGAGAGGTTAAGTAACTTACAGTCACATGGAGGGAGAAGACACATCATGAAATTTTGATGCCACAATCAAACTGTCTCCATGCCATAAAATACACATGTGTCCTTACATACAAATATGTGTGTGTGAGTGCTCAGTTGCTCAGTCATGTACAACTCTTTCTGATCCCATGCACTATAGCCCACCAGGCTCCTCTGTCCACGCAATTTGCCGGGCAGGAATACTGGAGTGGGTTGCCATGTACATGCATTGGAGAAGGAAATGGCAACCCACTCCAGTGTTCTTGCCTGGAGAATCCCAGGGACGGGGGAGCCTGGTGGGCTGCCGTCTATGGGGTCACACAGAAGACACGACTGAAGTGACTTAGCAGCAGCAGCAGCCATGTACATACAAATATATGTAAGTATATCTGTGTGCATGTTTGTGTGAATATACATAAACTCATATCTTTACTATAAAATATTCTAAAATTAATACTGGTAAATTTTTCATGACAAGGTCTGTTTCAACTGAAGCTCAAAAGAGAAAATCACTGACTTATTAAAGGCCCATAACAACATTTGTAGATGATATCATATACAGATTACACAGCAAAAGTAAGGGTTTGGTACTTTAGGATGAATTCTTAAGTAAATCCCATTTTTGAACCACTTTTAGCAGATAGAAGCCTTTGAAGATTATTTGAATGTTATCCAGAAGGAAGCAGCTCTCCCTCAGGACAGCCATTACCAGAGACACAATATTTAAGTACAATTGGAAAATTTGAAGTCCCTTTGGAGTTGGAGGGAAGTAGATTTCTCTAATGAATACTATTTCCAATTCTCCTATGAAAAATACTAAAGGCCAGATCGATTTTCTTTTGGAGTGAATGAGTAGGGCATTTCTGAAACCTCCCCCACATGTAACTGACCTCTGACTTGGTATTTTGAGTCTGTAGGTCACAGACATGTCATTTTCATGAGCACGTACATAAATAACCTAAGAAATGAATTTTCCTGGCATTCTGAAGCCTATTTTCTCTAAAACTATTTTTAGTGGTATATAATTTCAAATATCTTTAAAGAATGAAAAGTGAAAGTGAAAGCCACTTAGTCATATGCAACTCTTTGTGACCTCATTGATTGTAGCCTGCCAGGCTCCTCTGTCCATGGAATTCTCCAGGAAGAATACTGGAGTGGGTTGCCATTTCCTTCTCCAGGGCGAGTCTTCCTGACCCAGGAATCATACCTGGGTCTCCTACATTTCAGGCAGATTCTTTATCACTAGCACTGCCTGGGAAGCCCATCTTTAAGGTATAGAAGAACTGTAAGTTATTTCTGCACCAATATCACCTAAGTGGGGAAAGGCTAAATTCATAGCAGCCCAGAGACCTTTATAAAGAAGGCTTGTTCAGCATCAAGGACAAGGAGGAGAGCTGGAGTGCTATGGTCCTGGGAAAAGGCTGACTGAAACAGCAGATATAAGCAAGATTAGAAGCAGCCAAACATAAACAGAATCCAGGAGGTTATTTGAGCATCACATGCTATAATGGTCCACATGGTAGCTGAAATCTCTCCACAGGTGCCTATCACAAACTGCAGGTTTTCCCTAAGTGACTAGGAGTACTGCTTCTGCTCATGTTACCGTGGCAACACCAAGACCTATTAAAAGGGTGTTCTCTAAACTACTGTGTCCTATGTCTGTGTATGTAAACGAGAGGTGATACACACACTCACCAACATTCACGTGTGCACACAGGCACACACAAGCCAAATGCACTGACTGATTCTTACGTTAGCGAGGAATTTGATTTCAGTTGTGACTTCTTTTGAATCTTATTTCTTACAAGTGGGTCATCAGTTGAAGGTAGGAAGATTTACTGTTACACAGGAATTTTCATTGTAACTATGGGCCTCCCTGGGGCAAAGTTCTCCCTTCTCAAGCCAGAGGTGAAATATAGGGTGGGGAGAGGTGCCAGGTGAAACGCAAACATGAGGACTTTTTAAAGCCTTTTTCTTTTCCTTTCTCTCTCTCTCTTTTGGTGGGGTTGGGGGATGTTCATTGGAACTTTCTCGGGCAGGTCAGGGGCAGGCTTCCTTGTGTGTAGAACTCTTAAAAATTCCTAAAAGGAGATAAAATAAACTTATCCCTTATTTATTATTTTGGTTAAAGGAATCACCTGATTGCCCAAGCTGAAATCCTCAGTTATCCCAGCCCTTGCCTTGTCTTCTGCCCCCAGTATCACTGGTCACCCACACGCTCAAATATTCCTCTGTGGTCCTTGCCTTCTTTCCTTACCTTGCCCACAACATTCACTCCGTCTCCAAATACAGTGCAGTTCCTTCTCCCAGGCTCTTAAATCAAACTTCTTCTCTCCATCCCCATAGCCTCAGCATTTATTCAAGCCCTCATCATCTTTACTAGGACTATTGCAGTAGCCTCTTAGGCAACTCCCTGAGTCCTCTTGTCCCTTAAGCCATTATCCACATAGCCAAAGATCTTTTTAAAACAGATACAGGACTGTCATTGCTTTACTCAACAACATCATTAGCAGAGCATTCAAGAACCTTCACCATCACATTCCTATGCATTTTTCCAGTTAAAATCAAGAGCCGAGCATGCCCCTTGAGACTTAACCAAAATTGTCTTGAGGCCCTATCTTAAGTTCTGAGGAAGGTTTAATATTCTCCCCAAGATTTTGCCTAATTTCTATGGTTTATATTCTCTTGGTCTAGAAGCACTAAAGTTGATCTGTGAGACTAATGTATTGCATTGAGGGCTTACTATATAACAGGCACTATGGTGAATGTTGTACGCACATTATTTCATTTAAAGCCCCCCAGATCACAAACACACATACACTCCCCACATGAAGGCAGGAAAGAGTCCTGTTTTAGAAATATATCTTGTAGATAAACGGGTGAAAAAAAATAGTCTAGGTAACATCACAATCTAGAGGGATAGAACTCTGAACACGCACATGAAGGAAAACCCATGTTTACGAGCAAAACTTCATACTGGAGATTTACAACTTGGAAGGCCGAAAAGAGCTATGCATGTAACATGGATGTTAGCCAGGTTGTCAAGCTGGAACCAGATCTGCCCTTCATAGATTCGGAGAAGGCTAATGCCATCCCCAAGACTTCTCTAAATTCCTTGAGGGGCTTAGGTATTTGTGAATCACCACAGCCCTGACTGAGCTCCTGGTTCTGCTGAAGTAATCCTCCTTGTCTCAGTTCTCACACCTTGTTAGTTATTTCTTCTTCATTTCCATTAAATGAATCTCTCACACAACTAGAACATTTTATTGAAAGCCTAGAGAATATTTACGCAGGACTTCTACTGCAGAAATTCAAACAGCTAAAAATCAATGCTACACAATCTTGTTTCTAAGACACCCAAGGCCATTTTCATGGTTGAGTTGCAGCCTCTCTCTCAGTTACCTGTCTCTAACTTTCCACCACCACCTCCATGATTATAAGGGATTCTTTCTAATGCATGGTCATTTAACCAAGTGCCATCATAACTCTTGCAAAATCTAAGCTCTTAGGGCCTTATCTTTTTCCTTGAAAACTCATCACAGTATTTTTCCAGAGACAGTTATCTTCCTAAGAGGATCTCTAGCCTCTGATGCTAATTCATGTTTTAAATGTTATTGCATCTTAATTATGAAAGTCATCCATCCTGATCAGATCACTGACATCTCTACCACTAAATGTGTTCACTTAGGTACAACTAGGCCACTTTCGACATATCTATAGAATGAGATGGGCAAAACAATCAACATTACTGCTACTGTCTACCAAACTATGGGCTTCCCAGGTGGCTCAGAGGGTAAAGAATCCACTTGCAATGCAGGAGACGAAAGAGATGGGGGTTTGATTCCTGTATCAGGAAGATCCCCTGTAAGAGGGCACAGCAACCTACTCCAGTTCTTGCTTGGAGAATCCTATGGACAGAGGAGCCTGATGGGCTACAGAGCCTGGCAGGCTACGGTCCGTAGGGTTACAAAGAGTCAGACATGACTGAATCGACTGGACACACATGCAGGCACTGAACTATATGTGACAACTGAATGACTGACAGATATAAAAATACTTAAGCCTGTCCAAAAGCAGTAGGGAACACAGCTCTGCCTCAAGGATACGATACGTGTACATAAATCCGAAGAGTAAATCATGACCTAATGGGGTCGCACAGAGTCAGACACGACTGAAGTGACTTAGCAGCAAGCCTATGATTTACAGTTGTTACCAATGTGCCCAAGAGGAATGTATTATAATCTGCTGCTGCGTTGCTTCAGTCGTGTCCGACTCTGTGCGACCCCATAGATGGCAGCCCACCAGGCTCCCCCGTCCCTGGGATTCTCCAGGCAAGAACACTGGAGTGGGTTGCCATTTCCTTCTCGAATACATGAAAGTGAAAAGTGAAAGTGAAGTCGCTCAGTCGTGTCTGACTCTTAGCGACCCCATGGACTGCAGCCCACCAGGCTCCTCTGTCCATGGGATTTTGCAGGCAAGAGTACTGGAGTGGGGTGCCATTGCCTTCTCCTGTATTATAATCTAGCCATCAAGAAAAAAGGTGAAGAACTGCTAAGTTATCAACAAAGTTACCTTAGCCATGAGGTCAACAACCATTTATGATGTTACACCCTGTCTTAGGAAAAGGGAGTGGCTGAGCTGGGTACCTCTGGCTCACAGTCTCTCCTGCCGATGCAGCAAGCTGCTGGTTGGGACTATGGTCATCTGAAGACAGGGCTGGCTCTATTGGTAATAGGTCTCAAGTTCCTTGTAGGATCTTAGGAGAAGCTCCTTACCATGCAAGCATCTCCACAGGTTGGGTGAGCATCCTTACAACATGGCTGTTGCCTTCCTTGAGACTGAGTGATGAGAGACAGACAGAACTATGACTTTTATGAACTTGGTTTCAGAAGTCTCAGGCTGAACCTTCTGCCATATTTTATCAGTTAGAAGCGAGTCATTAAGTCTAACCAACACTCAAGGGAATGGAAATTAGGCTCCATTTTTAAAAGAAAATGTCAGAGAATGTTAGCATATTTCAAACCACTTTGAGAGTACCTTTCATCTCATAAGACCACTTGTAGGTGAACTTTGGTGAAAACTAAATCAAATATTGCAAAATGTAGGGAGGGTTCACTTTCTTCTGTCCTCTGTCACAAATCCTTGGGGAATCCTATTCCCATTCTCTAGGGAAAATCTGACAGAGATGGATAAGACATAGAATGGAGGGGAAGAACATGAATGTGAGGCATGTCAATTTTTAATACTCTATGCCATCCAGAATTATGTCAGAAACAGAGTAAGATTAATTGGGGAATTAAATTTCCTCTTTTTCTTATTCCACTCCTTCCTCTCCCAAACTCTTATCCTTAGCCACGGAGATTATCAAATGACACGCAGGGTTTTTTCCTCCATTATTTTTAGCTCTAAGGACCCATTAAGCAGCATCAATGCCTCCAGGGATCAAACAATCAATCACTTCTTTCTCTGAAATGGGGCCAGACTGATCACACATTTCGCTCTGCTTGTTGAAGGCTATGGCTTCGGAGCCAGCACACACATGATAAAAATACCTTCCAACTGATATGCAGCTATTATTAGAGCTGGTATTTACTTAAATGGCCTGTGTCACCATATTGCATTTACTTACTGTGTCAAAGAAGGAATGTTGCGCTCCATAAACAGATTTCTTTCTTTTTTCTTTTTTTGATGCTGGTAAGCTGCTCTGATTTGCAGCTGCAGTTTACAGTCACTATTTCCTCCTTCTAGAAAAAGCATCCCTCCCTTTTAAAAAAATAAATAAACTGTTCATTTAAAGCAAAGAATTCTGGTTTTAAATTAAGTCCTAATTCGGAACTCTTTATATGTTTTTTTTTAAAAAATCGTCTGGCATAATATTAATTCTTAGGTTTGCCAAAGACCTTTACTGTAAGTACTTAATGAAACAAAGTCTCAAATTAGATGCAGCTGGTCAAAGGAATTTTTTTTTTTTTTAAAGCAAGGATGGTGATATAAGTTTGACTCAAGAGTTCCAACGATGAACAAAGAGATAAATGTCTCAGAATTAGGAAGGTAAGGCTGCCCTTCCTATGTGAATCCCTTTATCACGTTTCTTCTCTCCCTGAGAACACTGGCATTTGATACCTTTTGAAAATGGAGCTAGAGGGTGGCTGGCTGAATCCAAGGATCACCATGCTGTCCCAGATGTGAAATCTCATTTATAATAATCGGGACTGACCCCATAAAAACAGCTCCAGCTGTGAAGCATATTGGGAAAAAAGAAAGAAAGAAAAATATGGATCCTTTTGATGAAACGTGGCCTGAGACAGCATCTGGAGGGGAAGTGTGGGTGACTGGGGTCCCAGGTCTTCCAAGGAAAGGAGATGATCTAAAGATGAGAACTTGTCCAAACAGCATCATCATGAGATGACATGTTAAAGAACGGAGGCTTATTATTATTTTGTGAGTGAAAGAACTTAAATCAGTTTGGGAGGAATGAATGCATTTTTTGACTTAGAGCTTGAAAGACAGATACATTATTCCTCAAGCATAAATTAGGTATCTTGGAGAAATCTCAACTATTCTAGGAATGAGGGGATATGTCATTGTTATAAAAGCAATAATAGCATTTTGGAGCTTAATAGAATTACCCCTCCATCAAATTTCCAGTCTTTAAAAACATTTATTATTTAAGATTAAACATTCTATACAACTCTCTAGAGAGAATATGAAAAATACATGAACATATAAAAAAAAAAAACCCAACCATAATGCCTTCACTTAGAAACAGATATTATAAACTTTTTTTTTTTTTTGCTATTTCTCCCTAAAAATTTTTAAAGGACATTGTTACATATCAAGAATAAAAATGCAAGTAAAGCTTTTTAACCTGCTTTTTGGAATTTAAAAAATAACATTTAGTCTGGTTAAAATGTGAGTAAAGAATCTGCCTGCAAAGCAGGAAACTCGGGTTCAATCCCTGGATCAGGAAGATCCCCTGGAGACAGAAATGACAACCCACTTCAGTATTCTTGCCTGAAGAATCCCATGGACAGAGGAGTCTGGCAAACTACAGTTTGCGGGGTTGCAAAGAGTCGAACATGACTGAACGACTAACACTAAAATGCGAGTACATGTTTTCTTGTGGAAAATGTGAGATAAACCAGAAAAGTATACAGAAGAAATGAAAAATTGCTAGAAATCTTGTTGCTTCATGTAAGCATTGTTAATAATTTGGTGACCTCATCTTCTGGTGTTATTTTCTACTTCCCCTGGTTCTTAACAAAACTATAAATTTACTTGAGAGAGCTGGGGTCATTCCTTAAATGTACAATTATTATTTAGCCAAGATTTGAGATAAACACGCTTGGAAAAATCAAGTCATTTAATACAAATCAAGTGGATTTCTTTTTCCAGTTGACATTTTGTGTGTGGGTGTGATATTCAGTGTAGACGGACAGTAGAGTATTACCTGGTAACAAAAATGTTTCTAGAGTTGTAACCTATCTGCTTCCGCCAGGCGGGAGCCTGCACATTCCTACTTTGAGAGAAGAGCTAGACCAATGAAAAGACTGAGAGAGAACAGACAATGATGAATGAGGGTGTATTTCGGGGCTGAGAGAAAGCTTGAAATGCTGTGAGGGCTGCAGTCACCAACTCTCACTCAAAATGCCTCTGCTACCAAGATTTCTATTCGGCTCATAAAATGAATATTGAACAACAAAAATTACATTAGCCGATGGCCCCTGTTTTCCCCCCAGGGGACTCCCCTCATTTTTCTAAACTAGGATCACAAAGACTATTGCCAAGAAAAATTAAACTGAAAAGGTCTTTCACAAAAACAGAAATAGAAACCAATGATAATTCTTCTGGATCTTAAGTTTCACCTAAATACAACTGTATTAAGCTAGTTTCCAGGAGGCAGTGTGGTATAGAAAAGCCACAAAGGCAGCTCTGCTACATATTATGTGTGATCATGGGCAAGTCACTTTTTCTAAGTTCTGGATTTATCATCTGTAAAATGAGGGCTAATTATTCCTTGTCTGTATAGAGAGAGGCTCAAATCAGCTGACATGGGGAAAGTGCCTTGCACAAACAATGGAGTCAATGTTTGCTCTTTCCTAGTTTTAAATTCATGGACTGCCTCCCACAAGGGTCCGGACGGTGTATGGTGGGCCAGTGGTCATAGGGTCAATGTCACTGTGGATTACTTCTACCCTGGAGGGTAACTATATCCTTTTTGCTTGTGCAGGTCTGCAGAATTGGAGACAGAGAGGAAAAAAGAGATTTAACGTAGGGAAGATGCTTTAGTTATCTTTAGTAAAAGAAAATTCGATTACAAATGCAATGTATCTTTATCATTAAATAGTCCAAGAATACCTAAGTATATCAAACTAAGAGAGAAGGCGTCCCTGCTATCTCACATACCTCCACAGAGGCGACTGCTGTTATCAGTTGTATGAACATGCTTCCAGAACACTTTCTATTCATCACACATAAATAAAGACACACCCTCGGGGACTTCCCTGGTGGTCCAGTGGTTAAGAAACTGCCTTTGAATGCAGAGGACACAGCTTCAATCCCTGGTCAGGGAATGAAGAGCCATAGGGCAACTAAGCCTATGTTCTGCAACTACAGAAGCCTACATGCCGCGACAAAGATCCAGTACAGCCAAAAAAAAAAAAAAAATATATATATATATATATACACACATATATATATATAATAAAGAAAATAGCAGCTTGCAAAAAACAGTAAATACACATATTTGCACAGCATCTGCTCAATATTGTGGCAAATTCCCCGTGTTAGTGCACCACGGTGGCACCTCACTTTTGTGAACAGTTGCACTATCTTTCCATAAATTGAATGAACAATAATGTAATTGACCAATCTGAGGAGAAAGAGTTGCAAATACTAATTCTTTACACTGTATCAGAGAAGCTTCCAGCAAACAGTAACTCCATCAACGTCTGTCAAGGCTCAACATCTTTATCTGTAACATGGGCGAAACAATACCATCACTCCACAGCCTTATCGTGAAGATTCACTGAGTGTTTCAGAAACTGTAAAGCACAACATTACACTGCCTATTCCTAGTGCTGTATGAGGTCAACAGACAAAGACTAGAGCTGAAGCCGGGCTGGCGCATTTTAACTGTTTACATGCCTCATACTAATGTTTAATTCCAAAGCTCCAGGCAATACATCAATGGAAAAATCATGACACACCAGTCAGAATGGCCATCATTATCAAAAAAAAGTCTACTAACAGTAAGTGTTGGAGAGGGAATGGAGACAAGGAAACCCTCTTGTACTACTGGTGGGAATGTAAATTGGTACAACCATGATGGAGAACAGCATAAAGGTGCCTTAAAAAACTAATACAGAACTACCATATGATCTGCCCTGGTGGCTCAGTTGGTTAAGAGTCTGCCTGCAATATAGGAGATCCAGGTTCAATTCCTGGGTCAGGAAGATCCCCTGGAGAAGGAAATGGCAACCCACTCCAGTATTCTTGCCTAGAGAATCCCATAGAGAGAGGAGCCTGGCAGGTTACAGTCCATAAAGTCACAAGAGTCGAACATGACTTAGCAACTAAACCACTACCACCACCATCAGTTCAGTTCAGTCGCTCAGTCAGGTCCGACTCTTTGTGACCCCATGAATTGCAGCACGCCAGGCCTCCCTATCCATCACCAACTCCTGGAGTTCACTCAAACTCACGTCCATAGAGTCGATGATGCCATCCAACCATCTCATCCTCTGTCATCCCCTTCTCCTCCTGCCCCCAATCCCTCCCAGCATCAGAGTCTTTTCGAGTGAGTCAACTCTTCGCATGAGGTGGCCAAAGTACTGGAGTTTCAGCTTTAGCATCATTCCTTCCAAAGAACACCCAGGACTGATCTCCTTCAGAATGGACTGGTTGGATCTCCTTGTAGTCCAAGGGACTCTCAAGAGTCTCCTCCAACACCACAGTTCAAAAGCATCAATTCTTCGGCGCTCAGCTTTCTTCACAGTCCAACTCTCACATCCATACATGACCACAGGAAAAACCATAGCCTTGACTAGACAGACCTTTGTTGGCAAAGTAATGTCTCTGCTTTTCAATATGCTATCTACGTTGGTCATAACTTTCCTTCCAAGGAGTAAGTGTCTTTTAATTTCATGACTGCAATCACCATCTGCAGTGATTTTGGAGCCCAGAAAAATAAAGTCTGACACTGTTTCCCCATCTATTTCCCATGAAGTGATGGGACCAGATGCCATGATCTTCATTTTCTGAATGTTGAGCTTTAAGCCAACTTTTTCACTCTCCTCTTTCACTTTCATCAAGAGGCTTTTTACTTCACTTTCTGCCATAAGGGTGGTGTCACCTACATATCTGAGGTTATTGCTATTTCTCCCAGCAATCTTGATTCCAGCTTATGCTTCTTCCAGCCCAGCGTTTCTCACGATGTACTCTGCATATAAGTTAAATAAGCAGGGTGACAATAGACAGCCTTGATGTACTCCTTTTCCTATTTGGAACCAGTCTGTTGTTCCATGTCCAGTTCTAACTCTTGCTTCCTGATCTGCATATAGGTTTCTCAAGAAGCAGGTCAGGTGGTCTGGTGTTCCCATCTCTTGAAGAATTTTCCACAGTTTATTGTGATCCATACAGTCAAAAGCTTTGGCATAGTCAATAAAGCAGAAATAGATCCAGCAATCCCACTTCTGGGCATATATCCCAAGAAAATCATAATTCTAAAAGATACATGTACCCAAATGTTAACTACAGCACTATTCACAATAACCAAGACATGGAAGCAACCTAAATGTCCACCAACAGAGGAACGGATAAAGAAGATATGATACATATATACAATGGACTATTCCATCATAAAAAAGACAAAATCATGACATTTGCAGCAACATGGATGGACCTAGAGATTGTCATACTGATGAAGTAAGTCAGACACAGGAAGACAAATATCATATGATATTGTTTTTATGCGGAATCTAAAAAAAGTTACAGAAGAACTTAGTACTACCTCTACCAGAAGTAGAGTCACAGATGTAGAAAACAAACTTGTTCTTACCAGGAGATGATGGGAAGGGAAAAATTAGGAGACTGGGATTGACATATATATACTAGTAGATCTAAATGAGATAACTAATGAGAACCTACTATATAGCACAGGGAGCTCTACTCAACACTCTATAATGGCCTATATGGAAAATAATCTAAAAAAGGAATTGGTTTATGTATCTGTATGGGCTTCCCAGGTGGTGCCAGTAGTAAAGAACCTGTCTGCTAATGCAGGAGACAAAAGAGACATGGGTTCAATTCCTGGGTCAGGAAGATTCCCCAGAGGAGGGCATGGCAACCCACTCCAGTATTCTTGCCTAGAGAATCCCATGGGCAGAGGAGATTGCTACAGTCCATAGGATCACAACAAATTGGACACGACTGACGTGACTTAGCATGCACTCACGAAGCAACTTAACACACACACATGTTTCAGTATAACTGATTCACTTTGCTGTATACTAAAACTAATACAACATCGTAAATCAATTATATTTCAATAAAAGTTTAAAAAAGGATACATGCACCCCAATGTTCACTGCAGCAGTATTTACAGTGGCCAAGACATGGATGCAACCTAAATGTCCACGCACAGAGGAATAAAGAAAGAAGGTGTGGTACGTGTTATATACAGCGGACTGTCACTCAGCCACAAGAAAGAACGAAACACCACCATTTGCAGCATTATGGATGGACCTAGAGATTATCATACAAGGTAAAGTGAGTCAGAGAAAGACAAGTATCATATGATACCATTTACATGGAATCTAATACAAATGATACAAATGAACTTTTGTATAAAACAGAAACAGACTCACAAATCTCAAAATCAAACTTGGTTACAAAGGGGAAGTGTGGGGCGAAGTGATAGATTAGGTGAGGATTAACATACCCATACTTCTATATATAAAATAGATAACAAGGACTTACTGTATAGCACAGGGAACTCTACTCAATATTCTGTAATAACTTACATGGGGAAAGAATTTGAAAAAAAAAAAGGGTATACATATATATATAAATGATACTGTTTGCTGTACATCTGCAACTAATACAATGCTGTAAATCAGTTATACTCTAATAAAAATGTAAAACCATATCATAAGTAATTCAATAATTTAAAAAATCTTGACAACATATTTTATACCAAAGCTGACTGCTTTAATATTTCGATTTTAGTCATCTCTGTATTTACACAACTCCTAACAGCCTTGTTCTCTTTTATAGGGTGGTCCATTGTTCACAAAGGGAGAAACCAATGCAGCTTCTTGACTAATTAAGAGGAAATGGCAAAAGGCTATTTTTCTGTCTGCCCCAGAAGAGCAAACAGAAAGGAAGCTGGGGTCTTTTTCAGTGCTGTTCAAAGAGGTGGGCTGGCAGTGCATCTGGATGACTTAATAAATGGTTAAAGCCTGAGAGATATGGAAGTTAAGAGCCTGAAGGGATAGTCACTCAGGTCAGATTAATGAGGGTCCTTCCTTACCCCGCCCCACAGTGTGATATGGTGGCATCTCATTTCCTATAAAGTCAAGGCTATTCCATCTTCTTGACAATGACAGAGGTTTGACTTGGCCTTCAGAATGGCCTGCATCTCTGTCTCCAGGTCACTGGCTCATCTGCACATGACACCAGCCAGTGTTTCCTTCAACTTTATTCTTCAATTTGGCATAAAAAGACTAAGAAGCTAAATCAAGGCCTTTGGGTTTTAGGAGGGAGGCAAGGGCATAGTGCAACTCTAGCCTTCCACGTTACTAAGGAAATGTGTCCCATATCTCAGACTGGTAAGTTCCAGTGTCACAAAAAGGAACTCTTACTGTAGCTGAGCTGGACATGCTATGAGACCAGAGAATCACAGGATCCACAATCACCTTCCAGGGCCTCAAATGCAGACCAAACTCAGGTGAGGTTCAAGTGCACCTTGAGTTGAGCAGAGGAAACTGGTCATCAGACAGATTTCTGATCAATGAGATCAGTTGTCCATGCAATACATTAGTAATTCTTTCAACTTCCGAGACTTCCCTGGTGGTTCAGTGGCTGGAACTCCACATTCCCAATGCACCGGCCAGGTTTGACCCCTAGTCAGGTAACTAGCTCCCACATGCTGGAACTAAAGAAGAGTTGCCTGCTGCAACTAAAAAGATTCCACATACCTCATCTAAGACTGAGCAAAGCCTAAATAAATAAATATATATATTTTTAAAGTAATTCTTTCAACTTCTTTGGTTCTACCAGGGGTTAGCAATCTTATATAATTCACTGGCTTTTAATCAAAATACTATGGATCACCAAAATGGCCAAAATGTATAGCCTAACTCAAAGTCCCTTTGTCCCCTCTTCTCTTGATGGCTAATGAGTATTTCCACTTCTTACCAATTGCTGAGACTTGGGAAATACTTTGAAATTATAGTATTGGGGCTTTCCATTGGCAAAATGTTTCTATGAGCAAAAACACAGACCTTCCTCTTTTGTCAGGAAGAAAAAAAACCCAGGCCCTAGAGTATTCTGCTGGCAGTCTTGTTATTATCCTGCTGCCTGTGGGCCTGGCTCTATTCCACACTGTATTTTTTTTTTTTTTTAAGATGGGGAAAGTTTTCCTTAACTGGGGAAGTTCACTCCTATCACAAACTGCAAGACACTCTTCTGTTTTCACTCTCAGGTCTGCTATTGTTTGATCTGTTGGCTCAGAAGCAACTTTCAATTCCATTGTTCACGTGTCCCCAGAATGAAGAAGACAAACCACCCAATCAACAGAACAATAATTTCCACTGAGGGGAAAAAATATATATCTTGCCAATTTCAAGTTCATATTGTCCCCAACACATCTGTAAAACTGTCTGCCCTGAATAATCTGTGATGCAGACAGTATAAAGTAAAAACCCCTCATATGGGATGACTAACAAAGACAGATGCCAAACAGCTTACAGTGAAAGCAAACACACAAATAAAACAGTGTGCGTCAAAGGCCTTGTCAATTACAAGAGAATGCTTTTCACATCTTATCATCAAAGATTAAAGGCTGGATATTTACGGAATAGCAAAGAGGGTGTCCTTTAACAAATAATCTAAGTAAGGTGAAAAGGCAGTGTAGTGGGTATGGGGAAGAAGTTTGCAGTCAAACCTTGGTTCAAATGTCATTTCTTCTACTACGAATTAGTTGAGTCTGAGAAGGTCACCTGGAGGAGGAAATGGCAACTCACTCCAGCATTCTTGCCCAGAAACTTACATGAATGGAGGAGCTGGGCGGGCTACAGTCCATGGGGTCACAAACAGTCAGACATGACTGAGGGACTGAGCACGAGGAGGTCACCTAACTAGTTTCTCAGCCTCGGTTCCATAATCTGTCAGTGGAGATGAAATCAACAACAGCCCTACATCCATCGTGTGGGAGTGAGAATCAGATGGGATAATGGACTTGAAGTCATTACACAGGGCTATGTGAGCATTTGCATCTCTAAAGAGAAAGACGCATTCAAAAGAGTGGACGTGGCAGGCAAGCAGAGGCGACCATGACCATGAGAGCTGGAGGTGGCCAGCCCCTTCAGTCTTACATCCCACATCCCCTCCTCTCTGCTCTGGGAGGTCCCAGATCTTCAGACCTTGCTGGTGGGGTGCAGGAGAGATTTGGAGCCTGGCCCTCAGCTGTGGAGCCCTGGGATTTCCCTCCTGTTGACCTGAGAGGCCTCCTTCACTGCTTTGTTTTTTGAGGGGGGAACCATATGCATCCAAATTTAAAACAACAATGAAATGAGTTAGCAGTAGACTTGGCGATGGGCAGCTGGAGTTCTGATGAGACCCAAGGTAATGGCTTTGAGGTTCCCCAGGACTTTACCTAGAGCCTGGAGTAGGGGACAAATAACCTGGAGTGGTTTTATTCCACCTCTGACTGTGTACCCTCTTCGAGTAACTCCTGGGCTTCAGTGACAGGTAGAGAAGAAGGAAAAAGCATAGAGGGAAGAGAAGAGTAAAAGAAGGGGAGATACCCCAGGAACAGCCAGTGCTCATTCTGACTGAGCAAACCCAGGTGGGAAAAACACTGGGTTCATGGGAGTCAGTGCTTCTAAAATAAAGGGGGACTTCCACGGTGGCTCAGTGGCTAAGAATCCACCTGCCAATGCAGGAGACACGGGTTCCATCCCTGAGCTGGGAAGATGCCACATGCCTCAGAGTAGCTAAGCCCAAGCACAACCACCGAGCCTGCACTCCAGGGCCCTGGAGCCGCGACTACTGAAGCCCATGTGCCTAGAACCTGTGCTCCACAACAAGAGAAGGCACTGCAACAAGAAGTCCACACACTGGAACAAGGAAGAAGCCCCCACTCGCCACAACTACAGAAAAGCCTGCATAGCAATGAAGACCCAGCACAGCCAGAAATAAACAAATAAAACAAAGGCCCCAGCGTGATGGTTGGTGCGTGGCTGGATTTGAGTACTACTGGTGCGGCTTGAGAAAACACTCCCACGAAAGCCCATTATAAGAAAATGAGAGAATGACACCATCATACACCACACACACAAACTCCAAATGGCTTAAAGTCTTAACTGCAAGACATGCCATCGCAATACCTGTAGAAGAGAACATCGGCAAAACGTTCTCTGACATAAACTGTACCACTGTTTTCTCAGGTCAGTCTCCCAAGACAATAGAAATAAAAGCAAAAATAAACAAATGGGGCCTAATCAAACTTACAAGCTTTTATACAGCAAGTGAAGCTCGCTCAGTCATGTCCGACTTTTTGCGACCCCATGGACGGTAGCCCACCAGGCTCCTCCGTCCGTGGGATTCTCCAGGCAAGAATACTGGAGTGGGTTGCCATTTCCTTCTCCAGGAGATCTTCCCAACCCAGGGATCGAACCTGGGTCTCCCGCATTGCAGGCAGACGCTTTACCATCTGAGCCACCAGGGAAGCTCTTATACAGCAAAGGAAACCACAAACAAAATGAAAAGACAACCTATGGACTGGGAGAAAATATTTGCAAATGAAGTCACCAACACGGGCCTAGTTTCCAAAATATACAAATATCTCATACAAATCAATAACAAAAGAACACATGACACAATCAAAAAATGAGAAGACCTAAATAGACATTTCTCCAAAAAAGACACACAGAGGGCCAATAGGCATGTGAAAAGATGATCATCATTACTAATATTAGAGAACTGCAAATCAAAACTACAATGAGGTATCACCTCACACAGATCAGAATGGCCATCATTAAAAAGCCTACAAATAACTAATCCTGAAGAGGGTGTGAAGAGACTGTTGGTAGGAATGTAAATTGGTGCAGCCACTATGGAAAAACAGAGGTTTCCCAGGTGGTTCCCTGGTAGACAATCCGCCTGCAAATGCAGGAGACACAGGTTCAATCCCTGGGTCAGGAAGATCCCCTAGAGAAGGAAATGGCAACCCACTCTAGTATTCTTAGCTGGAAAATCCCATGGACAGAAGGAAGAGCCTGGTGGGCTACAGTCCTCGGGGTCACAAAAGAGCTGGACAGGACTGTGCGACTAAACAAGAACAATGAACAACAGTATGAAGGGTCCTCAGAAAACTGAAAACAGAGTTCCCATTTGACCAGTAATCCTACCCTGGGCATATGCCTGGACAAAACTGTAATTCAAAAAGACACATGTACCTGTATATTCAGAGCAGCACTATTACAGTAGCCAAGACATGGAAACAACCTAAATGTCCATCGAGAGATGAATGGATCAAAATGTCACACACACACACACACACACACACACACACACACACGGAATAGTACTCAGCCATGAAAAAGAAAGAAACAATGTCATTTGCAGCAACAACGATGGAACTAGAGATTATTATTCTGAGTGAAGTAAGTAAAAAAGAGACAAATAGCATATGTTATCACTTACACATGAAATCTAAAATATGACATAAATAAACTTATCTATGAAACAAATAGACTCACAGGGACTGCCCTGGTGGTCCGATGGCTGGGATTCCACGCTCCCAATGCAGGGGGCCTGGGTTCCATCCCTGGTCGGGGAACTAGATCCCATGTGCTGCAACTAAGACGCGGCACAGCCAGATAAATAAATGCGTAATAATAAAAAGAAGTAGACTCAGAGAGAACAGACTAGTGGTTATGAAGGGGGAGATGGGGTGGGGGAGGGATGGATTGAGAGTTTGGGGTTAGCAGATGCAAATGACTATAGAATGGATAAACGAGGTCCTACTGTATACCACCATAGAGGGAACTATATTCTATATATATACACACACACATATATACACACACATATGTGTAACTGAATCACTTTGCTGTAGAGCAGAAATTAACATTATAAATCAACTGTACTGCAATAAAATATATTTTTAAAAAAAGGAATGAGAGAACAAGATTGAGGCTGATTTTAGGGAACTGGTTCATGACATGGTAGAGGCCTGGTTAAGTGCAAAGTCTGCTGAGGAGGCTGGTGATCAGAGACACAGGAAGAGTTATAGTCTGATTCCAGAGGTATCTACTGACAGAACTTCTTGCTAAGGGTAGTCAGTCTTTGTTCTATTAAGGCCTTCAACTGATTGGATGAAGCCCATCCACATTACAGAGCGTAATCTGCTTCACTCAAAGTCCAGCTATTTAAATGTTAACCTCATCCAAAACACATGTTTACAGAAACATCCAGAAGAGTCTCTGACCAAGTATCTTGGCACCGTGACCCAACCAAGTAGACATATTAAACTAACCACCACATGCAGTATGGATGCACCTCAATTCGTTCATTTCACTTTCAGGCTTTTTTTCCTATATTCTTTTCACCTCTATAAACAGTGCTCAAAATTCTTTTATTCCCAGAGGAAAGAATCCCAGAAGAAATATTATTAGGTCTAATGGTATGCTTATTTGTAATTTTAACAGATGCTGTGGGATTATTTCCAAAGGGTTTTTAATTGTTTATAACAAACTCTTGGTGGGTATTTCTGGCACTGCTGGGTCATCTCTAACCAGTGAATGCAAAAATTTAATATTTTCTTCCTATGCCAAGGTGGAAATGTTTTCCAAGAAACCTTCTCCAAGGCTGAGACCTTAAAACATTTCTCATTCAGTGGGTGATAAGTGAGGTCAGCATATCTGAAACCTGATATTAAGTCTGTGTTACCCACAGGCATGAAAGGTGATGCTGTGGGCAGAAGACAAGAAGGCTTTGGTACCCCTGCTAGATCCAGGTCAAGAATGATGCACACTCCTTAATTTGACCTCCCCATGACATTTGTCACTGCTGGATAATATTCTGAGATATTAATTCATGTGTTTTTTTACTCTCCTCCATCCTATCCTTTTGCTTCCCTTTATTTAAGCTTAAGGGAGGTGTATGCCTAAGAAGGGGCTTCCCAGGTGGCACCAATGGTAAAGAATCCACCTGCCAATGCAGGAGACATAAGAGATACAGGTTCAATCCCTGGGTCAGGAAGATTCCCTGGAGGAAGGCATGGCAACCCACTCCAGTATTCTTGCCTGGAGAATCCCATGGACAGAGGAGCCTGATGGGCTACAGTCCATAGGGTTACACAGAGTTGGACACTACTGAAGTGACTTAGCACTCATGCACTCGCATGCCTAAGAAGAAAGCAGAAGAGGCCTGGGAGATTTCCTGTCCCCTACAGAATGTAGGAGATTTCTGCAGTGCTAAGAGGAACAAAGGAGTTTGCAAGAAGACAGAGTAATAGAAAAATCAGGGGGGCAGAGACTAGATCATAAAACGCGAAGAGGAGAATGGGCCGCAGCTCCTCAAGCCATGGAGATAACACTGAACCTCCTGGCAGAGAAGGAAAGACTTCAAGGAACAGGGGCTGAAAGTCAGGCTTCAGTCAATGTGACCTTTGACTGTGTCCCCAAGGATTCCCTGCTCTAAGCATAGTGCTCACTGTGTGCTCAGTCACTCAGTCATGTTGAGTCTTTCTTGGCCCCAGAGACTGTAGCCTGTCAGGTTACTCTGTCCATGGGATTTCCCATGCAAGGATACTGGAGTGGGTTGCCATTTCCTTCTCCAGGGGCTCTTCCCAACCCAGGGACTGAACCCATGTCTCCTTCATCTCCTGCATTGTCAGGCAGATACTTTGCCACTGTGCCACCTAGGAAGCCCACCCTACCCTCACCCAATCTTTTCTCAGCTTAAAACCTTGGAAGTACAGTTCAGCCCCGGGTCAAAACCCCAATAATAACTGACATTTATCAAAGAACTGATCTTTAAACACATAAAGAAGTTAATTCTCTTATTATTAGAGTGGAAAGCTTACATTAGAAGTTATGTCGATTGAAGAGTTTTGCCACCTTGGCACTACAGGCATTGTGACTGGGTGACTTTTTGCTGCGGGGGTCTATTCTGTGTACTGTACGATGTTGGCAGCATTCCTGGCCTCTGCTCATTAGATACAGGTAGCGTCCCCTCTCTGCTCCCAGCTTTGACAATCATAAATGTCTCTAGACATTGCCAAATGTCCCCTAGGAACCTACATAACACCTGATTGAGAATCATGGATTTCAGGGCAGGTAAAGAAAGACTGTACTTCTTGAGTCTGTGGGCAGAGATTCTTGTGAGGTACACATACTGACATCAATTCTATTCATTGTGCTGCTTGGAGGCCAACAAGACACTGAGCTTCTTCCAGCTCTGCCTCCCCGACAATGTTTTGCTTGGACTAATTATTAAACATTAGCTTTCATTCTCTGAACGACTTGTCAACAGGCGGATGACATCCAGAAATGGAAGGACATGCATCTTAATTATACCTACAGTGGTTAATGGGTCAGGGAGGCGTTCGGAATGCTCTGAGCCCTCACTGACCTTTCCCAACTGGGACCTGTCAGCTCTGTGGCTTCTCCAGACTTCAACGGATGCCTGTTCTGGAAACCCTGGCTGCCCTTCAGGCCCTTTTAGCTTCATACTAATAAGCCTGATTTAGGTTTTGCATTACAGAGCAGCAACCAAATGTTATTGCCAGCAAGGGCAAATTGCTGATGTCCGTGGTCTTTTCCAGGCAAGCACATGAATGCGATATTTTCTCCGCCTCCTCTCTTCTCACTGAGAAGATGATTCTTGGAGATAATCCACTTGGTTATCTATGGATGTGAACATAATTTGGAGGCAGCCGTCATGCCAGATGGCCAGCTGAAGCTGGGAGCCCTGAGTGGATTTCTGAGCCAAATTCCCTCCCTGGAGGAGCAGAGGAGAGGGTGTGTATGGATGGGGAAGGCTAAGCACTGCATTTCTCAAAAGGAAGGGCACATGGGGAGCGGCCGGCATGAATGGCCACTGTCCTTGCCAAATATGCACGGCATGCCTTAGGTGAGTGTTGGTGTGGCCAGATCCTGGAAACAGGACACCCAGGGCAGCTGTAGGATGCCTTTCCCTGGAGGTTGAGGCTGCCTGGGTAGTTCTCATTCTCCTGCTTGACTCGGCCAATCCTGAAGTTTGGGGCGATTTCTCACAGTGTGTCCTAACCTAATGACCCTTAGATGTGTGTGGGCTCTGGGAGGCAAGAAGTGGTGGGCGAGACAAGGGACCAGTAATACCCAGCTATGGTGGGCTGGCAGCTTCGGTGAGCACATACCTCAGTGAGAGCTCTGGTGAAACTCAGCTATTTGAATGTGCCTCGGGGCTTACTGGGAGAACAGCCCTGGACTGAGAAGGAAGGAGAAACTGAGAGGGAGTGAGAGGAAAAGGGAACCAAGATGAACGGGAGGATATTTAGAAAGAAATCAAACAAAAGACAAATGAAAGACCATCAAGACTTGGTCAGTGACATTTAGATTTAACAAAATGAAGAAGAAGAAAAGGAGGCTTCAGGATGATGAATATAACTATTTCATCATATCTATTTTTAAAATATGTATTTATTCTTGATTGCTAATTCATTACTTAAATTCATCAGGTTGTCATCTTTTGTCTTGCAAACTTGATCTTGGGGGAAAAAAATCTCCTTGACTTTTGGTTTTAGAAGTTATGGTTCTGTCACTTACTATGTGACTTTGGGTAAGTCTTATTTCCTCTCTGAATATCACTTTTCTGGTTATTTAAAATAAATACATATGATAGCTGACTTATGAAGTGTTATGAAAGTCAAATAAAAAATGTGTGTACAAACTCATAAACTGTATACAAACTGATAATTATACTCGCTTACAACAAAAATACAGTCTTCTCCAATTCATTCTTCACCCAGATTTCAAAGCAAAAATCTGAACACACACCTGATAAAGGGGTTCTATGGCTTCCCCAGTGGCTCAGCCATAAAGAACCCACCTGCCAATGCAGGAAACGTAGTCAGGAAGATCCCTTGGAGGAGGAAATGGCAACCCATTCCAGTATTCTTGCCTGGGAAATCCCATGAACAGAGGAGCCTGGAGAGCTACAACTGCATGGGGTTGTAAGGAGTCGGACACAACTGAGCACACGCACACACACACGTCTACAGCACTCCTTGGCTCCCGATGGTTTTCCAGAAAATGTTCACACAACCTCCCCAGTCTGGCTTCTGTGTACCCTTCTTCCCTCTCACTAGTCCAAGCTTAAACTCAACAAGGTAGCAATTCTAATTTATCTGCACTGAACTCTCCTAATGCAATGAACATTTGATTTCTACCACTTGTCCTGAGACAGTCTCAGTTATAGGCAGCTTCCCATGGGACTTGATGGCAGAGAGCCTTGCTCCAGGTCTGCAGACTGAAGTACCCACTGGGCCAGGCAGGGAATATCAGAAATGAGTGAGTCAAGAGATGTAGGCAGTTACTACTTGGACTCAGCTAACTATCTTGTTTTGCAGAAACAGGGTACTGATCTTGTTAGATCTTAAAGAGAATCTCCTCCAACTCAGATTTTTATATAAAATCTCTTAAATTTTAAAGCTTGACAAGGAATTAAAAATTTTTGAAACCAAGTGTTGTTCTAATAGAATATGTCACAGGGCTGCATATGACTATGAACTACCATTTTCAACCCCTGGCCTTATCCTTCATGTTTATGAAAATGAAAATACAACTAACCATATAAAAACACCATAAAATGTTAGTTGCTGCCCTAATGCTTGTTTTCTTGATCAAATCATTCTGGTCCTTCAAAATGCTATATAAGCGTCACCTCTTATGGGAAGCCTTCACTCCTTTATCACTCCATCCCCTCTGGCACCTCCTTTGTCCAAGTCTGATTATTGCATAATCCAATATGGCTGCTGAAGCTCCAGCCATTACATCTGTACTCCAAACAAGAGGCTGGGGGGAAGACGATGAAGTGCCAAAGGGTCTTCTCCCAGATGAGTCGATCCCTCTCGAAACGTTTTCAGAAGTCTTACCCTGAAATCTGACTTTCATCTCATTGTACAATCCTAGCTGTGAGATGTTAGGGAGATGTAGTGATACCACCAACTAGAATAGACCAGGATTTTTTTCAAAAACAGGAAAATTATTATTAACTGAGCAATTAGCACTCTCAGCCATACATCCTGACTTGTTTCTCTGCTTCTACTATTATCGGCACAATTTATTCTTCAAATAACCATTGATTCTAAGTTTGATTGTACCATTCTCCCCAACTTATGCAATTTTAGGAGCCTCCATTGTTCTTACAACAAGAACATAAGCATCATTAAGGCCCAAAATGCCTGTGGGACTTGGCATTGCCCACTTCTTCCCTCAGCCCAAGTCTCATTCTCTACCCTCTGGCTCTCATTCTCTGCTCCACCTCTACTGGAGCTATTTCAGTTCCACGAATGTGCCAGGCTCTTTCCATCCTTTGCACAAGCTGCTGTCCCTGCCTTGAACTCTCTGCCTCCAACTGACAGATGCCTCCAAGCATCTGAAGTGATGCATCCTCAGGAAGCCACCCTCACCACCTCAACAGAGCACCTCTCCGTCCTCACTCTTCTTGGGTCTACATATTCATTCACGACCTTCCCTCGGCTCAGCACACTAAGCTGATGTGTGTGAACATCTCTGATGGACAGTCTTCCTCACGACACTCTGTGTATAGTCAGGACAAGGGCATGTGTTGGACCTGCTCCCTTCTGCATGCCTTCCAGCGCCTGATAGATGAGAAGCATGCAGTAAATATTTATTTGGCTTCAATCGCTAACATAAAGCAGTCTGTTTGGCCCTACTGGACTTACATAGGTAAAGGGTATGTGAGACTCAGCCAAATGTTTACAAGTCACGTTGTCTCTCCAAACCCATCGCAAAAAGTTATGAATTTAGGATGATCTCTGATCCTGCCCAATTAGCCACTTATCAGTGCTCAAAGCACCGACCCCCCAGCTCCGCTTTTCTTCCTTCTTCTACAGAATAGCGTTTTGAAGCCTTCTCAGCTAAGCTGTTCTATGCTGGGTGATGAATGTCAAGTGGCTATTCCCACATCCCCAGTTCAGTGAAATATATTCAACAAACATCAATAATTAAACATGTGAGGGAGAGGATACCCATTTGTTCACATTTCGGGAAACCAGCTCGAACTGCTTCAACCTAAAACGAAAACTAACTTCCACAATAAACAAACACAGCTTCATGAAACTGTTTTCCTTTAAAGCTGTGCCTCATAAAAGAATAAAACAAAACAAAAACTAGGAAGAGACTTCTCAAGAAATGTATCATGCAACTTTATCTGAGAGTGCAAACTGAAGGTGAGTGGAGACGATGTCAACCAAAGAGCTGGCAGTGTCTGCAGCTGGGGTAGGGAAAGCCTATTAATTATTGATACTTTTCCTTCTGAAGACATGTGTCATGCATTCCAAGCTGGTTCTAACGTATACAGAGGAAAAGAGGAGAGACGACTGGCTCCAAGTGCTAACATTTGTTTTCTGCTCCAAGTACAGCGGGACTGTGAGAGTTTAGGGTGATGCTCTCTGTCCAAATGAGCTCCGGCAATGTCCTGGAGGACGGGAAGCCCAGCAGAGGTCAACACAAGGATGGTCCAAATGAATCCAAGTTTATGCCTTTCCTTCTCCATGGGTGACCCAGAGAGAGAGTATCTCGCAGCCTCACACCAGATGCTAATCAGATTATATCCAGATGCTCCATAAACATGTGTCAGCAGCTGAAAAGACCTCTTCTAATTGGGACAAAAATCACATTTTCCAACGCTGTAGGTAAAATACACAAGTAAAAATATAACTCTGGGGTTGTTTAAATATACCCTAAGGTGCTTTATTTTTCTTCAGCACAAATAAAGTCCAGGTTGAGCAAACAGTGTATGTCTTGCGGTAAGTTTGTGTGGAGGGAGAGAGAGAGGAGAGAGAGGAATTAGGCAGTCTGTCTAGTTCCCTTTGCTTACAGATGATACTTCTGTAAGTGCCCTGATTTGAAGACTAACTGGATTTTAGTAAATCCTCTTTTTTGCTGATTGGGGGGCTCTTAATGTTAACAAGTTTAACTGAGTTTCATGCTGAAGAATAACCCAAAGTGCTTTCTTGTGCATTTAGTGCAGAATGTATCTTCTTCAATGGATGCTTCAATCTCTGTCGAGTGCTTACCTATGCGCGAGGCAGTGAGGGGACATTGGGGTACAGTGGTTTAGACAGCTGGGAGCTTTTAAGTAATTCACAGTGTAGTAGCAGAGACAGACAAGTCAAGAGGAAATTACAACACATGTGGAAACACAATGACAGAGGGAGACTGAGGTGCTAGGGTTCTCCATCTTCAGCCTGGGGATGGGGATGGTCTGAGAAGGTTTCCAGAGTGAAGCTATAGGGTGAAGGAGCCCGGGGAAGTAGAGGTGAGAGAACGGTGTCTTCAGGCAGAGGAGAAATGCCATGTATTATGTCTCCTGCTGCAGACAGATTCTTTACCATCTGAGCCACCAGGGAAGCCCATGTTAGTGACACAAATTTTGATTGAGAGATGCATCATTTTTACTGCATAAAACTGGGCTCGGCTTCCCCAGAAAGCAGCAAGCTGAATATCATTAGACATATGCAAAGACTAGATTAACATTCCAGGGAATTATAAAAGGTGGAAGCTCCAATACTTTGGCCACCTCATGTGAAGAGCTGACTCATTGGAAAAGATCCTGATGCTGGGAAAGATTAAGGGCAGGAAGAGAAGAGGGCAACAGAGGATGAGACGATTGGATGGCATTGTCGACTCAATGGACATGAGTTTGAGCAAGCTCCAGGGGATAGGGAAGGACAGGGAAGCCTGGCATGCTGCAGTCCATGGGATGGCAAAGAGTTGGACACAACTTAGCGACTGAACAACAACAAGGAGACTAGACCGGAGGCTGACTGGGTCTATGGTCCCAACCACAGAGCCAATACAAATACCCAAAGGTAGACTTCAGGAATGTGGACTTGTTTGAAAGCTTACTAGTTAGTCATTAGGCAAATCAGAACCACAATAAGATACCATTTTACACCCATTAGGGAGATGGAACCATAAGGATGGTTCTTATTTTTTTAAATGTAAAACAACAAACATTGGCCAGGATGTGGAGGTAATGGAATCTTTTGTACTGTGGGTAAGAAAAATGATAAAGCTGCTGTGGAGACTCCCTATATGATCCAGCAATACATCTACAATACCAAAGGCATATATATATATATATATATAAATATATATATATATATATATATATAAAGCAGGGCCTCAGACATTTGTATACCCTGTTCCTAGAAGCATTATTCACAATAGCAAAAAGGTGGAAACAACTCAAAACTCTGTCAACACATGAATGGATTAACAAAACGTGGTATATATACACAGTGGAATAGTATTTGGCCATAACAAGGAATACAGTTCTGACACAAGTCACAACATGAATGAACCTTGAAGACATTATCCTCAGTGAGATGAGCCAGACACAAAAGGACAAATATTGTATGATTCCATTTGGGTGAAATATTTAGACTCAACAACATACAGCACACTAGAAGTTACTAGGGAGTTGTGGCTTAATGGTTACAGAATTTCTATTGGGGATGAACAAAAATGTTTGGAAATAGATACTGATGGTTGTACAACAGTGTCAGTGTACTTATGGCCACCAAACTGTGTAGTTAAAATGGTTAAAATACACATTTTATGTCAATTACATGTTACCACAATGGGCAAATTAAAAGCTCCCTAGAGCAGTTTTGGAGAAGCACTGGACTAACGTATGTAAGTCTAGGAGATTCAGAGAAACCAAAGCTGGGACTTGCCTGGTGGTCCAACAGTAAAGACGCCAAGCTCCCAATGCAGAGGACCTGGGTTAGACCCCTGGTCAGGGAACTAGATCCTGCAGGCTGCAACTAAGCCCCGGCGCAACCACATAAATAAGTACAATATTAAACATAAATGAAAAGTTAAAGCATATTTATGGCATTAAATTAGAACAAACTGTAGGGTCTTCCTTCAGGAACATCGCTAACTTGTAGGCAGAGGTGAACTCCAAGCCTTTTGGGGATCTGCCCAAGCCAATAAAGGACCTCTCTCTGATGACAAGACTCAATGAAATCCAAGGTCTTTCTCCTAGGACAATGGGTGATGGGAGATAATTCAACTCTTCTACCTACTTCCATGCATCATCCATGGGTAAGGTCCATTTCTTTGTGTCAAAGCTACACAATAAAAGCCAACAAATGTCCACCTTCCCTTTAGCAGACACCCCAAATTTCATATGCACATGTGCCCTTTGAGTCTTTGGACTTGCATCCATCTCCAAAAGGTGGGAAAGGAAGAAGGAGGGTACATTTAAGTGTTTTCATTTTTATTCCCTAAAAAGCAGAGCCCAAGCCAAAGGCTTAAGTGCAGACAGGTTTCTTTGGGAAATGGTCTCAGGGAGCAGGAGTGAAGGATGGAGTGGCAAATAAGGAAGACATGAAAAGTCTATACTAGGAATTGTTATTTAGTTGGACAGGTACCTAGGTGGGCTAGAAATAATCTCTTTTCTCAAAGGACACTCTGAGAAGTCATTTAAGAGAGAAGCCAGGACTGTCCACCCAGGAATTGAAAAAGAGAAATACTTATCCATTGGCTCAGCTCCTTAGCATCAATAATGACTTCATGAGCATTAACTTCTTGCACTAGGCACATTAGGTTGAGTCTGAAAGGCGTGAGGCAAGATCCAGGGGAGGAAGCAAGAAGCAAGTGGCCCAGAACAAGGATCTACGGAGACGCAGTGGCGGCACTGTTTCCATGAAGCTGTTGACACCTGGTTGACCTCACTGGCAGAGTGGCACGTGCAGCAGGAGGCTAGGCTGGGAGGAGTGACTGTGTACAAGATGGGTCCAGAGTAATACAAAATCACCCTGCAGTTCCAACCACATTTACAACTACTGCATGGATTCACCACCTCCCCAAGGACTTCAAATGAGCCACCTACTAAGCACCAGATCAGTCCATACACTTGTCTAAACTCGGAGGAAAATGGCAGGGATCGATTGGGAAAAGAGGCAAAACTGCTCATAATAGAATACCTTTTGTGTCTTTGTTATACCTTTATACCTTTATAACTCTGACCCACTGTAAATCACAGGAAATAAAAAAGCAAATTTTATTCTTTCCATCATTCTTCCCAAGTGGGATGCCTTCCCCCAAATTTCCACTAGTTTCTAAAATTAGAAGCACTCCCCTTTAGGGGTGTGGCTGTGGGGTTGGTGTGGAGCCTGTAACTTTAACTCTGTGGTTCTCAAAGTGTGGTTCCAAACTAGCAGCAGCAGCAGAATCTGGAAACTTGTCAACAGTTCAGATTCTTAGGTCCCTTCCCAGACTTCCCGGATCAGAACCTTGGGGGTGGCGGGGGCGGGGCTGGGGTGGTAATGTCTTAATGGGCCTCTGGATTCTTATGTTCATTTGAGTTTAAGAACTGCAGCCTCAGAACAGCATTAAATCAATCAGCCACATGCTTTGACTAGGTTTCAAGAATCTCCCATTAGAGAAAGGGGCATGGAATCATGACTCAGTTTTCACTTAATACCAGCAAACACTGAATATGCTTGTGTTAGTTTCCTGAGGCTGCTGTGACAAATTATCACAAGCCAAGCAGTTTAAAACATCAGAACTTTTTTCTCTTACAGTTCTGGAGGCCAGATGTCCAAAATCAAGGGGTTGGCAGGGCTATGCTCCCTCCACAAGCTTGAAAGGAGGATCCTCCCGTACATCTTCCAGCTTCCGGCAGCTCCTGGAGTTCCTTGGCTTGTGGCCACCTTATTCCAATCTCTGTCTCATCTTCACAGGGTCTTCTCCATCTGTATGTCTCTCTGTGTGTGTCTCTCTCTCCTTTCTCTTTTTTTAATTTATTTTTTAATTTTATTTTTAAACTTTACAATATTGTATTAGTTTTGCCAAATATCGAAATGAATCTGCCACAGGTATACATGTATTCCCCATCCTGAACCCTCCTCCCTCCCCACACCATCCCTCTGGGTCGTCCCAGTGCACCAGCCCCAAGCATCCAGTATCGTGCATCGAACCTGGACTGGCGACTCGTTTCATACATGATATTATACATGTTTCAGTGCCATTCTCCCAAATCTTCCCACCCTCTCCCTCTCCAACAAAGTCCATAAGACTGTTCTATACATGAGTGTCTCTTTTGCTGTCTCACATACAGGGTTATTGTTACCATCTTTCTAAATTCTATATATATGCGTTAGTATACTGTATTGGTGTTTTTCTTTCTGGCTTACTTCACTCTGTACAATAGGCTCCAGTTTCATCCACCTCATTAGAACTGATTCCAATGTATTCTTTTTAATGGCTGAGTAATACTCCATTGTGTATATGTACCACAGCTTTCTTATCCATTCATCTGCTGATGGACATCTAGGTTGCTTCCATGTCCTGGCTATTATAAACAGTGCTGCGATGAACATTGGGGTACATGTGTCTCTTTCAATTCTGGTTTCCTCAGTGTGTATGCCCAGCAGTGGGATTGCTGGATCATAAGGCAGTTCTATTTCCAGTTTTTTAAGGAATCTCCACACTGTTCTCCATAGTGGCTGTACTAGTTTGCATTCCCACCAACAGTGTAAGAGGGTTCCCTTTTCTCCACACCCTCTCCAGCATTTATTGCTTGTAGACTTTTGGATCACAGCCATTCTGACTGGTGTGAAATGGTACCTCATAGTGGTTTTGATTTGCATTTCTCTGATAATGAGTGATGTTGAGCATCTTTTCATGTGTTTGTTAGCCATCTGTATGTCTTCTTTGGAGAAATGTCTATTTAGTTCTTTGGCCCATTTTTTGATTGGGTCATTTATTTTTCTGGAGTTGAGCTGGAGGAGTTGCTTGTATATTTTTGAGATGAGTTGTTTGTCAGTTGCTTCATTTGCTATTATTTTCTCCCATTCTGAAGGCTGCCTTTTCACCTTGCTAATAGTTTCCTTTGATGTGCAGAAGCTTTTAAGTTGAATTAGGTCCCATTTGTTTATTTTTGCTTTTATTTCCAATATTCTGGGAGGTGGGTCATAGAGGATCCTGCTGTGATATATGTCAGAGAGTGTTTTGCCTATGTTCTCCTCTAGGAGTTTTAAAGTTTCTGGTCTTACATTTAGATCTTTAATCCATTTTGAGTTTATTTTTGTGTATGGTGTTAGAAAGTGTTCTAGTTTCATTCTTTTACAAGTGGTTGACCAGATTTCCCAGCACCACTTGTTAAAGAGATTGTCTTTAATCCATTGTATATTCTTGCCTCCTTTGTCAAAGATAAGGTGTCCATATGTGCGTGGATTTATCTCTGGGTTTTCTATTTTGTTCCATTGATCTATACTTCTGTCTTTGTGCCAGTACCATACTGTCTTGATAACTGTGGCTTTGTAGTAGAGCCTGAAGTCAGGTAGGTTGATTCCTCCAGTTCCATTCTTCTTTCTCAAGACAGCTTTGGCTATTTGAGGTTTTTTGTATTTCCATACAAATTGTGAAATTATTTGTTCTAGCTCTGTGAAGAATACCATTGGTAGCTTGATAGGGATTGCATTGAATCTATAAATTGCTTTGGGTAGTATACTCATTTTCACTATATTGATTCTTCCAATCCATGAACATGGTATATTTCTCCATCTATTAGTGTCCTCTTTGATTTCTTTCACCAGTGTTTTATAGTTTTCTATATATAGGTCTTTAGTTTCTTTAGGTAAATATATTCCTAAGTATTTTATTCTTTCCGTTGCAATGGTAAATGGAATTGTTTCCTTAATTTCTCTTTCTGTTTTCTCATTATTAGTGTATAGGAATGCAAGGGATTTCTGTGTGTTGATTTTATATACTGCAACTTTACTATAATCATTGATTAGTTCTAGTAATTTTCTGGTGGAGTCTTTAGGGTTTTCTATGTAGAGGATCATGTCATCTGCAAATAGTGAGAGTTTTACTTTTTCTTTTCCAATTTGGATTCCTTTTATTTCTTTTTCTGCTCTGATTGCTGTGGCCAAAACTTCCAAAACTATGTTGAATAGTAATGGTGAAAGTGGGCACCCTTGTCTTGTTCCTGACTTTAGAGGAAATGCTTTCAATTTTTCACCATTGAGGATAATGTTTGCTGTGGGTTTGTCATATATAGCTTTTATTATGTTGAGGTATGTTCCTTCTATTTCTGCTTTCTGGAGAGTTTTTATCATAAATGGATGTTGAATTTTGTCAAAGGCTTTCTCTGCATCTATTGAGATAATCATATGGTTTTTATTTTTCAATTTGTTAATGTGGTGTATTACATTGATTGATTTGTGGATATTGAAGAATCCTTGCATCCCTGGGATAAAGCCCACTTGGTCATGGTATATGATCTTTTTAATGTGTTGTTGGATTCTGATTGCTAGAATTTTGTTAAGGATTTTTGCATCTATGTTCATCAGTGATATTGGCCTGTAGTTTTCTTTTTTTGTGGCATCTTTGTCAGGTTTTGGTATTAGGGTGATCGTGGCCTTATAGAATGAGTTTGTAAGTTTATCTTCCTCTGCAATTTTCTGGAAGAGTTTGAGCAGGATAGGTGTTAGCTCTTCTCTAAATTTTTGGTAGAATTCAGATGTGAAGCCGTCTGGACCTGGGCTTTTGTTTGCTGGAAGATTTTTGATTACAGTTTAAATTTCCGTGCTTGTGATGGGTCTATTAAGATTTTCTATTTCTAAAAAAAAAGAAAAGATTTTATATTTCTTTCTGGTCCAGTTTTGGAAAGTTGTACTTTTCTAAGAATTTGTCCATTTCTTCCACGTTGTCCATTTTATAGGCATATAATTGTTGATCGTAGTCTCTTATGATCCTTTGTATTTCTGTGTTGTCTGCTGTGATCTCTCCATTTTCATTTCTAATTTTATTGATTTGATTTTTCTCCCTTTGTTTCTTGATGAGTCTGGCTAATGGTTTGTCAATTTTATTTATCCTTTCAAAGAACCAGCTTTTGGCTTTGTTGACTTTTGCTATAGTCTCTTTTGTTTCTTTTGCATTTATTTCTGCTCTAATTTTTAAGATTTCTTTCCTTCTACTAACCCTGGGGTTCTTCATTTCTTCCTTTTCTAGTTGCTTTAGGTGTAGAGTTAGGTTATTTATTTGACTTTTTCTTGTTTCTTGAGGTATGCCTGTATTGCTATGAACTTTCCCCTTAGGACTGCTTTTACAGTGTCCCACGGGTTTTGGGTTGTTGTGTTTTCATTTTCATTTGTTTCTATGCAAATTTTTATTTCTTTTTTGATTTCTTCTGTGATTTGTTGGTTATTCAGCAGCGTGTTGTTCAGCCTCCATATGTTGGAATTTTTAATAGTTTTTCTCCTGTAATTGAGATCTAATCTTACTGCATTGTGGTCAGAAAAGATGCTTGGAATGATTTCTATTTTTTTGAATTTACCAAGGCTAGATTTATGGCCCAGGATGTGATCTATCCTGGAGAAGGTTCCATGTGCACTTGAGAAAAAGGTGAAAATCATTGTTTTGGGATGAAATGTCCTATAGATATCAATTAGGTCTAACTGGTCTATTGTATCATTTAAAGTTTGTGTTTGCTTGTTAATTTTCTGTTTAGTTGATCTATCCATAGGTGTGAGTGGGGTATTAAAGTCTCCCACTATTATTGTGTTATTGTTAATTTCTCCTTTCATACTTGCTAGCATTTGTCTTACATACTGTGGTGCTCCCATGTTGGGTGCATATATATTTATAATTGTTATATCTTCTTCTTGGATTGATCCTTTGATCATTATGTAGTGACCATCTTTGTCTCTTTTCACAGCCTTTGTTTTAAAGTCTATTTTATCTGATATGAGTATTGCTACTCCTGCTTTCTTTTGGTCCCTATTTACATGGAAAATCTTTTTCCAGCCCTTCACTTTCAGTCTGTATGTGTCCCCTGTTTTGAGGTGGGTCTCTTGTAGATAACATATGTAGGGGTCTTGTTTTTGTATCCATTCAGCCAGTCTTTGTCTTTTGGTTGGGGCATTCAACCCATTTATGTTTAAGGTAATTACTGATAAGTATGATCCCGTTGCCATTTACTTTATTGTTTTGGGTTCGAATTTATACACCGTTTTTGTGTTTCCTGTCTAGAGAATATCCTTTAGTATTTGTTGGAGAGCTGGTTTGGTGGTGCAGAATTCTCTCAGCTTTTGCTTATCTGAAAAGCTTTTGATTTCTCCTTCATATTTGAATGAGATCCTTGCTGGGTACAATAGTCTGGGCTGTAGGTTATTGTCTTTCATCATTTTAAGTATGTCTTGCCATTCCCTCCTGGCTTGAAGAGTTTCTATTGAAAGATCAGCTGTTATCCTTATGGAAATTCCCTTGTGTGTTATTTGTTGTTTTTCCCTTGCTGCTTTTAATATTTGTTCTTTGTGTTTGATCTTTGTTAATTTGATTAATATGTGTCTTGGGGTGTTTTGCCTTGGGTTTATCCTGTTTGGGACTCTCTGGGTTTCTTGAACTTGGGTGATTATTTCCTTTCCCATTTTAGGGACGTTTTCAACTATTATCTCCTCAAGTATTTTCTCATGGTCTTTCTTTTTATCTCCTTCTTCTGGGACCCCTATGATTCGAATGTTGTAGCGTTTAATATTGTCCTGGAGGTCTCTGAGATTGTCCTCATTTCTTTTAATTCATTTTTCTTTTATCCTCTCTGATTCATTTATTTCTACCATTCTATCTTCTAATTCACTAATCCTATTTCTGCCTCTGTTATTCTACTATTTGTTGCCTCCAGAGTGTTTTTAATTTCATTTATTGCATTATTCATTATATATTGACTCTTTTTTATCTCTTCTAGGTCCTTGTTAAACCTTTCTTGCATCTTCTCAATCCTTGTCTCCAGGCTATTTATCTGTGATTCCATTTTGATTTCAAGGCTTTGGATCAATTTCACTATCATTATTTGGAATTCTTTATCAGGTAGATTCCCTATCTCTTCCTCTTTTGTTTGGTTTGGTGGGCATTTATTCTGTTCCTTTATCTGCTGGGTATTCCTCTGTCTCTTCATCTTGTTTAAATTGCTGATTTTGGGGTATCCTTTCTGTATTCTGGCAGTTTGTGGAGTTCTCTTTATTGTGGCATTTCCTCGCTGTGTGTGGGTTTGTACAGGTGGCTTGTCAAGGTTTCCTGGTTAGGGAAGCTTGTGTCAGTGTTCTGGTGGGTGGAGCTGTATTTCTTCTCTCTGGAGTGCAATGAAGTGTCCAGTAATGAGTTATGAGATGTCTATGGTTTTGGGGTGACTTTGGGCAGCCTGTATCTTGGAGCTCAGGGCTGTGTTCCTTTGTTGCTGGAGAATTTGCTTGGTATGTCTTGCCCTGGAACTTGTTGGCCCTTGTGTGGTGCTTGGTTTCAGTGTAGGTATGGAGGCGTTTGATGAGCTCCTGTCAATTAATGTTCCTTGGATTCAGGAGTTCACTGGAGTCAGGGTTTGGACTTAAGCCTCCTGCTTCCAGTTATTGCTCTTATTTTTACAGTAGTTTCAAAACTTCTCCTTCTATACAGCACCATTGATAAAACATCTACGTTAAAGATGAAAAGTTTCTCTACTGTGAGGGTCACCCAGAGAGGTTCACAGCGTTACATGGAGAAGAGAAGAGGGAGGAGGGAGTTAGAGGTGACCCAAATGAGATGAGGTGGAATCAATAGAGGAGAGAGTGGGCTAGCCAGTAATCACTTCCTTATGTGCACTCCACAACTGGACTGCTCAGAGATGTTCATGGAGTTATACAGAGAAGAGAAGAAGGAGGAAGGAGACAGAGGTGGCCAGAAGGATAAAAGGGGGGAATGAAAAGGAGGGAGACAGATCCAGCCAGTAATCAGTTCCGTAAGTGTTCTCCACCATCTGGAACACAAAGAAATTCACAGAGTTGGGTAGAGTAGAGAGGGGTTAGGGAGGAGACACAGGCAACCTGGTGGAGAAAAAGGAGAGTCCAAAGGGAGAGAGAGCAGTCAAGCCAGTAATCTCGCTCCCTAGTGAAAAATGGGTACTGAAGATTGGGTTCTTAAAGGTACAAAATTGGTAACAAATACATAAAAGCAAAAATTAAAAATCTAGAGTAGAGTTTGGAATTTCAAAAATACGATGTTAAAGAAAAGAAGAAGGAAAAGAAAGAGAGAAAAAATGAACAAACAAAAACAAACAAGGTTGCAAAAATTATAAAGAAAATATAGGTACAAAATTGATAACTAATACCAAAAAGCAAAAATAAAAAATCTAGAGTAGAGTTTGGAATTTCAAAAATACAATGTTAAAAAAAAAGGAAGAAGAAAAAGAAAGAGAAAAACAAAACAAAACAAAAACAAAGTCACAAAAATTATAAAGAAAATACAGGTACAAAATTGATATCAAATACCAAAAAGCATAAATTAAAAATCTAGAGTAGAGTTTGGAATTTCAGATATACAATGTTATATAAAAGAAGAAGAGAAAGAAACAGAAAAAAAAAAGTCACAGAAATTATAAAAAAAACTATAGGTACAAAATTGATAACAAATACCAAAAAGCTAAAATTAAAAATCTAGAGTAGAGTTTGGAATTTCAAAAATACAATGTTAAAGAAAAGAAAAAAAAAAACCAACAAGGTCAAAAAATTATTTAAAAAAATATATATGAAGTTTGCTGTAAAAAAAAAATAGGGTCTTTTTTTTTTTGCAAAGTAATAGGTTATAAAAGTGAAAATTAAAGGAACAACAGAGGACTTAAAATTCTTTTAAAAAATTAAAAAAAGAAAGAAAGAAAAAATGATCGTAAAAATAGTAAAAATATATCTAGGACTTTCTCTGGTTTTGTTGTGAGTATTGTGGGTTCAGTTCATTTTTGGCTAGTTCCTTGGTCAGACTTGTACGTCTCAAGATCTATAGGCCCCTTCCTATGTAGTCGGTAGTAACCACAGGGTTTTAATCTATTGCCTGTAGCTTCCAAGGCGGTTCCGTCTGTTATAGCTTCTTCTGTTTGCTGGTCTCTTCAGTGTCTGGTTTCCGCCCTGAAGAAAGGGGATGGTGGAGGACACTTTTTTTTTTTTTTTTTTAGGCTCACTTGTTCAGTCACACTGTGGGGAGGGAGGGATGCTGCAAACAAATAACACTGGCGTATGCTCGCAGTGCCTCAGCCACACTGGGTCTGCCCCCGCTCACAGCACATGTAGCCTCCCTGCCCACACTGCTCAGGCTCTAGGTTGCTCCGCTGGGAACCACCCGTGGCTGGCCCTGGGCTGCCTGTACTTCCCAGGTCCAAGACGCTCAGGGTCAGGCACTCGGGTAGTCCTCAGAGGTGCAAACTCAGTTGGGCCTGCGTTTTGTGCCCTTCCCAGGTCCAAGCAGCTCAGGTGATGAGGTGTTTGGCCAGCGCGACTGCTGCGACTTATCACCTCCCCGCCGCTTGGTTATCTAGGTGTACAACCAGCGCACCTTCTCAGGCAGATGTTGACTGTCCAGACTCCCAAGAAGTTTTAGTTAGCAAAGAAGCCTGCTTACAGTTTTATAGATAATGTCTCTCTGGGGCTGCGATTGTCCCCTTCCAGCTTTGGCTGCCTGTCACCGGAGGGGGATGGTCTGCAGCTGGCTATCTCTGTTCAGTCCTTTGTTCCGTCGCGGGCCTGGTGGTGTCTTAGGTTAGGCTGGCTTTTCGCATGGTAGATATCCCACAGTCTGGTTTGTTAGCCCAAATTATTTCGCTCAGATAGCACTCAGGGTATTCAGGCCAGGTCCTTACTCTAAGTGATGCAGCCCGTGCCACACCTCCCTGCCCAGCCCCCGCTTGCTAATGGCGTGTGCAGGCGTCTCCGCTGCTTCTCCACTGGGGGAGTTACTGTAGGGCTCGCAATCTGCGGGTTTTAATTGTTTATTTATTTTTCCTCCCTGTTATGTTGCCCTCTGTGCTTCCAAAGCTCGGCACAGATTCGGCAGTGAGAAGGTTTCCTGGTGTTTGGAAACTTCTCTCTTTCTAAGACTCCCTTCCCGGGACGGAACTCCGTCCCTCCCTCTTTTGTCTTTTATATTTTTTCCTACCTCCTTTCGAAGACTTGGGTTGCTTTTCTGGGTGCCTGATGTCCTCTGCCGGCATTCAGAAGTTGTTTTGTGGAATTTACTCGGCGTTTAAATGTTCTTTTGATGAATTTATGGGAGAGAAAGTGTTCTCCCCGTCCTACTCCTCCACCATTTTGGCTCCTCCTCCTCTCCTTTCTCTTGTAAGAACACTGGTCACTGGATTTAGGGCTTGCTCTAAATCTCAGATGATGTCATCTGGAGATCTTTAATTCTATCTGCAAAGACCTCTACTGAGGTCACATTCATAGGTATTGGACGTAAGACTTGGACAGATCTTTTTGGGCATCAAAATTCAAACCACTGCAATTTACAACAAACTAGAATTTGACACCTTCATAAAAGTCACAACTTACTTTCTTTTTTTTTACACAGGTAAGCATATTTAAAATTCATAACCATTTGATCATTCTTCTCCACAGGAAACAAACCAACAGAATCACATGTAGCTGGGATGTCCAGTCCCCAGCCAGGGGTACAGCGCTATCACCCCACACAGATGCTCCAAAATACAATGACTCCTTGTCCCTGCCTGCCCACCTGAGCCCATCTCCCTTATTCACCCTAGATGTCCAAGATCAGATCAGATTAGTCGCTCAGTCGTGTTCGACTCTTTGCGACCCCATGAATTGCAGCACGCCAGGCCTCCCTGTCCATCACCAACTCCTGGAGTTCACCCAGACTCAACATCCATCGAGTTAGTGATGCCATCCAGCCATCTCATCCTCTGTCATCCCCTTCTCCTCCTGCCCCCAATCCCTCCCAGCATCAGAGTCTTTTCCAATGAGTCAACTCATGAGGTGGCCAAAGTACTGGAGTTTCAGCTTTAGCATCATTCCTTCTAAAGAAATCCCAGGGCTGATCTCCTTCAGAATGGACTGGTTGGATCTCCTTGCAGTCCAAGGGACTCTCAAGAGTCTTCTCCAACACCACAGTTCAAAAGCATCAATTCTTTGGCGCTCAGCCTTCTTCACAGTCCAACTCTCACATCCATACATGACCACAGGAAAAACCATAGCCTTGACTAGATGAACCTTTGTTGGCAAAGTAATGTCTCTGCTTTTCAATATGCTATCTACGTTGGTCATAACTTTCCTTCCAAGGAGTAAGCATCTTTTAATTTCATGGCTGCAGTCACCATCTGTAGTGATTTTGGAGCCCAGAAAAATAAAGTCTGGCACTGTTTCCACTGTTTCCCCATCTATTTCCCATGAAGTGATGGGACCGGATGCCACTTCGTTTTCTGAATGTTGAGCTTTAAGCCAACTTTTTTTCTGCCGTAAGGGTGGTGTCATCTGCATATCTGAGGTTATTGATATTTCTCCTGGCAACCTTGATTCCAGTTTGTGTTTCTTCCAGTCCAGCTTTTCTCATGATGTACTCTGCATATAAGTTAAATAAACAGGGTGGCAATATACAGCCTTGACGAACTCCTTTTCCTATTAGGAACCAGTCTGTTGTTCCATGTCCAGTTCTAACTGTTGCTTCCTGACCTGCATACAAATTTCTCAAGAGGCAGATCAGGTGGTCTGGTATTCCCATCTCTTGAAGAATTTCCCACAGTTTATTGTGATCCACACAGTCAAAGGCTTTGGCATAGTCAATAAAGCAGAAATAGATGCTTTTCTGGAACTCTCTTGCTTTTTCCATGATCCAGCGGATGTTGGCAACTTGATCTCTGGTTCCTCTGCCTTTTCTAAAACCAGCTTGAACATCAGGAAGTTCACGGTTCACATATTGCTGAAGCCTGGCTTGGAGAATTTTGAGCATTACTTTACTAGCGTGTGAGATGAGTTCAATTGTGTGGTAGTTTGAGCATTCTTTGGCATTGCCTTTCTTTGGGAATGGAATGAAAACTGATCTTTTCCAGTCCTGTGGCCACTGCTGAGATGTCCAAGAAGCGTATTAATTAATCACAGTCAGATGTCTGGTTGCTCATAGGTAATATCTGCCTTATGAAACCAAAAGACATAATTTCTGCCTCACTCATTCACTTCCCAGGACACCTGCCACCTCTTCTACAAATAAGAGCTGGCTTCATGTTCACCGTGTATCCCAGGGGCCACTCCTGCTGTTAGTCTTACTGCCTGCTCTCTGTCTTCACCCAGTCTGACTACAGCAATGGGAGAAAGATGGTTTCTTCTCTACCACGTCAGCCCAAGCATGACTATGGCCAGGCCCCTCAACTTAGGCATAAACCCAAGTCCATCCCAGGTCTCCCACTGAGCCAGTTTTTGTCTTGTTTGGCATGGGCCCATCTTATTGCACAATTCTACGGGACACCATTCACGTTCTATTTCCTTGAGACTGGTGTCCTCATGGGCCATGCGTGATCACTGCCCTGACATAGCCAGACAGCACAGCCATCCCTGGAATTTCTCCATGCCTCAGAATCTTGGCCCTAGTCCCCTCAAGCCTCATTGTGAAGAAGGTTCTCTCTTCCCCTCACAGTCAACTGGCAATGAAGCCCTTCATTCCATTCAGGGGAAGCACCACCCCAGCCTCACCCTCAGTGCTGTGGTCTGACCCCCACGGCCCAGGAAGACACTTATCCAAAGCTCTGACATTCTACCAGGTCCACAACTAAAGACTACTTCAGTTGTATAAGTGTAATCATTAAAAGGAGGTGCTTCCTGGGTGGCTCAGTGGTAAAGAATCTGCCTGCCAATGCAGGAGACACGGGTTCGATCCCTGTATCGGGAAGATTCCCTGGAGAAGTGAATGTCGACCCACTTCAGTATTCTTGCCTGGAAAGAGCCATGGATAGAGGAGCCTGGCAGGCTACCATCCATAGGGTCACAAAGAGTTGAACACAACTTAGCAACTAGACAACAATAATTATTAAAAGATGTTAAAGGTATTAGACATAGTGTCGGAAACATAAATAGTTTTTAAAAGAGGAAAGTCAACTTTTTTTTTTGGCTACACTGTGAGGCGTGTGGGATCTCAGTCCCCTGACCAGGTATTGAACCTGTGCTCCCTGCAGAGGAAGTGCCAAGTCTTAACTCCTGGACCACCGGGGCTGTCCCCAAGTAAACTTTCTTTTGTACTTGACAAAGACCAGTCAGAAGGGGCCATCAGGAAATGGTGTAAATATGGACTGGCCCCAGAACTGCCAACTTTGAATCTCTCTGGGGCTCACAGGTAGGATGTCATGTGGATCAGATCCAAAGGCTTGATTACTTACTTGGTCCTTGCCCTTTCCTAGATCGTCTCTGTTGGAAGAGAGCAAGAGGAAGCAATGTGGTGTTCCACTGGGAGAGTAAATGCAACCGTGTCCTGCCTGGAGTTCAAACAGCATGTCAGAGGGACCTCCTGTTCTCACTTGACATCTCATCACTTCCCCCAGCAGACCTGGGTTCTGAGCTTGGAAGCTGGGTGATGAATTTCACCTAAAAAAGGATCTTGATGGGGGTCAGGCTGGAAGGAAAAGTAACCGGAGTCAACCAAGTTGACCCATCTCTTTCTTTGGTTCAGCCTGCTTGGGTTTCATTTTTTCATTTACACTTGGGTTTCATTTCCCTTCTTAGCAAAGGAGAACTGCTCTTGGCCTCTCACATGTTACATCTTTTTTTCTATCTGGGGCACAGAGAGAGACAAACATGCCCAAGGATGCACAGCTGCCAAAAGGCAGAGCCAAGATATAAAATGTGAGCAGTCTAAATCTGTGTATTGTTTGCTTTTGAAAGACCCTAGGTCCCCAGAAGCATCAGAATTGTTGTTGCTTAGTTGCTAAGTCATGTCTGACTTTTTTGCGACCTCATGGACTGAAGCCATGGCTACAGGTTCCTCTGTCCATGGGATTTCCCAGGCGAGAATAATGGAGAGGGTTGCTATTTCCTTATTCAGGGGCTCTTCTTGACCCAAGGATTGAATCTGTGTCTCTTGCATTGGCAGGCGGATTCTTTGCCATAGAGCCACCAGGGAAGCCCATAGAAGCTTCTGAATAGTACCAAATACTTCATCTGTTGGTTGGTTCCAAATTGATTTTCCTACTGTTTTTCTCTGTCTGACTTATTTCACTAAGCATAATGCCCTCCGGTCCATCCATGTTGTTGCAACTGACAAAACTCTGTTCTTTTTAATGTCTGAGTATTATTCCATTGTGTGTGTGCACGTGTATATATATGTACGTACATACCACCACATCTCTCTATTCAAATGTTGATGGATACTTAGGTTGCTTCTATATTTTAGCTATTTAAGTTATTGTAAATGATACATATATAATATCTTGGTTATTGCTATGAACATTAGGGTTTGCCTCAGTTTTTTAAGAAAATCATTCAAAAGATGGTGCATATGGCATTAATTTGCAAAACAAAGAACTGGAAGGAGGAGGAGGGCCACCCTGATGATGTGAGAGACTTGTTTCAGGGGAACATGTGAAACCTCATGTGTAAGGTTGGGTCTACTCAAAATACTGGCCTAGCAATTGAGACTCTAGAAGGGACAAAGGCAGGACTGGATGCTGGAGAATTTCCTCCCATCCCACCCCTTGAGGATAGCCAGCTCTGTATTCACAGCTGTGTGGTGACCAGGTCGGGGCAGGGGGTCAAGAGGTAGAGAGTGCTGGCAGAAGGGGTAATGGGTGCTGTGCACTTGGGCTGCCCTTCTGAGCACATAGCACTGCTCTGACACTACTCTGCATGGCCCCAGATGACACTCTGAGGACCAGATGGAAGAAGCAGACTTTTTCTCTTGAGTTACTGGGCCGTTGCCATGCAGGCTTTAGTTAGGACACTTGGGGGCATCTCTTTGCAGAGTCAGTGACCCTTTCAAAAGCACTCACAGTACTGCCTCAGACTGGAGATGTTTAACACAGGACAGGCTAGCAAGCCATGCCCAAAACCACTGATTAAAAAGGAAACTATGGGATGCTGACCCAGGAGGAGAGCAAGAGAAACTCACAGGAGGAAACAGCTTTTCTGAAGGGATGAGTTCCTCAGCAAGGGAGGAAGGTAGGGGTCATCTCCTCAGTTCAAGTAAGAAACGGGGTCAGGGGGAATTTCCAGGGGGAGCCCCAGAAATGATGGTGAAGCAAGGAGACTGGTGAGTAGCTACGGGCTCTGGGCAAGGGAGGGTTGAGGAGTTAACATACTGAGGGGGGACTTGAACCTTCTGCCATGCCTTATTTTTCTTACTAGATAATTCAGATAACTAGATGATTAGAACGTTTTCTTTCCAAAGGCGAAATTTTGGCTTGAAAATTCGACAGGAGAAAAGCAGAGCTTCAAGAGAGCAGGAAGGTTATCTGACTTATTCATTGCTTCATCCCCAATCCTAGAATAACAACACACAGGAGGTCGAGTCCTGCTCAGTGATTTTCTCCCACAGGTTCTGTCTTTGTATGAAGGGGGAGGTCTTTTCCAATTTTTCAAGGGCAGTATTTTGGGTGATGGGGGCTTCATGCAGTCTGGATAACCTCTGCATGAGTCATTAAATTCTCACATTTATTCTTTTAATCCAATAAATCATTGGGAGGCACCTACTTTGTACACACACTGAGCTTAGCATGTGTGAATACACTGGTGAGAAAAATACATAGGTGTGCACTGGCTTGGAGCTTATGGTCTCCAAGACTGCAGTCTCCAAGGCCACTGCTGTGGACTGAGGCGGTAACTAGTCAAACAATGTAATGAAACCAAAGCCAGCAAGTCAAAAAAGAAACCACCAAAGCACTGGGCCTATGGCCTTCAGAACCCCTCGTAGTCATGAAATAACTCACATGAATAGATGGTCTAGGCAAGGAGGACTCTTGAGAGGATTAAATTGGTTCCCATGTATTAGTCGCAGTAGGCCAAGTTTTGCTATAGAACCCAATACTGAAACCTCCACAGTTTAATACAACAAAGGTGTTCAGCTGACCCTTGAACAACTCAGGTTTGGACTATGCGGATACACTTACACACGGTTTGTTTTCAGTAGTAAATACTACAGCACTACGGCATCGAAGGTTGAATCTATGGATGCAGAATCTCAGGCCCAGAGGAAGCATAGATATGGAGAAACCACACACTCGAGTCCACTGTAAATTATATTCAGATTTTCACCTGGGTGACACGTTGGAGCCTCTAGTTGTTCAAGGGCCAGCTGTATTCCTTATCGAAACAAGGCTGCTTAAGCATGTCTTCTGTGCAGTGACTCAGGGATCTGGTCTGCTCCCATCCAATGATTCAGCGTCTCACCCTGGGCATCCTGGTCACCGTGGTGAAATTGCAGGCAAACGCCCAGCGGTGACACCTCACTTTCCCTCAATTCTTTGACCAGTGCTAGTCACATGAACCCACCCACTGCTCAGGGGCAGGGATGTAGGAGGCAACACAGGGCTATTCAGTGAGCATCACACATCTCAGCCACACCCATTCTTTACACAAAATACCCCCTGAACCATCATTCTGCAGAACTGGAAAACAACTTTGAAACAGTTGATAGATGAGATTACAGGATGCTGCTGCTGCTGCTAAGTCGCTTCAGTTGTGTCCGACCCTGTGTGACCCCAGAGACAACAGCCCACCAGGCTCCCCGGTCCCTGGGATTCTCCAGGCAAGAACACTGGAGTGGGTTGCCATTTCCTTCTCCAATGCAGGAAAGTGAAAAGTGAAAGAGAAGTCACTCAGTCATGTCCAACTCTTAGCAACCCCCATAGACTGCAGCCCACCAGGCTCCTCCATCCATGGGATTTTCCAGGCAAGAGTACTGGAGTGGGTTGCCATTGCCTTCTCCGGAGATTACAGGATAGATTTTGCAAATAAATGAGACAATTTTCTTCCTGGGCTATCCAGGAATAATTAGGAAATGAAAGGAATACTGTTAGTTCTCCCTGTTTCTAGGACAGAGAAATTTAATGTTGACTTCAGAGCCCTTTGGGTTTCCCTGATAGCTCAGTTGGTAAAGAATCCACCTACAATGCAGGAGACCCCAGTTCAGTTCCTGGGTCTGGAAGATCTGCTGGAGAAGGGATAGGCTACCCACTCCAGTATTCTTGGGCTTCCCTTGTGGCTTAGCTGGTAAAGAATTCACCTGCAATGTGGGAGACCTGGGTTTGATCCCTGGGTTGGGAAGATCCCTGGGAAAAGGGAAAGGCTACCCACTACAATATTCTGGCCTGGAGAATTCCATGGACTGTATAGTCCATGGGGGTCAAAAACAGTCAGACATGACAGTGATTTTCACTTTCACTTTTCAGAGCCCTTTGATCTCTCTTACAGGTCAGGAAAACTTCTTCACCTGTACTTTTTTAGCGGGTAAGGTTTGTTTTTCCACCTCAGTAAAGAGAGATGAGAGAAAACTCTAGATTGTAGAAGAATTAAATTGGTTTCAATGCCTCTAAAAGTCTTATGGCAGTAGCATCACCTACCTTTTGAATGTATGCCTTTGCAAACCTCTGTCCACTGGGATCCTGTTTACAATAAGCACACTTGATTGTACCTGAAAAATTAGGATAACATTCGCTTTTGCTAGATTCACTTTTTGTTACTGAATAGAAAGTATCAACTTCCTTCTCTGTGTTTCTTCTGCCACTGGGGCTTTTATTAAGGACTGTACCATCTCATTTACTTCTAATTCACTTGCAGATTTCTATTATCTACTAAGTGTGACCAGGTTCTGTTCAGGCTTGTTCAGACATATTTTCTAATCAACAACAGTCATGTAATTAGCACTCGACCCATGAAAGAAGAATACTGAAATATGATAATTTATCCCATTTGCTAATAAAAGTTTATTCCCGGGGAGCATTTTCCTGATCAATATAGATTTGCCTGTTCTTAAACCTTCACTTCCTAGTGATTATTGTTTCATTAAATCATAAACTGATTATAATTCCATGGCATGAACTCTTAACTTGGGTTTTTGCATTTTGAGCTGACAGTACTTGAAATGTTGATAGCTTCCTTGTGGAGTCCAAGGACACATTATTACTCTTTGAAACTGGAAAACACTATGCTTGGAGGTTTTTGTTTTTTCTTTAAGAAAAAAAAAAACACACCACAATTTAGGGGGAAATTCAGTAATGCAAACCTGATCTCAGCCACACGCACTAACAGGGAGCTTTGTGTGAAATTTTGCCCCACAGCAACTCAGCATTCGGAAGATAGGAGTGTTCATCTTCAAAGGACGTGAAGCCACGGAGGCAATGCACACATCCAAGTGTAGAAGGCTGAGCTCTGCTTTCCCTTCTCCCTTTTAATGTACTCAATCAGGAATTTTTAGGAATCTCCTTTTTAATATTCCTTCAAAATATTTTTTGAGGCTCTACTATATGTTAGGCCCCAAAGGAACAGGCTGCAAAAATAACTAGGATGCCTGGGCTCTTGTGGGATACAGGCTAAAATGGAGAAGAAGCATAAACTCACAAGTCCCAGGGAGCCCAAGGCAGAGATACATATTTCCAAGTGGCCAGGACCATCCTGGAGGATGAGGTGTAAGCTGAGCCCTGAAGAATGAGGAGTAGTCAGGCAGGTCAAGAACAGATAGAACAGGGAAGGTAGGCAGGGATGTATGAATTTTTAAGCGGATGGAACGGCAGGTCTGAAGGGCTGGATGCAAGGCAGAGTGTGCAGGGGGTGACGTGGAATGATCACTTGGCTGGACTTTAATACTGTTTTTTCATCATATGCACACTATGCTCATAGCTTATGTTCATGTCTGGACATCTCTCTGAGACAAAAAGAGCTGCAGACAGAGAAGTGTCAGATATGAGTCCTGGCCTGACCACAAAGGTTTCCTGGGTTATGGGCCCTGACCATAAGAATAGATACAGTGACTTTCAGGGTCATCCTCTTACCTGGTCTGAGACCACCAGTTGGATGGAATTCATACAGTCGATGAAGTCAGATGAAAAGACCACTGTGGTCCTGCAATTTTAGAGAAAAAATTCATCTAGTATCAGAGACTGCATAGTATGCGGGGAGTTTGGATATTTAGTAAAGCAAAGGGAAAAACAAAGCAGGGCAGAGTAGCTGATGGATTTGTATAATAAAGAGCAGGAGAGGGAACAGGGACTTCTGGACAGAAAAAGTCTGTGTACAGGGTATGTTTCAGGGTGGAAGAGACAGAACTGGTGGGAAAAGCTGGCATCCACGTACAGAATAATGAGGGGGTAGCCATGGAGAGAGAGAATTTTAAGATGCTTGCTATGCATTAAAAAATTCATCTCCTCCTTTGCCATTTTGTTGCAGGAAGGGGGAACCCCTTCCAGGGCCCGAAACAGGGCTCTTGTCTAACACTCAGAAATGAATTGTCCAAGGAGACACATGTACTGACAAAGCAAGAGATTTTATTAGGAAAGGGCACCTGGGTGGAGAGCAGCAGGGTAAGGAATCCAGGAGAACAGCTCTGCCATGTGGCTCGCAGTCTTGGGTTTTATGGTGATGGGATTAGTTTCCAGGTTGTCCTTAGCCAATCATTCTGACTCTGAGTCCGGTGCATGCCTTGTTTAGCCAAGATGGATGCCAGAGTAAAGGATTCTGGGAGGCGGTCGGACATGTGGTGTTTCCTTTTGACCTTTCCTGAACTCTTCTGGTTGGTGGTGGCTTATTAGTTCCATGTTCCTTACCAGGACCTCCTGTTGTAAAACAACTCATGCAAATGGTTACTATGGTGCCTGGCCAGGGTGGGTGGTTTCAGCCACTGTGCTTCCCCTAAGCATTTCCTTCAGAGATAGTACAGGTTTGAAATACTGATTGGTATTTTTTGGTTCCTGAACTGTGCTTCTTTGAATGCAATACCTGGCTAAAACTGGGCCAATTGGAGGCCTAGGTCTGGAGAATGGTAGAAACTTTCACTTGAGATGGTTGCTCCAATTCAGTAAGTATGGTGTACCCGGCTGTTTAAAAATACAATTAATAGATAACAATCCTGGTTCCTCCCCGTGGGATCTAAGAGAGTTGTTACAGGAGGTACATTTTGGGGTGTCTGTCCAGCCCATGACTTTCTCTATCTGAAAACTCTTTCCTTACCCACAAGAACTAGTACTTGACCAGCACGCTGGCACCAAGCAGTCACCCAATCTCCTCCAACAGTTGATTCAACCAGGAATGAGCATGTGACCCAAGTTGGGCCAATCAAGGCAACTGAAGGGAAAAAGATTTAAAAATCGGGATAAAATTCTTTTTCTGACGTCTTTGTGGCTTTCTTCTTCCTGGTTCCAAGTTCTCAGGAAGGGGCTGCCCTCAATTCTTTCAAGACACACAGTCCCCTTCAAATAAATTCTCTGTCTCTTTCCATTATGCTCAAGTTACTTTGAAGTAAGCTTCAACCACCTAAAATCCAAAGTATGTGGCCTGAGACAATTGCCTTTTATGGTCCAAATTCCTCTAGCTATTGGGATCACTTTCTAGTACTTACAGTCTCCTGTGTCTGCTAACTTCTGTGTTAATGGTACAAAGCCGCCCATCAACCCTGATGATCTGTGTTATCTCCAGAATCAGCCAGCCTAGCAGGAAAACAAGTATCTGCTAGTATTATGTTGAGAAATCTGTTCTGCTGAGAACGATTGTGTCATTTAATGGCTTAACCATTTCCGGCTAAACTTCAGCCTGCGTTTGTCTTTGATTATTTTTCTATTGCATCTTCTCCTAAGGTTTCTTTCTTGGTGTCTTGCCTGGACATCTCTCTCAGACAAAACCAGCTGTGGTTAGAAGTGACCCTGACACTGGTTTTCCAAAGAGGCTGATGTTTTTCGGTCTGGGCCATTAGGAAACCTGTGTACTTTACACATATGGTGAATGAACATGTGAGAAGCAGACCCTTCCAGACTGAAGCTCTGTCACACAAGCTGCATGCATTTAGCACAGAAGGGCTCACTCACAGGAGGTGAAGGATTCCCCGTGATGAGACAGGCTCTGAGCAGTTTTTCCTAACGGGTCTTCCCAGATCCCTAGATGTCTACGAAAAATTCAGTTTCCCAGGCTTTGCTGAATCAGACTTTCTAGGGATGGGGCCAGGGACTCTGGATATTTAATAACCTACCTAGGTAATTTTGATCTGTGAAAGCCACTGGCTACATGAGCTAAGAGTAGCAATTCTCTAATCCTAACTTAATTGTTAGACGGCATTTTACAATTAGCTTGAAACAGAGCAGGACCCTAAAGTCCTTCTCCACTCCCATCCCTATGCCTTCTGCCTGTCTTGTGTCTGTTAAAAAGAAAGACAAAAACAAAAAACCTTGGTCAAAGAATAAAATTAACCAGAGAAGTGAGAAAAAGCAGACACAAAGGAAAATAGTCAAACAAGACAAAATAATAGTTTACTTGTTAAACAAAATAAGAACCTTTAGATCCTCCTCAATGGCTATAGATACTATTCTGGGCCATATCCTTTGAGCTGTTTTGTAGATAATGAAACTCCCATTAGGTGGAAGAGGCTAACTCCCTGATGACCAGACTACAGCCATGACATAAGCTGCCACAATTCTGAGAAACAGCCTCAAACAAATGGAAATAAACTGACCCTGGAACTGAAGATTAACTATACTTGAATCAAGATGACGCTGGTCAAACAACCGATGAGCAGTTTCATCGGTGTTGTCTCTGCCTGTAGCCCGTCCCTCTGCCTGTACACCCTTGAAACTCCCCTCTAAAACTCTTGTCCACTGACTGTCGGTGGGGGGATTGGGGGTGGGATTCTGCCTTTGGACATGTCTGCCCTTTCCCCTTGCTATTACCAGACTCCTAGATAAAGCAAACTTTCCTTCCCACCAACCTAGCGTCTCAAGCATAGGCTTTTAGGTAACGAGCAGCCAGACCACACTTTGCATAACAAGCAAATGCTGTGCATCACTCCACGTATCTCTTTGATATACAGTGATATATATCTCTCAGAAAAAGTAAAGTCAGTTAAACTAAATTTCTTTGTTTGAAGACTGTCATTCCTAGGCAAGAGTGAATATACCCGAGAGCCTTCAAAACTGGATTCTCAACTCCAGGCTCAGATCTCTCCATCCTGACCAAAGGCCTTGTGACTCAGCTTCTTTAGGAGTGGGTGAGCTTGGGAGACCTGTTCCTAGCTACATCAGACTGAAATGGAGGGTCATGCTGAAGGAGCAGATTCTGGGATTTCCCTGCTGGGTCAGTGGTTAAGAACCCATCTGCCAATGCAGGGAACTCGGGTTCAATTCCTGGTCCAGGAGATTCTACATGTCACAGAGCCACCAAACCCTTGTATCACAACTACTGGGGCAGCAGAGAATAGATGGTTAGATAGCATCATTGATTCAATGGATATGATTTTGAATAAACTCTGGGAGATAGTGGAGAACAAAGGAGCCTGGTGTGCTGCATACATGGGGTCACAGAGAGTTGGACACGACTTAGTGACTGACTAACACAACTACTGAGCCCATGCGCTTAGAGCTCATGCTCCACAATGAGACGTCTGCTCACCACAACTAGAGAAAGCCTGCACACAGCAATGAAGACCCAGTGCAGCTTTTAAAAGCAGATTCTGGGGTTCGAGCCCAGATCCACTGAATCGGAACCCCTGTGGGAGACTTGCATTATTAATTCTGCAGGCATTTCTTAACTATTGTCAAGATTCAGGCCTTTTTGGGGTGTCACAAAATCCTACTAAATGCTTTCATTAGAAGACAATGAACACTCTCAGACAAGATACTAATGATATCCAGTTTCTGCCATCCTTTCTCTTTGGGTGGGATATAGTAGTAAAAACAGCGGCAGCAGCAACCACCACCACCACATATTTCAAGCTCTTACAATGGCAGACACAGTGCCAAGAGCTTCACGTGCATTATTCCAATAAACCCAAACGACAATCCCACTATGCTCACGTTAGATAAAACCCAAGACAACAGAGAGGACGCGGGCATTTCCCAAGAGGACCCAACTAGCAAGTGGTTGAGATGGGACTGAAAACAAACGCGGAGTGGGGCAAAACAAAAGGTGTTGCAGCTGGCATTCAGAAGTCATCCTTCATGGCTGAATTAGGGTTGCGAGGAACACTTCAGTGCAAAGAGCAGCCTGCGCAGATATGTAATGTGACAGTACGTAAACACAGGGAGTGTGTGAAGGACCAAAATCCTGCAATAATCCTAGAGCAGCACCTCCAAGGAAGGAACTGGCATCTGTGTGGAGGTGAGGGAGTCGTGGGGACCAGGTCCTTGGGGTCATTTCACATCTCTGTGCTCGTGTCCATCTTTGCTCTTGGACCTGTTCTCAGCTGGACCTTCTGCTTTCCTTATCTTCTTCTGCTTTCCTTGTCTTCTCCTTCCTCATCCTTCACATCCTTCATTTTATCGTGATGTGCACTGACCTGACTCCACCAGCCCACTCTCCCGACACATTCTCTTAGCTTCACCTCCACTGCCTCTTGGAATTTTTGTTTTCATTTTATTGCGGTATAGCTGATTTACAATGTTGTGTTCATTTCTATACAGAAAGTGATTCAGTAACACATACATACATGTATATATATATACACATACACACATTATTTTTCATATTTTTTCATTATGGTTTATTATAGGATACTAAATATACTTTCCTGTGCTATACAATAGGACCTTGTTGTTCATCCATTCGTATATGATAGCTTTTATCTGCCTATCCCAAACTCCCAATCCATCCTCCCTCTGTCTTGGCAACCACAAGTCTGCTCTCCACGTCGATGAGTCTTTTCATGGGTAAGTTCGCTGGTGTCATAGTTTAGATTCCACATGTGATATTAGATGGTATTTGTCTTTGTCTAAATTACTTCACTTAGTATGATAATCTCTGGGTCCATTCATGTTGCTGCAAATGACATTATTTCACTCTCTTATGGCTGAGTAATATTTTATTCTATATAGATACCACACCTTTAAAAATTGCATTAATTTTCACTAGTAGCAAAATTTGATTATGATTTGTGTATTGTCACCACAGTTTCTTTTTTTAACTGTTTGTTTTGTAGTGGAGCATAGCCTATTAATAATGTTGTGATAGCTCCACATGAACAGCGAAGGGACTCATCATACATATACACTTATCCATTGTCCCCCAAACTCTCCTCCCATCCAGGCTGCCACATAACCTTGAGCAGAGTTCCATGTGCTATACAGTAGGTCCATGTGCCACACAGTTGGTTATCCATTTTATAGCAGTGTATACCATACCTTCTTTATCCATTCCTCTGCCCATGGACATTTAGGTTGGTTTCAAGTCTTGGCTATTGTAAACAGCGCTGCAATGAACACTGCAGTGCATCTGTCTTTTCAAATTACAATATTGTCCAGATATATGCCCAGGAATGGGATTGTAGGATCATATGGCAACTATATTTTTAGTTTTTTTGAGGAACCTCCATACTGTATTCCATAGGGGCTGTGCCAATTTACATGGAATTTCTTAATTTACCTTGAGAGAGAGAAGCTGATTGGTCCACTTTATGACGTCATGCTAGGTCACTTACAGATTATGGGTTGGCTGCCATTCTTGATTCCTATCGTTTTGTTGAGGCACAGAAAGAGGGGGCTCATATAGTGAAACCATGGTTGCCTGATGGGCATGCTCTCCAGGAGGGTGTGTGAGCAGAACACACACAGTCACTGCCATCTCTAAAGCCTTCATCCAAAGGCTCTCAGAAGGGCTTATAATAACTCCCATCTGCAGCTCCCAAGTCCTTGTGCTTAGGGTGGGTGGGACTACTTACTGTTCCAGATTTCTCATCTAGTAGAAAGTCAAGTTCACAAACTTCTTTAGGATAGGGATCTTTGCTTTGTATACACTGCTGTTTTCTAAGTGCCCAGCACAGAGCAGGTTCTCAATAACATTTGCTGAGTGAATGAATAAACAATTGTAGTATCCAGCAGCTCCAAAATGTTGTGAATCAGACATGCGGAAATCTAATTTACATGCTGCTTTGGTCTTGGCTCCCAGACAGTATTAATAGCATCCTAACCAGAAAACAGCCATGCATAGAACTCTTCACACAATCCACTTATTATTTGCTTATAAGTGAATACAAATATTTTCAGCCATCTGCTGGTTTCAATTCCTGCTAATAAGTGAAAATTAACTGTGTGGCCCAGGGTTGAAGTCAGTTTTAAGAATCCTCAAGGAATGAAGATACTAAGAAGGTACAAAGCATTTTAACTGGTGGTTCTCAACCAGCAGTGTTTTCTGTCCTCAGGGGACACTCAGCTAAGGGTGGAGATTTTTTTTTTTTTTAAATCATGGTAAAATAAAGATAACATAAAATGTGCCACTGTTGAACATACAGTTCAGTAGTAAGTACACTTACATTGCTGTACAACAAATCTCCAGAATTCTCATCTTGGAAAGAGAAAATGTATACTCGAAGATCTTCCCAGGAGCTCTTATCAGCCCCAGGCGACCACTTTGTGCCTGTGAATTTAACCACTTTAGGTAGCTTGTAAAGGCAGAATTACACACATCTTTTTGTGACTGACTTATTTCACCCAGCTTAGGGTCCTCAAGTTTATCCATGTTGCAGCATATGTCATAATTTCCTCCCTTTCAAAGGATGAAGAACAATTCATTGTACGTTGGGATCACATTTAGCTTATCCACTCATCATCAGTGGACATTTGGGTTGCCTCTTTTAGCTATCGTGAATGATGCTATCAACACGGGTGTACTAATTATCTCTTTGAAGCCCAGTTTTCAATTATTTTGGGTATATACCCAGGAGCAGAATTGCTGGATCATATGGTAGTTCTTTTTTAAATTTTTTTGAGGAACTACCATACTGTTTCCACAGAAGATGCACTGCTTTATATTTTTACCAGTAGTGCAAAAGTGTTCCAGCTTCTCCCCATCCATGCCCATACTTGTTACTTTCTTTTTCCTTCTTCGTTTTTTAAAAAATACCCTAATGGGTGTGGTGGGAGCAAACATTTTTAGTTGTCACAACTTGGGGCATCTAATAAGCACAGGTCAGCAATACTGTTAAACATCCTACTAGACACAGGATGGTTCTATGCCGCAAAGAATGGACTGGACCAAAATGCAGATAGTGCCCAGGTTGAGAAATCCTGATCTGAACAATCAGGTTCATCTTTCATAGCAAATCTCACCTCTCCTGACATGCGCACCTTCTCTATTCCTTTGCTGAGATGCTCAAAGGCAAAGACTTCCAAAAACCTAGAAAGTAATGGAAGACTGAGAAGAACGGCAACATTTCGTTTATTCAAATTTTATTGGAAGTTTACAAATGTATTACAGACATCAGTAAAACATCATATCCATTTCACAGGGCACGGATCTCAAGCAAAGTGTTCACAACAGTCTCTGGCAGAGCCCACACCAAAGGTCCACTGCAGACCTTCTAAACAAATAGCTTGACACCCGACACACAACACAGACTCTGGTGTGCCTTACCTTCTCAGGCCCTTTGAGGTTTTGTTTACGCGCTTGGAATTAAAGCAGAAGATGGACAAAATGATCCTGTATAGGAAAGAATGCGTTTCGGAGCAGGAGAACTGCCGAGGTCCTCATCTGCTAGGGAAAAAGGAGGACCCACAGGCCTTAGAATGCGAAGTCAGGGTCCAGGATAGAACCAAATACTTTATGGAGAAACATGGAAATTAACTAGAAAGGCTTGAGTAATTCTCTCTGAAACATTTAAAAAGGCCTGGTCAGCGACCTATGGAACATCAATGGCCAAATACTTGGTAGGGTGAGGGACATCTCAAAACTCTCAGGATAGAATAAGACACTCCCCCTACCCTCTCATGGATTCTGTATCTAAACCACAGAAGTAATTTCTAACACAATGTTAGATTCCTGTTGGGACAAGCCAGTTTGGGGAAAGTTATAAGCAGGAAGTAAGCTTATAAACTAGTACAGCCCCCAACAGTAAGTCATGCTTTTTGGGAGTCTTGTATTGAAGGAACTTCTATTTTGAGAAAATGGAAAAAGACTGCAATCTTTTTTCAACTCTAACCTTGATGACTGCTTCCCAGTAGTCAGACAAGCAGGCTCTGGTGTCTGCTGAGGCCCCAAAGGGACTGACCACTGGAGGCAAGACAAAAACTCTCTTCATTTCCACGTCTCTCATGCTTTAAGAAACATACCTCAAAAGGCAGCAATCTGGAACTGCCTTCAAGATTGGCAGAGGAGGCTTGGCTGAGTTCTGTACCTGGAATGCTGTCCGCAGAGTCCTTGTCAAAGCCCTGAAGGTGCTAAACAGTTGCTGATAGCAACCCTTCTGGCATGAAATCCTCAGATGACTGATTTCAACGTCCACTTTCCTTTGTCAAAGATAGATCCTCCTTCTTATGCATTAGCATCTGGTTTCTGTTAGAGAGAAATATGCAAAGAGCACTTCTCCTTGGAATTTAAGTATTTGTGTTGTTCTTTATTAGAAGGTGGGACTAGAAAAGAATGGTACAGACTCTTATCTTACCTCTGTGAAATGGCAAACACAGATTGCTTATAACTGGCCAAGAATCCGAAAATGGAAAAGGAGGCCAAAGACATTTTTGTTTAGTCTAAAGAAGTCAGCCTCCTTTAGCATCTGCAATACAGGGGCATAGGGATTGGCATCGCACAGTGATTTATGGATGATGCTTCCTGAATAGATGGTGAACTGTTTTGGGAAAACGGCAAAAGAGCCCAGGGTAGAAACACAAGGAAGAATCAGTTCATGAGTAAGATTTGTTATCAGACAAAGCAAATCCATTCGGATCAACTGGTCCTGGCTGGCTAGAGTGTTGCAAAGATTTCTGAGGCTGCATCCACGCTCTCTGAAGGGGTACCCTGGTTCTATCTGCCCACATTATAGGTATGGCAGAGACATCCCCACCTGAACTCAACAATGGCTAGTGGTACCCAAGAAGCAGAAAGCTATTGCAGAAGAGGAAAATATAATCTTGTTGTATTGAAGAAACATCCTATAGAATGGGACAAGGGGAAGAAAAAGAGCTACCCTCAGTTGCCATATGAGAAATGACAAACTGCTTGTTTGTGGGGCTGGTGGAGGGTGGACAGAAGGTGAATATAGGTGGACAGGGCCAAACAACCAACTCTAAAAACCACCCCCATCCTTGAACATTGGCAAAAACTGAGAAGTATGTTTTTGGTTTCCCTGACCTCACTTACCTTCACACTTGGTAGAAATCCCAGAATGCTATGACAGATGGGAGGCTACCTGAATGCCACCGGCCTGCTAAGAAATTTGCTCATAGTATCAAGGTTGATATGCACTGGCAGGGCCATTCAGAAAACTGTCACTGACTTCTAACTTGGGAAAGGGCCAGTTCTGTTGCCAATGAACTGAGCAGCAACAGGAAATGAAATGAATGCTAAAGTGTGGTTTTATCCAAAAGATAAGAAGATCAATACGAGGAGAGGTAGGAAGAAAAACCAAACCAAAGCATGAGAGAAGAAAATCAACAGGGAAAAGATTTACTTTTCTAAACACAGTCTATTAAAGATCAAATGATGATCTAAGAAGAGATGACTGCAAGCCCCAGCCATGGAGGAAAGCTTGACTAAGTAAGAGCTTCTGGTGATGATCACGTAAGGACCAGATCTGGCCTCAGAAAGGAATGTGCTGAATTTTGGGGAATGGGATTCTGGGATGTTGGGTGTAAGTTATCACTAAGAGGCAGAATTCCCAACACAGTGATAACCTGCCCTCTCTCGGGCATTCCCTTGGAGGTTCCATCCTTGCAATGAGGATTTACCTGGCCTCTGCCAGCAATCTCCACAGGGTGCCTGGCTGCATCTAGGGTGGGGAGGAGGCATCTGCAGTGGTGGACAAGATGGAGGTGATCTTGCTTTTTCGACTGCAAGCCCTAAGGCTTCTACCTCACCACACCTCCAGCTCTGGCCAGTTCAGCTGATGGACGTTCCCTGGGCAGCTAGATCTGAAACTGCTTATTCCTCTCATCCCTTTGCATATTGCTCAGTTGCCAGTGTCTAGGGCACTTTCTTCTTTCTGCTGATGGTGGTCAAAGCCTCATTGGGGAAATGTTAAGAGGTACTCTTAAAAGGACAGATTAAGAAAACAATGTTTACTAGGAGAATTTCTTTCCTTGGATTCCAGGCCACGGAAGACAGACATTATTTTCAGTTATTTGCTAAGTTAAATGATCTACTTTTTGTCTCTCTTTTCTTTTTCCAAAATGCCTTTCTATTCTCATCAATCCAGAAACTTAGAACTCCAAATTGGACTCGCCCGGTTTCTACCAGAAACCTGCCACGTTGGTAGCGTGGTGGTATACATTATGTCTTTATCAGTTTGCCAAGCAGTTTACAAACTCACTATACAAACTTAATAGAGTTAATTCTCCAGAGGCTTGGATAATTAATGAAGCATTTAGATATGAAGAAAGCATGCGGAAAACAGCCACAACCAACATTTGCATCGCTTTTTCAAAAACATCAGTGACAATGACAAATGTCATATAAATACCTGAAAAGCAAATTATTTTAATACATCCTGAATGGAGTGCCACTTCCACATCCTTTACAGCCTTCCTTCCCCAGACCCATGTGGGATGGTGTCTAAAAAGCCACTTTCCACATCCTCTGCATAAGAAAACACGAGAAAATATTAACTACTATACTGAAAAGAGACCAGGCTCACCTCACCATGGCAGATGGCCACTGAGATACACTGCACACTACACTGACAGTACATCTCACTACAGGTGGGCCCCCCAATGGGTCACTTCACCCACAATCCGTGAAGGGAAGGAGGAGAATGGAAGCAAAAGCAAGCGCTTCACTCTTAACCGAAGCTAGGTAGGAGGTTTTAGTTTACTATAAACAACACAACCGTTAAATGTCTTCTTTAAGCACACTCACTTGTGAGCTCATTTTCTATCTGACCGACGGTCCCCAAAGTTCAAAACGGAAACCTCTCTTTCAGCAACATCTGTTTTCCAGAACCATAACACAAAATCTCCTGAGCAGCTCAATCTTTCTGGGCAACCCAGATACTCTGGTTACAGAATGAGTTAAACTGGGTTTTGTTTTTTTTTTCCCACCAGCACGAGGGGTTGTTCAAAGGTGGTTCTCACCTCTCCTATACTTCATTTCTGGAAGTTCTTCTTTGCTCTGACTTTCCTTCATATTCCCCTTCAGCCTCTACCCTTGATCTGTGGGTTGGATTCTTGTGCCCTTTAGCCTCGGCAGCTTGCTGCCTGCCATCCCCTCGAAGTCAAAGCTTTGATGCATCCTTCCACGCCTGCAGGTCTGTGTACCTGACGTGAGTGCTGAGCGGGTGGAAGCGGCCCTCCATCTCCACATATGACCTACGACCTAGAAAGCACCATCACTCCCAGAGCCCCTCGGAACCTTTCTGGCCTGAATTTCCCAAAGCTGAAGTTCATTTGCGCTGAGGACAACCGGTTGTCAGGCTAAGGCAGCTGTTCTGTCTGCCTTGGTAAAGGAAAGCGGATAATACAATCCAGGAAACGAGCACCAGGAAATAATGCCACACTCAAAACAATGTCATGCTGACATCACACAACGGCACCACGCACAGTCACTTTTGTTTTCCCCACAGGACAGATCAATGGTGAGCAACGTCAGTGTTTCCAGCGGGGATGGCATTTTTCACGGAACTTGACTGACACTGGTTGGTTTTTCTAATTGGCAGAAGTTACGTTGGCAATTATAAAAAAAAAAAATTACTACCACTTTGTAGAGAAGAGATTCTACTGAGGGTGGGAGCAGACTTAAGGATGGCTCCTTAAGATGGATGGAGCATCAAATGTTTTGGGTGTAACAGGTAATTTGTGAGTTTTTTTTTAGCCACAAAAAGCCAAATTGAATAAAATCCTTTGAAAAAGGTCTCACTGACATGTAACAAATTTGTATAGAAAAAAGAAAAGGAAAAAAAAAAAAAAAAAGTGGTCCTGGACCACCCTGTAATACTACTCAAAAGACAATGCTAGATGTGCATGCAAGGCTCCACTGAGTCCTACGATATAGAAATTCCTTTGATATTACAAAATACAAAAATATTTTATCAGAACTCTCATTTACATTGCATTTACAATGGACATGTAAATAACTTAGTGTGGGGTCCTGGCTAATAAACAAATTACTTACTGGAAAAAGGATCCTAAAAGGAAGAAAACCAGAGAGGCTATATATATATATATATGTGTGTGTGTGTGTGTGTGTGTATGTATATATATATAAGCGAGCAGGAAACAATTTTGCCATCTTGCCAGTGGCAACTCAACACAGACGGTCGGAGAAAGAGGTGACCAACCCTGGCCTCCGTTGAGCCTACAGCGTTTCCAAAGTGAAATGTGCAAATAATGTTCAACATGCCAAGAACTGTGACTACCTATGGAGTCAATAGGTAACCTTGCCTCCATCAAGGGAGAGCTCCTCTCATCTCTCCCTGGACCCCCCCACCCCCAAAGCGCTTTAAAATTTCCAACAGTGCAAGTTTCTGAATCTACATTCTTAGCTCCCATCTTCCCCCACTCCCTGACTCCCCATTGGATTAAGAAATGATACAGTTTTTGCTCTTCTGTCTTTTCCTGCTGTGCAACTGTCCCCTGCCACCTAGTGTGGAAGACTTGGGGAGGCCATAGGAGCTGTATTTGTGCAGTAACTCATCACTGGTGACATATCGCAGGTGGGCGGGCTGGGGGATGGGTTCTCCTAGGAAATAGCCCTCGTTGTCAGATTCGGAGGAGGAGGAGCAGGTGGAACACCAATCGTACTCAGCGAAGTAGGGGCCCCAGCGCTCCCCAAAGGCATTCTGCAGAGCCAGGTCCGACACGGTCCGGGGGCACCGGCCATACAGGTCCCGCCGGGACCCCTGGCCCAGGCTCTCCTGGAAGCTCCGCTGGCGCACGAACTGATCATAGTCCTCCCTGGCTCTCAGGGGGGGTCTCTCCTTTAACTGAGAGAGGGCCTCGCGCTCGCCGGCCAGGTGGAGGGCGTTGTCTGAGCGAGAGCGTCGGGATCGCCGAGACCGGTGGGGCCGAAAGCGGCGGTTGTCTTCGCGCGAACTGGCTCTCCTCCGCGTGCGCTCGCTCATGGGCTGGATCCTCACGCCCTCTGCCCCCGGCAGCTTGCTGCCCGCCATCCCCCCATCGAAATCAAAGCTCTGATGCATCCTTCCGTGCGCCTGCAGGTCTCTGTACCTGATCGGGGTGCTGAGCGGGTGGAGGTTGCCCTCCATCTCCTGGTACTGCTGAGCGGACAGCAGGCTGCGAACCGACTCAGCGCTGCGGAACTGCATGGACGAGTTCAGCGTGCCCATGTTGCTCAGCTTCTCGGACACATTCATCCCAGAGTCTTTGCTGAGATCTGGCATGGAAAACCGAGAGAGGTGCTCCTGGCGCTTGGCGCCACCATCCGCGGAGAGGCCTGAGGGAGACAGAGGAGAGGTTCACGGAAGTTAATACAAATGTGCAGTGATGAGGATTCCATCGCCACGGGTCACCGAAAAGGTCATCTAACCAGGGTCGCTGCAAACCGTCACACAGTTGTACTCTGCACAAAAGCTTGCTCAGCAAGTATGCAGGAGGGCTCTCCCCACTGTCAGTGGGCCAGCGTCCACCTAGAGGGGGCACCTGGTTAAAAAGCTTTTTTTTTTGACTAGTCATGCCTCCAAAGTTTCATCAAAATTACTTAGGAGCCTTTCGGTGTATCTTATATACAATGTTTCCTCTGTTCAGAATTTCACTTTCCAAAGTGCTTCAATCACCTCTTTGGTTCTAATGATGATTTATCTATAAGTTCTCTGGACAAAGAACCTTTAAGCTTCAGAGGCAGAGCCATGCCCAAATACTTCCTAGCAACACTGAGCCTAGAGCCGAGTCCTATAGTACTGGACCACCTCACTTCCACCTTTGCTGCTGCTGCTAAGTCGCTTCAGTCGTGTCCGACTCTGTGCGAACCCAGAGACGGCAGCCCACCAGGCTCCCCCGTCCCTGGGATTCTCCAGGCAAGAACACTGGAGTGGGTTGCCATTTCCTTCTCCAATGCGTGAAAGTGAAGTCGCTCAGTCGTGTCCGACTCCTAGCGACCCCATGGACAAGAGTACTGGAGTGGGTTGCCATTTCCTTCTCCAATGCGTGAAAGTGAAGTCGCTCAGTCGTGTCCGACTCCTAGCGACCCCATGGACAAGAGTACTGGAGTGGGTTGCCATTGCCTTCTCCGCACTTCCACCTTTAGCCTCCAGTAATTTCCTGGTCTGCCTGCTGTCCCTTGGCCTCTATCCCAGATATCTTGAAAACCAACTGACTCCCTGGAAGTAGACAGAGGGATATTTATCCTCTCAGGCTGTTTAGTAGATGACTGTTCCAAGATTCCAAACGGACACCTAGCAGTCAGAGATGTCAGTAGGACTCTGGGGTGGGGATGGGGGCAAGCAGTGATCCTAATGCTCTCGAACAGCAGGAGCCCTGCAATCCTGACGTGCTGTCACTGCCATCATTGAGACTAAAAGCAATTTGAAGGTAGGAGGAGATTCTTGACTAGAGTAATTTACATTTTGTCCATTTAAAAACAGCACTCTTTCTAAAAAAAAGCAGTTTAAGAATGGACCAAGTGGCAAAATCTCAGCATTTCTTGATCATTATCAATGAAAAAGAACAGCAATTCTGTCATTTCTGGTCACAGGCGACATGTCTTTGAATTGCACTGGCCCATTATAACCCCTCCCACTGATTACTCCTCCCCACCTACTGGGGCCAACGACTTTCTCTCCCGCACAAAACTAATGTTATGAGCACTGTGAAACACTACTTAGCAGTGTGTGTGTGTGTGTGTGTGTGTGTGTGTGTGTGTGTGTGCGCGCGCGCACGCGCGCGCTCAGTCACGTCCGACTTTTTGCAACCCCAAGGACTGTAGCCCGCCAGGCTCCTCTGTCCCTGGGATTCCCAGGCAAGAATACTGGAGTGGGTTGCCATTTCCTTCTCCAGGAGATCTTCCCGACCCAGGGATCGAACCCACATCTCTTCAGTCTGCTGCACTAGCAGTTAGGTTCTTTACCATGAATGCCATTGGGAAGCAATACCTACTAAAGCTAAATATGTTGTTGTTATTTTAGTTGCAAAGTCATGTCCGACTCTTTTGTGACACTATTGACTGTAGCCCGCCAGGCTCCTCTGTCCATGGTATTTCCCAGGCAAGAATACTAGCGTGGGTTGCCATTTCCTTCTCCAGGGGATCCTGCCAACCCAGGGATCAATCCTGCGTCTCTTGCATTGGCAGGCAAATTCTTTACCACTGAGCCACCTGGGAAGCCCAAAACTAAATATACATACATATATGTATGTGTGTGTATGTATATATATGAATTATGAATCAGTTGCTTTAAATACTTGTGTTACTTTTTTTGGTGATCTTAGTGTACTCATTTCTGTTGGGTATATAACCAGAGTGGAGATTCTATGCTTCCTTTTTATTTATTTATTTATTAAACTGTAGCATAATTGATTTACAATGATTCAGGTGTTTAGCAAAGTGATTCTGTTAAATATTGTTTCATATATATATAAATTCTTTCTAGACTCTTCACATATATACAGATATATATAAATTATATATTCTAATATATAATTCTTTTCCAATGCAGGTTACTGTAAGATACTGAATACAGTTCCCTGTCCTTGTTGTTCTGTAACTTTCCATTGCCACTCCTGATTACATGCCCAATGGAAATCAGTTTATGGGTCCAAAAAATGCACAAGGGTATTAAGTGAAGCTTTCCTTATATTAGTCCAGAACCAGAAACAATTTAAATGTCAGTTAACAGGAGAAAGGATAAATAAACTGTGGTATTTTCTACATTCCCCATTATAAGGATTTAGACAGGACTTTTTTGGAGAAATGGATAATTCCAGGATTGGAGAAAGGAAGGACAAAGATGAGCGTGGAACATCTTGTTATGTACTGAAAGGTAAGGAAGTGTTTAAGACTGAAAAATGAAGGGGGGAGGTTTTCAGAAGAACACAGGTCCCAACTTCAAAGGGATCCCACCAGCTAAAGCTGAGCAATTTGAGCATTAAAACTGTAATGATTTATAAACCACTGGAAAAATTAGAATTCCTGAATCCATACTGATAACAAATAAAAACACCAATAAATAAATGGGGGAAAGAGTGGGTTTTGTGTACAACAGAATGGGGTGCACATACAGAAAGAGTACTGGATTTGGAAGATCATCATTTTCTAACTATTATAGGTAAAGACTGGCTCATGCAAGACGTGAAATCTGCTCAACTTGGGTAAATTTTGCTTGGAGAGCAGGATATTTGCACGGTGTCAATGTTTCCCCACATATTGCTTATCCTCTGTAAGGCAAAATTAAGTAACTCTGCAGAGGAGAAATCAGGCAACACTGTTGACTACCTCCATTACCAATGAGTTTCCATCACCATCATGCCCCTCCCGATGGGGTGGTTGAAGGAGGACACACTACTGCTGCAGTGTTCCATCAAGAACGCACACACCCTGAATGGATACAGGAGGAAAGACCAGATAAGCCCCACGTGAGGACTATTCTATGAAGAAGAAAAAGCACTGTTTTTTTTTTCTTTTTTAAAGAAAATCCAGTATCATAAAAGACAAAGACTGAGTCAACGTTCTAGACTAAAGGATCTTAAGGAATCACAGCAACTATACACAATCCCTAATCCTGGACTGGAATCTGCACTGAAGCAAAAATAAACACTGTAATGGATTATTTCTCCTAAATGGCAAAAATTGGGACATAGGGCCAACTGATCAATGCATTATGTTAAATTTTCTGTGGTTAACTGATAATTGGGATCATGTTTGAGAAGAAACTTATTCTTGGGAAATACACATGGAAGTATACGGTAGTAAATGGCCAAGATAGGTGCAACTTGCTATCAAGTGGTTCAGAAGTACATTGTGTGTGTGTGTATGTGTGTGTGTGTGTGTGTATGTGTGTGTGCTGCTGCTGCTGCTGCTAAGTCACTTCAGTCGTGTCCGACTCTGTGCGACCCCATAGACAGCAGCCCGCCAGGCTCCTCTGTCCCTGGGATTCTCCAGGCAAGAATACTGGAGTGGGTTGACTTTCCTTCTCCAATGCATGAAAGTGCAAAGTGAAAGTGAAGTCGCTCAGTCGTGCCCGACTCTCAGCGACCCCATGGACTGCAGCCTACCAGGCTCCTCCGTCCATGGGATTTTCCAGGCAAGAGTACTGGAGTGGGGTGCCATTGCCTTCTCCGATGTGTGTGTGCAAGACAGTGCAAATAATAAACCAAATGGGTAAACTGTTAAAAATCTAGGTAAATACATTATGGGTATTGTTTGTTCTATTTTTGCAGCTGTTCAGCAAGTTTGAAGTTATTTCCATATAAAAAGTTTCCTAAAATTCTAGTACAGTGATATGATGCAATGGTTTTCAATTCTAGGCGAAATTACTAGGGATAGGGGACACTACTGGGGCTTCCCAGGTGCACTAGTAGTAAAGAACCTCCTGCCAACGCAGGAGATGTAAGAGACTCAGGTTTGATCTCTGGGTCAGGAAGATCCCCTGGAGGAGGGCATGGCAACCAACTCCAGTATTCTTGCCTGGAGAATACCATGGACAGAGGAGACTGTTGGGCTACAGTCCGTGGGGTTGCTGAGTCGAACATGATTGAAGTGACTTAGCAGCAGCAGCAGAGAGATGCTGCTGAACACCCTATAACGCACAGGACAGTCCCCACGGCCAGGAATTATCCAGCCCCCAATGTCAATACTACCCCGGTTGAAAAACCATGCTATGATAGAATATTACACAATGAGAGTGAATATGTACACTGGACAACATGGATGAATGTCACAGAAAATGCCCACAGGCTCAAGGGTCCACGCAGTACAAGTCCATTTATGTGAAGTTCAAGAAGAGGCTGAGGCTGTCTGCGGTGGAGAGGTCAGCAGAATGGGTGGGGGCGCAAGGGAGATATTCAAGGCACAGGAATGTTCTCCACCTAGATCTGGGTGATGATTATAAAAGAATGCACATGGAAAAATTTCTTGAAGTGCAGTTTAAATGTTAGTTTGCTTTACCTTATATGTGTTGTAACTCAATAAAACGGTGTAAATATAATGCAGTGTTCTCATTAAAGAGCCCAATTTAAACACTGGATATGCCTACTGAGCAACTATTCTGCCAAGCATCGTACTTTTCAGTCACTTTTTAAAAAAATTTAAATGTCATTACTGGGATAATTGTCAGGGCAAGAGGAGTAGAGTTCTCTGACTCCTGCTTTCCGCACTGCTTATCGGTGACGTGCACATCATAAAAGCTGATTTACAACAGCCTAATCACTTCCAGAACCTCCCCAATCCGAAGGCGGAGAGGAGAGGAGAGCAATGCAAGATGATGAATGACTAGCCTGAGCAGATAAATGTAAGGAAGGAAAAAAAATTCTTCAAAAATCACACTGAGAAACAAAAGCTATGGAGGAGGGTGTGATGTTTTTTGCTGGGCTTTCTACTCAAGCCCTGGAATGAAATTAGGGTCAGGAGAAATAATCTAGCAAATACTGTATGCTGTTTTCCTGAACCTGCCTCTTATAAGCCCCAAAGTCATGCATTTCTGAGACTGTACTGTGTGTGAATAGATTCATATTTCAATGAAGAGGCAACTCGAGAACCAATTCTGAGCAGAACTGGAGAGGGGACTTGGGTCAACTTTGAGACCTCTTGAGATGCATCTGTAAAATGGGCATAACACAGTACCTGAATTCACAAGCTGTGGTGATGATTAGCTGAGAAAAATGTCATTTTTAAGCCCTGTCACAACTGCCATAAATTTGTGTAGTTTTGATTCTCTGTCCATCTCTATATGACCAGCCTATAAGCATCAAGAGGGCCAGAGCTGGTTCCTGCTTTCTAGCCCCGATCTCAGCACCTGGTGTTCGATGCATGGGAAGAAAGTAAACAAGGCCTAAAAGTTCCCCATGAAAGAGCGCACACTCTCCATGTAGCATGAGACTCAGTGTCAGAACAATGCACATCAGGACTTCCCTGGTGGTCCAATGGTTAAGAGTCCACTTGCCAATGCAGAGGACACGGGTTCTGCTCTGGGAGATCCCACATGCCACGGGGCAACTGAGCCCACGTGCCATACAGCCTGTGTTCTACCACAGGAGAAGCCACTCAGTGAGAAGCCCGTGCGTCACAACAAAGACCCAGTGCAGTCAAAAATAATGTTTAAAAATAGCTTTAAAAAGAAGGGAAATGTGTGTGTATTTTTTTTTAAAGCACATCAGTACAATCTACTTGAATGGGGCTCTTGATGCCCCTCAGTTCTCCTGCAATAAATGTACTTTTTTTTGCTGCCCAAGCCATGACTCTGTGTGTGCGCGTGCGTGCGTGCGTGCGTGCGTGTGAATGAGCACAGCTATGCGTATGTGTACAGGAGGCAGAAACTGCACTCAGAGCTCCCCAGAGCTCCAGCGGAAATCCACGGTCTGACCCCACACTTAACACTGGCATTGTCAGGGTCCCAGCAAGTCCTGGAGACCCTGGCAGAAGATCCCACCACACAGCCAGAGACACAGATGCCAAGTCACTTTCCCCTCCGGCGGCACCCTGTCTTATTAACAGACAGAGTTTTTTCCTCTCCAAATAAAGCGACCTTTGTGAGAAGCTCTAGATGGTGACTGGGGAGTTAAACGCTGCGATTTATCTTTATCCCTGGGGTGAGCATGGCCAGGAGCAAAAGAAACGTCCACACACCGCAGGGGCTGTGGGTTTCCCTCAGGTCCCACAGGACGTGCCCCAACAAAGAGAGGTCAGTATTGAATTTAGCCTGCGGTTCCCTACGGTTAAACTGTCAACTGGAAAATGCAGCCAGGCGCTTTAAGCCACACTCAAGCGTTTCTGTCCAAGCAATGCCCCCTCACTGCAAACAGGAGGTTTTAACAGAAGCCAGTGACGATGCAAAAAATCAATTCCTTCAAAGAAAGCTTTGGGCCTGATGGAAGAGAAAGGCAATCTTTGTGGTGCCCCCTCCCTCCACTGATCCTAAGGGTAGAAAGTATTTGCTGAAGCACAGAAAAAAGAAAATGCAGACTTAAACGCACTGGCAGTTCTTTTGGTACCTCTTGCTGTTCCTTATTTATTGCCCTTTCTAATCCCTCTCAACCCCAGCAAAAACAAAATGAAAACAAAACCACAAAGAAAAAACAACTGGCATAGGGAGAAAATTATGGTTCTGCCCACTTGAAGGATGCATTCACATTTTGATGCAGTAAAAGAAAGAATATCTACTCATTTTTGCCCTCTATTTACAACCCATACTGGTGATTTAGGTTTTCCAGATTTTTTTTCTTCTTTCTTTCTTTTTTCTCTGAAGCAGAAACGTGAAGAAAAAGGAACTGTTTAGAATAGGGACTTGCAAACTATGGCTCAGGGGCTAAATCCAGCTCACTATGTACTTATTTCTGTAAATAAAGATTTATTGGAAACCAACTACACTTAGTCATTTGCATGCTGTCTATGGCTGCTTCCTTGTTACAGTGGCAGGAGTGAGTCGCTGTGACCGAGACTACATGCCCTGCAAAGCTTATAATACTTTTTATCTGGCCCTTTCTAGAAATAGTTTCAACCTCTGGTTTAGAACGGGAAGGTCTGAGAAACTGTATCATGTGTGAGCATCCCCGAAGTCAAGGGCTCTGTCTAGGCTAAGTGTCTGAGACCATGCAAAAAATGCCTTTGGGGTACCATCTTGCTTAAGTGTGTGTGTTGGGGAGTAGTCTGCTCAGGTCCCTTGGGTTCTTTTTTAACCAGCTAAGTCGACTGATTTCATCAACACCCTGAACCTCAAACTGGCAACAGCTAGAGAGACTCTGTCATCTGGGCAGTGCGGTTTAACCACCACATGTTCCCAGGTGACAGGGTTTGAACAGAGTACGACAGGGAAGGCTGGGGGAACAGGGATGGAGAGACAGGGAGAGTGAGAAGGGAAGGAGGGGGAGATTATGAATGCACTCAAAACCGCTTGCTCTTCCAAATGTGATCTGCGGACCAGGGACAATAGCAGCCAATCCAGACTTGTAGAATCGGAATCTGCATTCACACAAGATCCTCTGGTGCCGATTCTCATGCCCTTGAGGGTTAGAGAAGCACTGCCTGGCTTGTGACAGCACTTCAAGGGCAATCCTTCCTTGCAACTACAGGAGCTTCTACTCCAGAAAAGCCCATACCTTCAGAGACACTGATCCAGGGTTTCTCAACCTTGGCAGTATTTGCATCTGGGGCAGAATGATTCTCTGTGCTGGGGCGGGGGTAGGGGGGGTGGGGCGCTGCCTTATGCATTGTGGGAGGTTAAGCAGCATCTGCCCTAGGTGCCTAAAGCACCCTCCCCACTCCACTTTCGACAACTCGAACTGTGTCCAGACAATGCCAAATCTACCCTGGGGGACAAACAGCCCGATGGAGAAAAGTGTGCAAAGTGTTAGTCGCTCGGCTGCGTCTGATTCTTTGCAACCCCATGGACTGTAGCCCACCAGGCTCTTCTGTCCATGGAATTCTCCAGGCAAGAATACAGGAATGGGTAGCCATTCCGTTCTCCAGGGGCTCTCCCAGGTCTTCAATCTCCCAGATTGAACCCAGGTCTCCTGCATTGTGGACAGATTCTTTACCGTCCCAGTCTCGAGGACGAACTCAGCTCCACGGAGAAACGCTGCTCAAACACTTTTAATTCTGGAGCTGCAGCTGATGGCAGACTGAGGGGGACTAGTCCTTGACACTTTGGGAGCAGCGGGGTTAAGCCTGACCACCAGGCAGGGCAGACACACCCACTTTCTGAAGAGGGAAGAATGTGTTCCCCCAGGCGGGGTGTCTCCCAAATCAGGGAACTGCCAAGCTGTTTTCTCTCTAAACTCCTCTCAACAAACCTACTCCTGACAGCCTGTCCTTCCCTGGGTGGGTTTCAGGAGTTCCCTGAGCTCCAGGCCTTGGCTGTCTTACCTCCCTCCCCCATTTGAAGCTTTGAAATCTCGAGCCCTGGGCACACCTTCCTTTCTTCCCTTGGTGGTCTGCCCATCGAGCAGGTCCCAAGTGACCAGCAGGTTGTAAGTGTACACAGGCCACGCGTCTGCCATCTGTTTCCATGGTACCAGGGAGACTTGAAACAATTTCCTTTATCAGCTGCTATGGGGGAGGGGAGGGGAGAGCGGGTCACTTCCTCATTCCTGATGCACAGGGAAACTGGTCCCGAAATCGAAGACCAGCTGGTCCCAGAGAAGGCCATGACTAATTCTGGCTTTCCCAGTGGACAGCACTATGGGAGGAACAAGCCTTTGAACCAGTGTGGTCCGGAAGTGACCAGCATCACAATAGGACTTGAGTCAAGTCTCAGATCTGACAGACCCAGTATAGTCAACCAGGACGAGCCTGATCAAGATCAAAACATGGGCTTGGACTGGAAGTCGCTAGCCTTCTACCTGCTCACTTGTGCATTAACTTTCTGATACACTCACCCCCATAACAGACAGACGCATAAAAGGTAGCGAAGGGGAAAATCAGGAGACAGCACTCTTTGAAACACGTGGGGTCAATTTTCACTCCTCCTCAGCTCCGTGGGGGATTGTGGTGGCTGTGTGGCCACAAAGCCGATGGCTAACTGAAAAGATGAGCAGAAAATTTGAACCAGTTGATGATGACTAGCTGGCGTTTGCTCTGAGCTCACACTGGCCCCTTACTGCTTTCCAGAAGCCATCAGCCCCAGTCACCAAGCAGACCACACTGGAGTATTTGTTCAGGAAACACTTGACTCCACGGGAGGCAGAAGCAAAACGGCTCCCTTGTGGTAGAGAGCGGGCAGCCAGGGACCAGAAACACATGGTTTCTTCAAAAGGGTTTTTGCTGAAGCCCTGCTGCTGCTGGGCACTGTGAGTGCTACTGTGAACAAGGCCCTTTCAGACAGCACCTCACAGGAATATTCCACCGTACAGGAAAAGCAGATTGACTGAATCACACACCGTTACAGCTATTACAAGTCATTAGGAGGCAAGGAAGAAATGCGAGGCTTAGATGCAGAATTAAAGACTGGTCCTCCCTAGACAGAGTGCTGGCGGAGAGCCCTGTGTTGGTGATAATGAGGATCCGACATAGAGGAAGCGAAGGAGCCAGTCAAACCAAGAGTTTGGTGGGGGAAGTATTCTAGGCAGAGGAATGAGAATATTTTGTACCAGAGAAAGTTCCAGGTGCTCTGAGAAGTGACAGAAGGGCTAGAGCACAGTGAGCAAGAGGAGAGCAGCAGGCACCAGGCCAGGGGGTGACCAGGAACCAGAGGGGGCTTCTTCTAGGTCATTGGGGGTTTGAGAGCATCCTGCCCATGCTTGCGGGCAGCACTGAGGAAACGCCCAGAAGGAGCAGAGGGCGGTGGAGAAAAGCACTGGCTTCGCAGACTGCATCCAGCTCTGTCCCTTACAGCTATGGCTCCACCATGAGACCCTGGGCAGCTCCATGCTGTAAAGTTCTCCCAGCTGTAAAGTGGGAATAGTAGTAGAATCTACCTCATTAGCAGGAAGGTGAGTGTTAAGTGTGTTAACACACAAAGTCCTGAGAACAGTGCTATAAAGTGGGAATAATAGTAGAATCTACCTCATTAGCAGGAAGGTGAGTGTTAAGTGTGTTAACACACAAAGTCCTGAGAACAGTGCCGGCCCAGAGAAATAAGATGGCATACTTTCATTGTCTTCATCCCATATTTGTCACTATTAAAAGCATTATTCTGCGTATTGTCATAGAGAAAGTTCCTAGGAATTGTTATGGATGTGAGAGTTGGACCATACAAAAGGCTGAGTGCCGAAGAATTGATGCTTTTGATCTGTGGTGCTAGGGAAGACTCTTGAGAGTCCCTTGGACTGTAAGGAGATCAAACTAGTTAATTCTAAAGGAAATCAATCCTGAATATTCTTTGTAAGGACTGATGCTAAAGCTCCAATACTTTGGTCACCTGATGTGAAGAGTCAACTCACTGGAAAAGACCCTGATGCTGGGAAAGATTGAAGGCCAAAAGAGAAGGGGGCAGCAGAGAACGAGATTAAATAGCATCACTGACTCAATGGACATGAATCTGAGCAAACTGCAGGAGACAGTGAAGGACAAGGAAGCCTGGGGTCGCAAAGAGTTGGACAGGAGTAAGCAACTGAACAACAGGAGTTGTTGCATAATTTTTTGAGTGGATAACAGAAAGTTGGAATAATATGCCCAATGTCACACAGGAGCTATTTTAGAACTGGTCTTTGATCTCCTGCCTTTTATTTTTATGAGTAGCAGGAATATGGCAGGAGTCCCTCCACTCTCCTGGAGGGACAGGAGGCAAAGAGAAGTAAAAATCCATCAATATGAAAGAGCTTGGAACCAGAAGCAGCACTTGTAAAATTCTTTCATTTATGGGTATTTTTCTCCAGTATAAACAGGAATTGCTGCTATATGCAACAGCACGCATGAATCTCATAAAGTAAAAGATGCCAGACACAAAAGAATATGCATAGTATGATGCCATTTATCGGAAATTAAAAACTAGCCCAAACTCATACAAGCTGTTGGAAGTCAGGACACAGTGTACTTTGGAGAGGAGGGATGGGCTAAGGGACTTTCTAGGGCATTGCTTGATCTGGAAAGAGGTGCCCTGAGTGTGATGATTCGTTGAGCTGCAACTGCACATCAGACCTCTGGCTCGGGAGCCAGAGAACCCACAGAAGAGGGAGAGGGGACTTCCCTGGTGGCTCAGTGGTAAAGAATCTGCCTGCCAATGCAGGAGACACAGCTTTGACTCCTGTTCTGGGAAGACTGCACACGCTGCAGGGCAGGTAAGCCTGTGCTCCCCAACTACTGAGGCCACGTGCCCTAGACCCTCACCCACAGGACAAGCCACTCTCCCCCCACCTTAGCACAATCTTTAATTTTCCTTTGCGAAATTCCATGGATTATATGCTGATTATGAACTTTGCTTACTATGAACTTTTCACTGGTCTGGAAAACAAAGGAACTGGAGTCCAGTCCCAACTTTATTGCAAAGACCAAAAGGATCTTGAATAAATCCCTTCTCTCTGAACCTTACCTCTTCCTCTGAACCTCCACCAGAGATTCTCCAAACTCCTCCCAGCTGAGAGTCTGCAAGTTTTTTTTAGGTACTACAAAAGATTTTTTTTTTCCAGTTAAGATATAATTGACAGATATTAGTTTCAGGTGTACAACAAAATGGCTCAATATTTGTGTACACTGAAAAATAATCCCTACAGTAATTCTAGTTAACATTCATCACCATACATAGTGACTTGTTTTTCTTGTGATGAGAACTCTTAAGATCTACTCTCTCAGTTCAGTCACTCAGTTGTGTCTGACTCTGTGACCCCATGGACTGCAGCACGCCAGGCCTCCCTGTCCATCACCAACTCCCAGAGCCTCCTCAAACTCATGTCCATTGTGTTGGTGATGCCATCCAACCATCTCATCCTCTGTCATCCCCTTCTCCTCCCGCCTTCAACCTTCCCCAACATCAGGGTCTTTTCAAATGAATCAGTTCTTCACATCAGGTGGCCAAAGTATTGGAGTTTCAGCTTCAGCATCAGTCCTTCCAATGAATACTCAGGATGAATTTCCTTTAGGATGGACTGGTTGGATCTCCTTCCAGTCCAAGGGACTCTAAAGAGTCTTCTCCAACACCATAGTTCAAAAGCATCAATCCTTGGGTGCTCGGCTTTCTTTATAGTCCAATTCTCACATCCATACATGACTACTGGAAAAACCATAGGTTTGACTAGACAGAGCTTTGTTGGTAAAGTAATGTCTCTGCTTTTTAATATGCTGTCTAGGTTGGTCATAGCTTTTCTTCCAAGGAGTAAGCATCTTTTAATTTCATGGCTGCAGTCAACATCTGCAGTGATTTTGGAGCCCAAAAAAATAGTCTGTCACTGTTTTCATTGTTTCCCCATCTATTTACCATGAAGTGATGGGACTGGATGCCATGATCTTAGTTTTCTGACTGTTGAGCTTTAAGCCAACTTTTTCCACTCTCCTCTTTCACTTTCATCAAGACGCTCTATAGTTCTTCTTCGCTTTCTGCCATAAAGGTGGTGTCATCTGTGTATCTGAGGTTATTGATATTTCTCCAGCAATCTTGATTCCAGCTTGTGCTTCATCGAGCCTGGCATGTGCCATGATGTACTCCGCATAAGTTAAATAAGCAGGGTGACAATATACAGCCCTGACATACTCCTTTCCCGATTTGGAACCAATCTGTTGTTACACATCCAGTTCTAACTGTTGCTTCTTGACCTGCTTACAGATTTCTCAGCAACTTCCAAGTATACAATACAGTATTATTAACTAGAGTCACAGTGCTGTACATTGTATCTCCATGACTTATTTTCTTTATAAGTCTGTATCTTTTGATCCCCTTCACCCACTTCTGTGAGAATCTGTGATTTTGATTCCATGATCTGAGAGAGACACTGCTCATGATCAGATCAGTATGGATTAGTGGATAGGGACCAAGGCAGCACCTGATTCCCGAGAGAATGGTGTGTAGGAGAAAGGTAAGTTCTAATCAAGGGGGTAAAAGGGAAGCAAGAGGAGTTGATGGGATGCTGCCAGAGGGGTTATCAATGAAAATAATCAGATGATTCCTAAGTAGTCAGGAAATATTTAGGGGTATAGTTTGCTGGCAGAAACAAAAGAAAAGTGAAAGTGAAAGTTGCTCAGTCATGTCTGACTTTTTGTGACCGTATAGGAATCCTCAAGGCCAGAACGCTAGAGTGGGCAGCCGTCCCTTTCTCCAAGGGATCTTCCCAACCCAGGGATCAAACTGAGGTCTCTTGCCTTGCAGGCGGATTTCTTTACTGTCTGAGCCACCAGGGAAGCCAAAGAATACTGTAGTGAGTAGTCTATCCCTTCTCTAGGAGATCTTTCCGACCCAGGAATCAAACCAGGGTCTCCTGCACTGCAGACGGATTCTTTACCAGCTGAGCTACCAGGGAAGTGAGAGAGAGACTAAACCCAAGATGTGTGAACTTGGTCATCTTTCACTGTTCTAAATCTATCACCAGCCCGTAAATGAATCACGTGGTACCTGGAGCCTGACTCTGCCCCTAGAAAGTCCTAACTGAACAGACAAGGCTCATGTTAAAATACAGTGTGGTCCTGGCACCACCTGGGTCATATTTACCTGGGGGGCTCATCCCAGATCTACTGCATCAGAATTTCTAGGAGGGAGGCTCAAGAATGTGCATTTCTAACAAGCTCTTCAATTAATTTTGATGCCTTTAAAATTACAAAACACCAAAAAAACCCCAAAAACCCCACTGCTTTGAAGTCATATGACTGTGAACATGTAAACAGATCCCGGCACCAGCTCCACTAACTCGCCAGCAACCTTGGACTTCAGAGTCTGAAAAGCTGCCTGTTATGTAATTTGGTTGTGCCAGCGCCAAGGAAGGTGCGAGGATTCTGTGACCTGCCAAGAGCCGGGTCACTGTCAGATACACCATTTCCAGGACAGTTTGTGTTACCTTTCCCGCCAGATCTTGGCTGCTGAAGACTGATGACTTAATTCCCCAACCCAGACAGGGTAGATGGCAACCCAGCTCCCCTGGAAACTGTTCAGATGGCTGGTACCCGAGAAACCCATCAGGATGCTGGAGGCTGGTAGAGAGGGAGGGATTTTACTTGGTCTGTCTCCAACTCTTGGGCCATCAGAGCAGGTCCCTCCCTGCTCTCTGAGCATGAAAAACACCTGAATATCAGAGCAAGTAGGTGACCGCTCTGAGCCTGATGTACAGCGCCTGTCCTCAAGCAGGATTTGGTCCTACCAAGGGACCATCTCAGGGCCCCTAGTCTTCTAAGGGCAAAGTTACACAACCCAAGAGGGCAATGTGGTAGCATCTACATAACTTTCTTGATCCTGAAATCCCCAAGGAATTCATGCTACTGGAAAACGTGAATAAGCACACAGACGTAAGTAAAAAGGTTTTTATTGGAAAACAAATTGTGCCAGTATAAACTTGCAAAAAAACCAAGTGTCCAGCAATAGAGGATATAGTAAAAGGATGATACTGTAATCATACCATGAGATACCGTATAGGTTCAGATGAGTTATAGCTACAAAGACCAACAAGGAAAGATGAACAAGGTATACTGTTAAGTATAAAAAATAAAAGAAAAAAACTACAATATGGACTTCCCTGCTGGTCCAGTGGCTAGCACTCCATGCCCTGAATGTAGGTTCTATCCCTGGTCAGGGAACCAGATCCCACACGCCACAACTAAGTCTTTGCATGCCACAATGAAAGATCCTACACGCTGTACAAATAAAAAGATCCTAAGGCTGCAACTAACACCCGGGGCAGCCAAAATAAATACATAAATAAATTAAATATTTAAATCAACAATAAACTGCAAAACAGCACAATGACTTTTTTGTTTGTATCTGTCAGTGTATGCCCAGAGATAAATACCAAAGGACTATTCACCCAATGGTTGTGGTGGGAGGAGAACTGATGGAACAACTTCAACTTACATAATACACATTTCTGTAATTGTGCAACTTAAAAAAAAAAAAGAATTGTTTGTAATTAGAGAAGCTTATAAAATTCCATGGAGAAAGTTGGCAGCCTACCCCCTTTACCTCAGCCTATCTCCCAGGAGATCCAGAAGCCAGGTGCGCTTTCTCTGGGGCTGAAACAAAGCTGGGGACAGGGGTATTAAATACAAATCTGTAATTTCTGGAACACAGTGAGAAGGGACAAGAAAATAAGTTTCTCTCCAAATCCTGTGCTAAGTTATTCAGAGCTGTTTGCAACTGAAAATACCTGGAGTTCACGTGAGAAGGACAGGTGGTTTCAGATTTCAAACTATCCATCTCCACCCACACCTCGACCTGGAAGTTCTGAACCCAAGCAAAGCACCTGCTGCCTCTGTACCTGGTTTTAAGTATGGGCCCCATAGACATTTATCTGTGGTCATCACCACCGGCCAAACACTGCTTTATGAGAAAGTCTGCTCACAAAGGCTCAGGACTCCAGCTGCCTCTCATGAGCCATTTGATCTTGGGCAAATCTCTTAATTTCTCTAAGCCTCTGTTTTCTCATCTGTAAAATGGAGACTCATTCTTTCAGCATCATATTTCAGGAATGCCTACCACGTGTCAGATTTACCAAATGCCTACTGTGCTTCAGCTGCCAGGCACTTTCAGCTGCTGGGGCAACAGCAGCAAAAAACCAAACCATATGAAGTCTCTGCCTGCATGCAGCTTCCATTCCACTCGTGGAGAACGACAAAAAACTAAGCATTAAAATATTTACTACACCAAATAGTGTTAAGTGCTGCAGACAAAAACAAGCCAAGGAAGAGTGAAGAGGAGAACTGTTGTGGGGGCTACAATAGGGAATAAGAACAGACCCGTACACAGTGAGTTAATGCATAGGCATAGCCCTCATCCCATAGCAGCTATTCAGTAATGAATGCCATCATTACCATGACTACTATCCCTAAGACCACTGTCCATGTGCCCTCCCAGCCCCATCTCTGTGGCTTGTCCTCTGTCAGTCTGTCTCCACTGAGGATTTCACAAGAGGTGCCTTTTTGGATATCTATTATGGGCAAGGCATGGTACTCAACAATTTCACATGTTTAACCTCATTCAAATCTCATCAACCCTGGACAGTGGGTATAGTCCTTCTCATTTTTCAGCAAAGAAATCTAGGGTTGGCAAGAATCAGTCCTCCAGATCACACAGCAAGCAGCATTCAAATCCGCATTAGCCTGACTGAAGGCTTAAGCTCTCAACCGAGCGTGTCTTCCCAAGGCCAGGTAGAAAGCCAGCTCCTACCTGCCCAGCTCACCATAGGCTATGCCCTCCCTCCTGAGGCTGTGGCAGCAGTGCCCACAGGCCCTGGGGGTCCTGCCTGAGCCACACCAGGCCAGGATGCTGAAGATAGCCAGAGATGGCAAACCTAGAATCCTGACCTACTTTCTCTCTCTTGGTCCTGTTCTGTGATTTGGGGTTTTCCCCTCAGACTTAGAATGAGGGCCGCAGATACCGATTAAAGTGGAACCCTCAAAAGAGAAGAGAGGTGTTGGTGGTGGTGGAAGGGGAGGAGCAGACAGAGGAGAAGGGGAAGCAGAAGGCCTGGGTGGTCTGAGAGAACCCACCTGCTTTCTCCACATCTGGAGCCACTGCGTTCCTGAAGCTGGTCTAGCATATCCATGAACTTCTGCAAGGATGGAAGGAAACTTAGGAAGACAGATTCAACCTCTGCTGCCAAAGTGATGCAGTGAATTCTTGACAAAGTCAAACCCAGGGATTATCAAAGCGGGGAATGAAGAGGCTGTGCTCTGCCCAACCCGGGGAGAGACAGAGGGTGAGGAGGGGCGGGAGTACTTTACAAAGCACAGTCAGCATTCTAACACCGTATTAACCATCATTTTCATAGTATGAACTAAGAAAATGTAGCTCAGTTTAGGGCTGTGGCAGAGATTCTCAACCTTGGCGCTTTCTGACCTTGGGGGTCAGATCATGCTCTGTTGTGGGGGTAGGACTGTGCCCTGTGAGATATTTGGCAGCATCCTTGATCTCTATCCACTACATGCCAGGAGCATCCTACCCTCTCTTGTGACAACTCAAGAGGTCTCCAGACATTGACAAATGTCCCCCACTCCCCACTCCGGGGAGGAATATCTTGGTAGAGAACCAAGGGATTATGACTAAACACACAGGACTCAAGTGTTGAGACCTTGGTTCAAGCTGCTGGCTGTACTGTGGCTCTGAACATGTTGTAAGTCTCAGATTCCTTATCTGTGAAACAGAAAGGACACAAGACGTCTGCTTCACAGCACCATTACAAAGATTAACCAAGAAACGTCTACCTGAGTGGTTAACACAGTGTCCCACTTAAAGGACCTCAGCTCTATCGATGACAGTAGATCCTGGGGATGTAAAGAGGACAGCATCTGGACGAGAGAGGAGAGGCACAAAGAATCGGAAGCGGGGGTGGGGTGGGGTGTAAAAGTCTCCTGTCATTTTGTTAAAAAGCAGGCTCGCTGTGAGATACACTGGCTCAGTAGCAGAACCACTACTGAAAGCAAGATGCAGAGGATCGTGGTTCTACCAGAGCACAGAACAGCAGTGAGCAAGAGGAAGGGGGGGACCCACCGGGCACAGCCGGTCGCCCCAAGCTTGCCATGGCAGCTGCCGAGGTTGTCTGGGCTGAGCCCAGGCAGGCGCCCCGGCTCCTGTGTGGTGGCATATGGGCTAGACAGCTGTGAGGAAGGGAAGCCAACAATGAAAGGGTGAGGAAGAGGATTTTTCCAGGTGCCTGTGGCAATCGGCCGACCCTGCCCACTCTGGCTTCACTGGCTGATACCTCTCTGGAGAACCCTTCCCATCGGAGAAAAACCTGAGCTTTGTGTCAACTTCCTTTTCTCAACCAGATTAAGGGCCGATATCACCAGGAGGCCTCTCTTCTTTCAAGAGCTTTATGGAGAGCAATATGAAATGGTGGTGGAAAGTTGAGCCTGGCAAACCTGCTCTCATCCCCATGGGCCCAGTCATGAGCCACGTGACCTTGAACTCTCTGATCTTTGGGTTCCCCATCTCCAAGATGGGAATAAAAGCAATAAGCATTGCTGTTGTTCTTTACTGTCATTCATTTGATTTTCCTGGGTTAGTCCTTAGCTATGACAAAATCAGAATGCATCTATCCTGAGAGTTTTGTGCATCTCTGCTGATGAAAACTGCAAATGTTTTTGAGTGTTTACTATGATTCAGAAATTGTATTTGAAGAAGGAAATGGTAACCCCCTCCAGTATACTTGCCTGGGAAATCCCATGGATGGAGAAGCCTGGCGGGCTACAGTCTATGGGGTCACAAAGAGTCAGACACAACTGAGTGACTGAGCTCAGGAATTGTATTCAGTGCTTTCTCATTTAACTCTCTGAAAGGGTTGTTGTAGATGAGGAAATTCAGACTCAAAGAGTTTAGGTAATTTGTCCAAGGTGACAGAACTGCTAACAGTCCAAGCCAAGAACTCTAAATAGGGGCTTATTCGACCCTTGAGACCATCACCTTAATGGCAATTTCTAGATGCTTTTGGGCAGGATGTGGCAGAGCAAAGATATTACCAGAGAGCATCCTGTATGCTCAGAAATGAGTGCTCTCTCCCTTAGGATGTGTGCTACTTCACAGACAGAAAGAAAACAGACCAAACTAGGGCACCAGAAGCAGAACCACTCATAAATCATCCCAGAAGCCAGAAATAAATGCACCTGCTGAAGAATTTGGATTTGCCTTAATACACTGCTTCTCAAGCTCGTCTGCCTGGTAGAATTAAGGGAAGTCTTAAAACATCCCCTGGCCTAGGACAAACCTCAGACTAGTTAAACTGAACTCTTAGGGGTGGGGTCCAGGCATCTGTATTCTTTTATATTCCCCAGATGATTTCATATGTGGTAAAGATTGAGAACCACTGTGTAAAGATTATAGTGTCTACTGTGAAATAAAATTCATATTTTGTGGCCAGATAAGAAAAATTTGAACATAAAAATTTTTCTTCAGACTTCCTTGGTAGCCCAAGTGGTCTGGAAGGACTCAGCACTTCCAATGCAGGGGACATGGGTTCGATCCCTGGCTGGGGAACTAAGATCCCACATGCCATGCAGCATGCGCCCCACCCAAAAAAAAGCACTTAATTTTTTTCTTCTTCTGCCCTCTGAACCTCTCTCCTCCACTGTACATTAGGTATCAATCACACCTCCCTCACCGGCAGAAATACCTCCTCAACCGTGAAGAGCAGCATTCTCCCATCACCACCAAGACAGCTCCTTGAAGGATAACATTCTTTTATGGAGTGAGTGGGATTTAGTCACCACTGTCCACAAGAAATAAAATATATATCCAGAAACAAAAAAAGATATTCCTTCTTGATCTTGTGAAGGGTCACAGTGGCCTACCGCTTCATACTTACAGATCTACGTTGTACAAACTGTCAGTAACATGTCATTTCATGTACAGCCCCCTCTGTCTCAAAAACTTCTAGAACTATATGTAGCCCTCTAATGGGTGGGAGAGTTCTTGGAGCCTTCTAAGAGGCTGTTCCCAGGTTAAAACCTTCAACTTGACTGAAATAAAAACTTGTTTCTTTCTTAGATCGCTTATTACTATTTCACTGGCACTATCTTCCATCTTTCCAGTAGGTGCCCAATGAAACTCTCTCTTAAAAGAGATGGAGAAGGCCTGGTGACCATTCTCTTTAAAACAGTGTTAAGTATCCACTTGGTACCTCTGAGCTTGAGATAGGAATTCCCATGAGGTACTGGCTCCCTTTCCTTGTTAATGAGAACTAAGTCCACGACCACCAAGGGCCCTAAACAAATGTGTGATGGTTCCTGAGATTTTTAAGGATGAGCCTTGGGCACTAGTCACTGAACTGTCCTAAACTGTGAACCTACTTGGTCTCATCTCCTATCATGGCGCTGAGATTCTAGGAGGACAAAGTCACATGATTTCCTCCCTACAATGGAAAATCTTGTTGAACTCCTGGCGCTTCACTGTAGGAAGAAATTTTGAGGAAACGAGGAAGGATTCAGATCTCTGGAGGCTGGAAGAAAGCCTTCTGTAACTATTGTAACATCCACCCAGGAAATATCCACCTTTCTTCCTAAGGACCAATGCATCTGTCCTAAGAGCCCTAGAGTCTGTTCCCTATGGCCCAAACTGGCTAATTCGTGCAACAAAAGAAGGAGACTTGTGAATCATATGTTTAGCTACATGTTTTCAGGGCTTACTGTTTACTTCAGGAAAGGCTTTGCTTTAATCAGATTTATATATTACTTGCTTGGCTAAGACAGGATACCAGGGGTGAAATTCAAATACACTATGTATATGAAATCCAGCAGATGACCAAGCCAGAAATCAGCACCAAAAGGCAAAAATAAGCTACAGCAACCCAAAGATCAACAGAAACAGTTCACAGACTTTTTCTCCCCCCAAAACATTTTTGTTTTCAAATGACAAGTTCTCCCCTCACACTCCCCAACACGCACGATATTTTTGACCTTACTCTTGCCTTTGCTTCCCCAACCTACTCTGCAAGTCATCTGACTTCTTCCTACTTACACACTCCACTGAAAAGGGACCAGGACAGTGTTCTCAGAGGGATTCCAAGAGGCTCAATTTGAGCCAGCAATAAAATGTGAGTGCTTCATAGCTCTAAGTATAGCTCTCCCCTCGACAACTACACTCTTAGCACACTGGCCTGCTTTCCAGTTACCAGAACTGTAAAGCTCTCTCTTGCCTCAGGGCCTTTGCACATGCTATTTCTTAAGCCTTTCATCTTCTTCCTCTCCTCCTCCCTTCCTATGCAAGGTCAAGTTCTTATCTAATTCTTAGCTTAAACACCACTTCAGACAGCTTCCATGACAATCTTTCTAATGTTGTTAATCCTCAATACTCTCTCAGATCTCTACCCTGCTCATGTCCTTCATACCACATACCATAATCCGCCTTAGTGTGTGCTTATACATTCCCTGCTACAATTATAACCATCTCCACCCTGCTCTCCCACAAAGCTGCATCAATGGCTGGCTCTCTTACTCTTGGGCTTCTGGTTGGGGTTGATTCCCAGTAGGAAATCAGAGGGTAGCATGGTGTTTATCACCCTGGCTCCCTCTGCCAGGCTGAACATTGGCTGAGGTTCTCTGCCTAAGGCCTCAGTTACTACCCAGTGGCCTCCTTCATTAGGCTTCCTTTAATTACCCTTTCCTGTGCCATCTGTTTCCCGCTGGGGCCCTGACCCACACAGGGACTGAGTCTGATTTATTCACCAGCGTACACTTGGCAATGAACAGAGTGCCTGGCACGTGGGAGCACCCAATAAATATTTGTTGAATAAATGACCATAAAACAAGTCAGAGCCAACATGTTTAAAATGTCTTTCTCTTCCTCATTCTTTTTGTTTCAAAAAGAAAAAAAAAATCTCATATCAAACTCTGGTATAGAAGATGGATAAAAAACAGGATTGTTGGGACTGTGAGTGGATGAGGGAGACACACGAGCATGGCTCCCTTTGAAATGACAACTCTGTAAATAAATAGAAATGGCAACTCGAGAAAACCAGTGCATTAGAGACGTGTTTTGCAGGGGGTTACCATAAAGGATGACAGGGCATCTTATACAGTTTGTCCCACTAACATACGCAGGATTAGGGTCTGGGATGAGAGTGAATGATTTTTACAGCTCCCAGGAGGGCTTTGGGTTCAGCTACCGGATGACAACGGGTGGGGGCGGAACTTCTGAACACCCACTAAGGATATTTACAATGCTCCTTCTGCAGCAGTCCTGGGGCTCAGAGAAAAGCTGGAATACAAATGTCCTCCAAGCTGCTGTGTTCCATACAATACTGACAGATAAAGATGCATCACCCACATGAGCTGACTAAAGTCCCCACAATAAACAGCTTCAGAGGGCAGAAGAAGACAGGGGAAGCCATCTGTTTCCTGGGCTGCCCTCATCCTGAGCAGAAAGGGCCACAAGGTAAAATGCTCAGGGACAGAAAGCCTGGCCATCCACGGTTCACTTAAGAATGGTGAGACCTGGGAACTCTATCTAATATCTTGTGATAACTCACAATGGAAGAGAATATGAAAAAGAACACATATACGTGTAACTGAGTTACTCTGCTGGACAGCAGCAATTTTGACAACATTGGAAATCAACTGCAATTGCAATTTTTAAAAAATGGTGACGTCTGGGGTGCTTCAGGGAGACCTTTATGAGAACCTCCGGGCAGGCTGGAATTTGTCTCCCTGCCGAGGGGCTTGAACTCAAAACAGATCTGCAGCTAAGAGCCAGACTTCACTAGTCAGTGAGTCTCCAAGGCCGATAATGATCTCAATGGAAAATTTCTATTGTTGGGACTCCCCACTCCCCGACTGTCTTCCTAAACTCAGGGCCCAGAGATTGCTCATCCACAGACTCAAACAACAAATTAACTCTTCTAAATTGCAGCAAATGAGAATTGTCTGAAAAGTTAATTGATACTGGGGAGAGGGGGAGATTAGCAAGGGAGAGGCTCAAGCCTAGGAGCTGACAGTCTAGCGTCCTTACACAGGGAGGCCAGGCTCCATTACCACTAAGAGGTGTTATATGGGCATACTTAGGCCTCAGATTCCCGTAGCTTTTTTCAGCTCAGACAAGGTGGGACATCAAGACTCGGAGCAAGGGGCTCATCTTTCCAGCTGCAAACATTCCTGAAAATCCAAGCCACAGAGCTCCCCAACTGTGGGCACCAGCGTGGTCTGGATCTCTGACACCTATAGAACCGCCAGACCTCAGGCTCATCCATGGATCCAGGCCCTCTCCCTCCATCCCTGTCTGTGATCATGAGGTCTGAGTTTCTGCAATCTTCCTTCTCTCTGGTAAGTGAGCAACAGGCTGAGACAGAGTTAAAAGGAAAGAGACAGGAGGTTGGCGCTCTGGGGCACCTAATAATAAGAGTAATAATAACTCTCAAATATTGAGACGGCCAAGTGCCAGGCATGCAGTTAAGTGCTTTCTGAATATTACCTCCCATTCCACCACAGCCCCACGTGGCAGAAATTTACATTTGTTCTCTAGGAAGCTGAGAGATTGAAGCCATTTGTCTGAGGCCATGCAGCTAGAGCGGTGATGGGAGTTTCAACCAAGTTGGACTGATCCTGAAACAGTAACCCACTCTCTGTGGTGTGGCTGGGATCAGACCAACAAGCAGAAAGGGTTCTTTCAGCTGCAGAGGGGGCTTCTGAAATGCCAGGCCAGGCAGACCCACTACCTGCCATGTGACATCATGACCTCCTCAGATGTGGCTCTGAGAGGCTTTGATGGAGGCTGATGCTTTCTGAATGAATTCCCAATGTCTAAACCAGGCTTTCTCAACTCTGGCACTACTGACTCATGGGGCCAGAAAATTCTTTGCTGGGTTGGTGCTCTTTGATGACCTAGAGGGGTTGGATTGGTGGTGGTGGGGGGTGCGGTGCGAGGGAGGCTTGAGAAGTTGTGGGGGGTTATACGTATACATACAGCTGATTCACGTGGTTGTACAGCATACGCCAGCACAACGCTGGAAAGCCATCATCCTCCAAGCAACAATTAAAAAAGTTTCTGGGAGGGGAGGTGCTCTCATGTGCACTGGACATGTTTAGCAGTACGACCCTGGCCCTCTATCCACTAGCAGCCATGAACACCCTGCACCCCAAGATGTGACAAATAAAACTGTTTCCAAATATTGCCAAATGTCCCCTGGGTGACAAAATCCCCACCCTCCCCACCTCCACCTGCCCCCGTTGAGAGCCACTCATCTAGACCATCACGCTCACCCTGAGGCAGTGTTTGTCCACGAATGTGCAGCTCAGGCAACGGGAATTCCCCACCACTCTCCCCCTGATCTTTTCCCCAGGACCCAGGATCCAAACACAAAGAAAGAAAGAAAAAGGATGAGTTGTTCTAGGCTGTTCTCTCATTTCCCTTCCAGCTCTGAGCTTAATCTGCTCTCCAGGAAAAGACACAAGTAAAGCCTGAAATGGACTTTTCTGCCCTTCTAAAATCAGCGCCTCCGTTTTGAAAGGCAGCAGGCAAAACTCTGCTCCAGCCAGGGGAGCAGTCCAGGGCAGTTACAGAATCCTTTCTATGGATGCTAGCACCAAAAGCACAATATTAGAATAAAAAATAAGTCCTCACAGGTGTCTTTGGATGGATAACACACTCAGGAAGGCAGATCTGACTGGGTAAGATGCTTAACTTCAAGAAATGAGAATCCCTCAGACGTAGCACAGCTGAGAGTGAAGGATTTGTTCCCAGGAAAGGTCCAGAGAACAGGAATGCACAGAAGGACGGTTTCTACTCCTTTGTGCAAGGAGTATAATGAGCCTGTTTTTCCCTCCACTTCTTGTACATGGGGAAGCTAACAGAGAAAAGGGAAGATAGGGGCTGGACAGTCTGCAAACTGGAACACCAAAACCTTGGGTGGGTGAGAGCTGAGAAAGATGATTTTCCAGAACAGAGCGGAAAAAAAAAAAAAAAGGAAGAAATATGTCCTATATCTTTACTTAGTGGATGGGGAGTTCAGCATGACATTTTTAAGCTGTTCAAAGTTTTTGTACCAAAGAAAACATGAGGTTTTTTCTTAGTAATTTTGTGTTGGAACACAGAGACTTTATCTTCTAGACGGTGCCCCGCCTGTTTGCTCAGCCTGATTTGTGACAGCTGCCTCCCAAAAACATGTCATGGTCTGGTTTTGATTTGGGAAGGGCAGGCTGGAGGAGCTGGCTGGAAGAACAGAGCTCAGAAAACACATACACACGTACCCATCCATCCACCCACAGACAGCTAACTAGACGCTCTCAAGGTGATGCTGGTAAAACATTGAGGAGGGCTACTGAAAATAATTTGATGCTGAACAAACAACGAATCAACCTGTCTCAAATTCTTATGAAACTTTGGTTTCATGGCCTTTTGATTTTCACATTGATTTAGAACTGAAACAGGCCCTGTTTGAAGACTAGAGTGTTTTACTGTCCACTTTTTCTGCTGTATCCAGTGAGAATGCCAAAACCACTTGGCAAGCATCACCCTCTTTCATATTTAATCCATACTATGTAATTAAGGAATACCCCATCCATATGGTTCAGATCATGTGTTCTTAACTAATTAGAATGATATTTACTATTATCAAGAGCAAGTTGATCTTGGGGACATCTTCAGAGCTTCTCAGAAGAAGCATAATTCATTTTGCTTTTGTCTAAATAGGAGGCTGAACTCAGGGCTAAGAGGAGATGCAGAAGGGCACTGCAGGATAGATGAGCAGTCCAGCCACAGATAAGATGGTAAGTATGATAGTAACTATCTGATCACCAAGATGAGAAGTCTGGGTTCCTCTAGCTCAACAGTCCTTTCTCAAACTTAGCAGGCCTGAGAGTTCTCCGGGGGCACTTGTTAGAAAAGCTGAGCCCTGAGAGATTCTATTTGTGAGTCTGGGATGGGGTCCAAGAATCTACATTATTGACAAGCATCCCAGATGAATATAATGTAGGTGGGCCCTGGATGAGTCTAACTGATGGAGGGGATGACTGTTTATATGGAGAAATGCACTCCCCCAAAGTTGGCTCCGCATGGCTCATACTAGGAAGTGGGGTTTCGATCACATTGATTTTCCAGTGCTCTGGGAGATGCTTCATGTATGGGTTGAAGAGGGGTGGCTTAGACAGGTGAGGGTCAGCACAGTATAACTGATAGGCATCACCCTGTGGTCAGAACATCTTGTGCAGGAGATACTAAAATGCTTTTCCAAGGGGCCAAGCTGAGGAGGTCAAGGATCTGGTGAGCCTCTGAGCCAAATATTTAGAAGGTTTATGTTGATAAGAAAAGGGAGGGTCAAGAAAGTATGTTCTGTTGATGGAAACCAAAGAAATCAAGATTTAAATAAAATCAGATTGGAAACTGCCTAAATGTCCAATTCCAGAGATGCAATAACATTCATTCAGTGGAATACTAATGCAGTCATCAAAAACAATGGGTACAAAAGCTCTGAAAATAAGCTAACAATAGAATGCAAATTAAGAAATTCAGGACACAAAATATTCAATATGCCTCCAACTCCAAGAAAAATGATATACCAGTATATAGGGAAAAACTGGAAAAGTCACTGAAATATTAGCAGTAGTCAAGTGGTGGGTGTTACGATATTTTCCCCCACTCCTGTCATTTTTCTCAATTTTCCTCTTTTACATTTTACTGTCGATATTTTAAAGGCATAAATCCTAAAAATCTGAGTTTCAAAACCATTTTCAAGTGGATAAGAACTATCTGATTTCCCATGTGACACTCCCAAATTCAAAGGTTCTGAGACAAATGCACACTCATTCTTTAAAAATTCACTTTGAAAAATCTCATGACTCTAAAAAGCCCATCATCCTCTGGTCTCCACTCTAGACCCATTTTCTTTTTTCCAGTGTTGCCTTTTCAGTAATAAAATGAATAAAATCAGCGATCTTTTCTCTCCTGTCAGCAACCACGGTTACTTACTCTCAGCATAGCTGACTGCTCATGCCCAAGGAGGTTATAAATAAGCCTCCTGAGTGGTTATTAAAAACCAGGACACTGGAAAAGTTTCTCTGGACCCAGAAAATATCAGCGAGACCATGACAGGTAGGTACTGTGGACTGGGCTCTGTCTGTCTGTCCACTGTTCCCCATCTGTCTCCTCTGGCTCTGACAATGTCCTCTGCTTTCCCACACACCAAAGCTTTGACTCAGCAAAAAAACAAGGAACAAACAGATTCTCCTACGACATTCGCTCTGCTGGCTTTCATCTGGTGCCTGGTCTGTGAGCCTGGTTCAGAGCTGAGAAATGCCAAGAGGGCACGCTTTCCTGTGTGTAGGGGGGCACCAAGGAAGTCAGCCCATGAAACCAGTCAGAAAGCACTCCTGAATCACATCCTCAACACAGAGCCAGAAGGTTGGGTACCATCTAACCTGCCCCTCCAAACCATCCAGAACCTTCACATTACAATCAGCACAGGGACATGTCCCAAAGACCAGAGCTTTGTCTCCATTAAAACAAAACAAAACAAAACATGGCTAACAACCATAATGGACATTTGATGTCAAGTTTAAATGGTGGGGCTTTTGGAGGAAGGAACCAGATCAAGGTGTGTGTATGGGGGGTGGTCTGCCCCAGATGGGTGCCATGCCTGTGGTTTGTACTCCTGCAGCACCATCCCTCCTCTTTTGTAAAGACTATCTGGATTTCCCTTTGAGAAGCTCCTCTTCTCCATTTTCCACTCCTACAGTTTTGATGACCTTGACCCTACTTGCCCAGTTCCCAGGATGGACATGTGACCCAGGCTTGGCCAATCAGTTCAATGATTCCCTCCAGCTCCCTCTCAACCTGGGAGTTAGTTTAACAAATGTTAGGTGACCAAAGTCACGCAAATGCAACTCAATTCTGGGACTGTCACGGACACTATTAAAGAAGATCAGCCCATTCGCCTTGACCTGATGTTAACAGATGTTAGCCTGGGGTTGCTAAGCACCCTCTCCTACTCCGGGGAGGAGTCACTTGAGAATGATGCCACCATGCAGAAAACAAGACCTGAGACAGGAAAGAGATTGAGTCCTGATGCCATCGTTTGTGTGCCTGGAACCAGCTGTACCAGGAATTCCCAGTCTGGGAACTCTGTACTTCATGATGAAAAACAAAATCTTGTTTGTTTACACCCATTGGAATTGGGATTCTAAGGCTTGCAAACAAAAGAGTTTCAGAATTCCAGTGAACAAAGACGATCCCTATGCATTTCCCCAAGTAGACCTGGGGTTGGCTCTGGGACCAGACAACAGAACTCAAGGTGAGTTCCAGGTTTTCGAACCTGTAATTCCAGACTGGGCATCTTCCACGTCTTGCCCATGGAGGAAAGGATCAGAAAGTCCTGGGCCATATGATTTATGAGAACCTTTGAGGGCTAACTCCTCGAGTCATGGGTGCCAGCTGCTTAGGAAGTTTTATCCAACAATTTAAATACAGAAATTGGGTTAGAGGATGGATATCTAAGCTATGCAGAAGAATGGGAGAAATGTTCCTGCCTCAAATTAAATATACAAATGTTTCACATTAAAAGGATTAAGAAACATCTCAGACATTCTTGGTAAAGTGGGCTGTTCCATTTGTTACTTCAGATTCTCACACTGAAGTTTCTTTTCCTTCTTTTTAAGTTTGCCATAAACGCTAAAAAAAAAAAAAAAAATTTACCCCATTACCCGCTAGCAATCAATACCTCCAGTTATTGTGCAACTGAGCTTTCCTTGTCAAGGTGTGTAGGTGATGTGTGTTAAAGGCGTGAACGTGCTATGCATATATGCTTATAATAAATAAACAAGAGGGTAGATAACACAGCACAGGAAAATACAGCCATTATTTTGTAATAACTTTAAAAGGAGTATCATCTATAGAAATATTGAATTACTATGTTGTATACCTGAAACTAATATGATATTATAAATCAACTATAGCTCAATAAAAAGATAATAAAGGTGTGGATATGCCACGCCAATACAACACTAATCAAAGATGGGAGGTTTCTACCTCTGTTATTTGTCTGAGTATCCAAGTGAATCATGCATGGACTTTCTACTGATGCTGGCCTGGGTCGAAAAATCACAGAGTAGGCAAACTGATCCAACTTTTATGTTTTGACATCCATGCAATTCTGCTTCCCGGGATCATTCCCCCAGCTCTGCCAATTTCCTCTCCTAAGTCACCATCACGTGCACGCTCTTCAGTCACTGCTGTGTTTACACCGTGGGGGCTGCTGCCTTCATCTCTTCTCCTGGCTGCACATCCTGGACTGCCTCCTAATGGGTCTCTCTGTACCAGCACTTACCCTCTTAAAGTCAATTCCCACACAGCAGCTGAAGCTGTCTTTCCAGAATGCAAACCTGATCATGTCACTTCCCTCCCTGTTGGCCTATAACTTCAAGTGCTTTCCACTGTCCTTAGTGGAAAGGCCCAAACCCTTAAACTATCTGAAGTGGTTCTGCACTATTCCCCCTGTGCCTTCCAGCCTTATTATCCTCTGTGCATCACCCAGCCATAGGGCCTTCTTTCAGGTCTTTATATTTGCCATACATCCTACCACAGGACCTTTGGACATGCTGCTCTTGCTACCTGGAATGCGCCTCCCCCTTTACCCCTTTAAGCATTTTTTTTCTGTCCTCTCTGATCTTCCTAACTTAGCTAGAGCCCTCTCTGTATACCCTCCTAGCCCCACATTTACCACTGATGTAATTTTAAATAGTACAATTAGATGGTTCAGTTCAGTTCATTTGCTTAGTTGTGTCTGACTCTTTGCAACCCCATTAATCACAGCACGCCAGGCCTCCCTGTCCATCACCAACTCCCGGAGTTCACCCAAGCTCATGCCCATGGAGTCAGTAATGCCATCTAGCCATTTGATCCTCTGTCGTCCCCTTCTCCTCCTGTCCCCAATCCCTCCCAGCATCAGAGTCTTTTCCAGTGAGTCAACTCTTTGCATGAGGTGGCCAAAGTATTGGAGTTTCAGCTTTAGCATCATTCCTTCCAAAGAACATCCAGGACTGATCTCCTTTAGAATGGACTGGTTGGATCTCCTTGCAGTCCAAGGGACTCTCAGGAGTCTCCTCTTGAGAAGAAAGGTCTTTTGAACACCACAGTCCAAAAGCATCAATTCTTCGGCGCTCAGCTTTCTTCACAGTCCAACTCTCACATCTATACATGACCACTGGAAAAACCATAGCCTTGACTAGACGGACCTTTGTTGGCAAAGTAATGTCTCTGCTTTTGAATATGCTGTCTAGGTTGGTCATAACTTTCCTTCCAAGGAGTAAGTGTCTTTTAATTTCATGGCTGCAGTCACCATCTACAGTGATTTTGGAGCCCAGAAAAATAAAGTCTGACACTGTTTCCACTGTTTCCCCATCTATTTCCCATGAAGTCATGGGACCAGATGCCATTCATTTTCTGAATGTTGAGCTTTAAGCCAACTTTTTCACTCTCCTCTTTCACTTTCATCAAGAGGCTTTTTAGTTCGTCTTCACTGTCTGCCATAAGGGTGGTGTCATCTGCATATCTGAGGTTAGATTGTTATTATGTATTAAATTCTACTACACTATGAGGAGCAGGAGGGCAAGGCCATGTCCTTGCTCACTGCAACCTTAGCACCTTGCAGAGGCATGGCACCTACTAAGTGTAATCTCTAATAGTAACTCAGAGGGTGTCAGGCATTGTGCTAAATTCTTTATGGGAATTTACTTATTTAATTCCCACAACAAGTCTACAAGGCAATGCTATCATTTCATTTGGAAGATGAAGACAGTAAGAGAGTTCCCTGGTGGTCCAGTGGTTAGGATTCAGTGCTTTCACTGTCATGGTCTGGGTTCAATCCCTAGTCTGGGAACTGAAATCCTACAAGCCATGTACTGTGGGCCCCCCCAACATCCCTCCCTCCAAAAAAAAGATGAGGACAATGTGATACTGTGAGACAGTGAGACAGAATAGATAAGCCAGGTTTGCCCGAGGTCACATAGGTATTAAACCACAAACTCCGGTTTCCAGCTGGCAGACTGGCCTACAGCCCATGCTCTCCTTCCTTCTGCTGTAGCTCAGGGCAGGAGCTCCAGTCACAGCTGCTCACTGACTGAATGAATGAACAGAGAAACCGCCTTTCCCCTCTCTCACTCCGATACACATCTGCATTTTGATTCTCCAGGTCCTAGCTCTCTCTGACCCTTCACTCCTTATAGAATCTGGCTGATCCTTAAGGAACAGCCCTAGCGTCAGTCTCACCACTGTCCCCCTTCCTGGGGACCAGCTGACAGTCTCCGGCTGTTGTGTGGCATCTACCTGAAGTCACCACTCCCAATTCCAGCTCTATTCTATGTCTGCTCCAGTGTGACTTGAACCCAGACTCCACCTGGCACTATGGCCGCGGTCTCCTCCCCATGAGTGCCTTCTGTCTGGGTGCTCACCCTGGGATGGTTTGTACTCGTCTCTTTTGTCTTTCCTGCCTCTCACCTGGGCACATCACCTCGGACCACCTCCACTGCTTCTGCCATTCAGTTCTCCATTGGTGTTTGGGCTCTCAGGCTTCCCTCTAGTCCCGCCTGAGCCTAACAGACCGATCAACAAACTGGCTGCACAGGAAAAGGAATCCTTGTCTCTTCAGAGAGTCACTGTGCAAATCTCTAGACTGTGAACACCACCCACCATCTTCCTGTGAAGATGCAGATCGAGGTTCAGAGTAAGGGCTTTGAAGACTACCACACCTAGGGCTCAGGTCCTGGCCATTAGTGGGGCCATGCGGAGGTCACAATGTCTCTGCACTTTAGTGTGCCCATGTACACTTTACACTTTAGTGTAAAATTGGTATAATAATCAGACTTCTCTCACAGGGCTGTTATGAAGACTGGAAGAGATGTTATATATGAAGTTGTTACCAGGTCATGTCCCAGTCAGTGATCTGTTACGATTATCTTCACTTATATCATCACCATCAAGCATTCCTGCCATGGCACAGGGTCCAGGGCACAGGCTCTGGAGCTAGGAATCCCAGTCCTCTACTTCCGAGCCATGTGGCCTCGGGCTACTTAGCCTCTCTGGGTCTCACTTAAGTTACCTATAAAATGGAAATAACTCTATCTACCTCACAGGGTGTTGTGAGTTACTTCCTGTAAAGTACTTAAAACCATCCTTGGTACATGATAAACATCCGGTAATGGTAGCTGTTGTTGATTTTGTTACTCCTATTTATAATACTACCATCACCCAGGCTGCAAGCTGCTTTAGAGGCGTGGTTAGACAATGGCAGGGTCAAAGAACTTCTGCAATGTTCTTCCCTGGTGGTCCAGTGGTTAAGAATCCACGCTTTTACTGCAGGGTTTGCGGGTCCGATTCCTGGTCAGGGAACTATCTCCCACATGCTGCACAGTGCAGCTAATTTTTTTTTTTTTAAAAGAGCTTCTGCAAGACTCCATTTAGTGGGGGGTGCAAATGGTGACCAAGCCCGCCTGATTCACTCTGAGTGAGCAGAAGGGATGGACCACGTTTGCCGATGATAAGAGAGAGTCCACTCCCACTTCTAAACCAAAACTGCAGGTGTTCAACTGAGATTTGAGGCTGGCAAGCCACTGGGGCTCCCTGGCTTTTCAGACTTGCTGTAAGGAAAAAATGCTGCCCACAAAAAGCTCATGCTTCGTGCCAGATTAAACACTGCAGACATAGTTAACAACAAGTTACTGGCCATGGAAGAGAAAAAAAAAAATCCATTATCTTGAAACCTAGTTTTCGCTGAAAGATCAAGGTATTTTTGACTGAGCCTTTTGTGATTTGTACTTTCACTCCCAGGGATTCCTTGGTGGCTGAGTGGTAAAGAATCCTCCTGACAATCAGGAGATGCAGGCTTGATCCTTGGATCAGGAAGATCCTCTGGAAAAGGGAATAGCTATCCAGTCCAGTATTCTTGCCTGGAAAATCCCATGGACAGAGGAACAGGTCATGAAAGGGTCAGACACAACTCAGTGACTAAACAACCTTCACTCATAGCCTGGGATTCTAGGGTTTAAAGATACACACAGTTCACAATGCTGCATTCTCAAAAAACTACTGAATTTTCCAGCAAAATTCACATGCAACAGTAAGGGTCAGCGGCAAAAAGACTAGTTAACACCATGTCCTTGGTATATGTGAAAGGCGTTCAGGGTGAGGTCTCATGGTGAAGGATGCTATGAACGGTGCTGCAAATATTAGCTATAATCTCCCTTCCAACACTGCCGTGTCTGACAGATCCATGGAAACACAGGGGCTCAAGATGGATTTCTTTAGGCCTGTTTTCCATGCTCTTCTCAGGTTGATTAGGGAAAAGAGGAGCCCACAAAAACAGTTTCAAACCTAAAAATGAAAACCTGCATGGTAGCTGGATGCTGGGAGATACCAGAAGCCAAAACATCCCGAGAGGCCAAAACCATGCACCAGTATGTTTAGGATGAGAGAGAAAAATAAAAAATAAAAACTCAGGTAACCATTGGAGACAATCATGTGTGTCAAAGACTATATTAGTGTGTTTAAGTGTATGATCATTTCCTTCTACAGAAACCCTAAAAAGGAAGTCCTATTACTCATCAAATGCCATAGATGAGGCCATTGAACCTTAAGGAATTTAAGTGACTGCTTTAAGGCCACACAGCTCCTATAGGCAGGTTGGATTTGAACCTAGGGAGTCCAAACCAAGAAGTAAGTTAGAATTTGAAAAACCAGGGCTCAGAACAGAATTCCCAAAGATATTAATGATAATGAAAGTCACTCAGTCCTGTCAAACTCTTTGCGATCCCATGGACTATACAGTCCATGGAATTCTCCGACCAGAATACCAGAGCGGGTAGCTGTTTCCTTCTCCAGGGCATCTTCCCAACCAAGGGAGAGAACCCAGGTCTTCCACACTGCAGGTGGATTCTTTACCAGCTGAGTCACCAGGGAAGCCCAAAAAGGTTAATAATGGGGTTAAAATTCTGCCCACCCTAACAGCTCCCTCCCTTCATCTGTGCCATCCATAGGGTAGCCTCTGGTTTAGCTACACGTGGTGATTGAAAATGAAACTGATTAAAATGAAATGAAATTTAAAATTCAGCTCATGGCTGGTGAGCACTTGAAAGGTGGCTTGTATAGCTAATAGCCTGAAATTTTCATTTCATCTTTTTTTTTTTTTAATTTTATTTTATTTTTAAACTTTACATAATTGTACTGGTTTTGCCAAATATCAAAATGAATCTTGATTACTCAAATTTCAATAGTCACATGTGGCTTGTGGCTACCGTATCAGACAGTGCTGGTCTGGGCAATTTTTCTCAGCTCTGTCAGATGTGGTTCAGGGCTGCTTTCCAAAAAGTTCTCAGAGACAGAGGGGCACTCGCTGCTTTGCCCAAGGATCTACAGAAAATCTTGAGGATAAATTACCTGCCTTTTCCTTAGGGTCGGAGACTATATATTCTTCAAATGTACTTAGTTGGTCTTTCCAACATTCTCCAACCTCTAACCTCCAATCTTCCAGATGTTCAAGCTGGTTTTAGAAAAGGCAGAGGAACCAGAGATCAAACGGCCAATATCTGCTGGATCATTGAAAAAGGAAGAGAATTCCAGAGAAACATCTATTTCTGCTTTATTGACTATGCCAAAGCCTTTGACTGTGTGCTGCTGCTGCTGCTGCTAAATCGCTTCAGTCATGTCCGACTCTGTGTGGCCCCATAGATGGCAGCCCACCAGGCTCTGCCATCCCTGGGATTCTCCAGGCAAGAACACTGGAGTGGGTTGCCATTTCCTTCTCCAATGCATGAAAGTGAAAAGTGAAAGTGAAGTCGCTCAGTCATGTCCGACTCATAGCAACCCCATGAACTGCAGCCTACCAGACTCCTGATTCCATGGGATTTTCCAGGCAAGAGTACTGGAGTGGGGTGCCATTGCCTTTGACTGTGTGGATCACAATAAACTGTGGAAAATTCTGAAAGAGATGGGAATACTAGACCACCTGACCTGCCTCTTGAGAAATCTGTATGCAGGTCAGGAAGCAACAGTTAGAACTGGACATGGAACAACAAACTGGTTCCAAATAGGAAAAGGAGTATGTCAAGGCTGTATATTGTCACCCTGCTTATTTAACTTCTATGCAGAGTACATGAGAAACGCTGGGCTGGAAGAAGCACAAGCTGGAATCAAGATTGCTGGGAGAAATAGAAATAACCTCAGATATGCAGATGACACCACCCTTATGGCAGAAAGTGAAGAGGAACTCAAAAGCCTCTTGATGAAAGTGAAAGAGGAGAGTGAAAAAGTTGGCTTAAAGCTCAACATTCAGAAAATGAAGATCATGGCATCTGGTCCCGTCACTTCATGGGAAATAGATGGGGAAACAGTGGAAACAGTGGCAGACTTTATTTTTCTGGGCTCCAAAATCACTGTAGATGGTGACTGCAGCCATGAAATTAAAAGACGCTTACTCCTTGGAAGGAAAGTTATGACCAACCTATATAGCATATTCAAAAGCAGAGACATTACTTTGCCAACAAAGGTCCGTCTAGTCAAGGCTATGGTTTTTCCAGTGGTCATGTATAGATGTGAGAGTTGGACTGTGAAGAAAGCTGAGCGCCGAAGAATTGATGCTTTTGGACTGTGGTGTTCAAAAGACCTTTCTTCTCAAGAGGAGACTCCTGAGAGTCCCTTGGACTGCAAGGAGATCCAACCAGTCCATTCTAAAGGAGATCAGTCCTGGATGTTCTTTGGAAGGAATGATGCTAAAGCTGAAACTCCAATACTTTGGCCACCTCATGCAAAGAGTTGACTCACTGGAAAAGACTCTGATGCTGGGAGGGATTGGGGGCAGGAGGAGAAGGGGACGACAGAGGATGAGATGGCTGGATGGCATCACTGACTCGATGGACATGAGTTTGGGTAAACTCTGGGAGTTGGTGATGGACAGGGAGGCCTGGTGTGCTGCAATTCATGGGGGTCACAAAGAGTTGGACATGACTGAACGACTGAACTGAATTGAACCTCCAATCAGGATCTCCTGATTTCCTCCTAAGTTACATTGTGAGAACAATCAAGTCAGAACAGACAAACCTAAGAACAACTGCTCTAGACAGTGGTTGTATGAGCACCAGCAGAGAGCTGTTCAAAATGCAGGTTCCTGGGCCCCACCTCTACTGGGTCTGATATCCTGGGCCTGGATAGGAGGCCCTGGAATTCATGGTTCAATCAAGCAGCCAATGATTCTGATACAGGTGGTCTAGCTTTGAGAAACTCCACTTCAAAGTCTGAATTACATACATATCTTCTGGCCTCTTAAATAATTATAGCATATAAATCTTTTGAGAACAGTACAAACTGGGCTGGAAGCCAGGCAGTCATCACTCTGTGCTAATTGCACCTTTGTATGACATTAGGCAACATGCTTAGTCACCAAGGCCTCATTTTTTTCATCTGAAACATGGGGGTAAAGATATCTGCTCTTTGTCCTCCAAGACAAAGGAGCACACAGCTGTGAAAGCATCGGAGAGGATGATGATGTTAATAACACAACCTACATATATCCTACAACTCAGAGACACATTTTGCGTTCAGCAGAGAGTTCCAATCAGCTTTACATTAAAAAAAAAAAAATCCAAAATTTTAACTTATTTGGGAACCTGGAAGATCTGACAGCATGGAGCTCAGATGAGGTTGGCAGCCTGATGTGCGGAACAGCACTGCTCTGGGGTCACATGCAGAAGTTCCAATCTCTGCTTTGAAAGTTGGATGACTTTAGGCAAGTGCTTCAACCTCTCTGTGCTTCAGTTTCTTCTACTCTGAACTGAGAACGTTAAAAGTCTCTCTCTTTCAAAGAGCTGTGATGATTTAACTGAGTGACTATTTATCAAGTGCTTGGAACAATGTCTGGCACATGGTGAGTGCCATATCACTCTTAGTTGAATAAATAAATAAACATTCCTGCAGGCGGCAACAACCAGCTGGAGCCAGCGGCGGCTGTCCCTCCAGAGGGGGCTGATGTGCATAAGGCTGTCACAGTTTTCACTGGGACAGACACATTTGACTCTGGGATCCCTACTGGAATGGACAGACATGTGTCTCCTTC